>NW_027480529.1:1264626-1580783 GCF_051401765.1 Calliopsis andreniformis | reverse complement strand
CAGTATCAGCAGCAGTGTCTGTGTCAGGAGCAGTGTTAGGAGCAGCTTAGTGTCAGGTGCAGTGTGAGGAACCGTGTCACGGTCAGGATCAGTTTGAGGAGCATTGTCAGTATCAGTAGCAGTCTCTGTGTCAGGAGCAGTGTCAGGAGCAGTGTCAGTGTCGGTATCAGGAGCAGTGTCAGTGTCAGGAGCAGTGTGAGGACCAGTGCCAGTGTCAGAAGCAGAGTCAGGTCCAGTGCCAGTGACAGGAGCAGCGTCAGTGCCAGAAGCATTGCTCGGAACAGTGTCTGTGTCAGGAGCAGTGTCAGGAGCATTGTCAGCATCAGCAGCAGTGTGTGCAACCGTGTCAGGGTCAGGAGCAGTTTCAGGAGCATTATCAGTATCAGCAGCAGTGTCTGTGTCAGTAGCAGTGTCAGGAGCAGTGTCAGTGTGAAGGCAGTGTGTGGAGCAGTGTCAGTGACAGGAGCAGTGTCAGTGTCAGTGTCAGTGTCATCAGCAGCGTCAGAGTCAGTGTCAGGAGCACTGTCAGGAGCATTGTCAGGATCAGCAGTAGTGACAGTGTCAGGAGCAGTGTCAGGAGCAGTGTCAGTGTCTGCAGTAGTGTCACGAGCAGTGTCAGGAGCAGTGTCAGTGTCAGTAGACATGTCAGAAGCAGTGTAAGTGTCAGGAGCAGCGCCAGGGACAGTATCAGGAGCAGTGTCAGTGTCACGAGCAGTGTCAGTAGCAGTGTCAGGAGCTTTGTCAGGATCAGCAACAGTATCAGTGTCAGGAGCAGTGTCAGTGTCAGGAGCAGTGCCAAGAGCAGTGCCAGTGTCAGGAGCTGCGTGAGGAGCAGTGTAAGTGTCAGGAGCAGTGCCACAAGCAGTGTCAGTGTCAGCAGCAGTGTCACGAGCTGTGTCAGGAGCAGTGTCTGTGTCAGGAGCAGTGTCTGGAGCAGTGTCAGTGTCAGAAGCTGTGTCAGGAGCAGGGTCAGTGTCAGGATCAGTGTCAAGAGCAGTGCCAGTGTCAGTTGCAGTGTCTGGAGCAGCGTCAGGAGCAGTGACAGTGTCAGGAGCAGTGTCAGTGTCAGTACCAGGTGCAGTGTCTGTGTCAGGACCAGCGGCAATGTCAGGAGCAATGTCAGGAGCAGTTTCGGGACCAGCAAGTGTCAGAAGCAGTCTCAGGACAAGTGTCAGACACAGGAGCAGTGTCAGTGTCTGTGACGGGAGCAGTGTCAGTGTCAGTGTCACAGTCATGAGCAGTGTGAGCATCAGTGTCACTAGCAGTGTCAGGAGCATTGTCAGGATCAGCAGCAGTGTCAGTGTCAGGAGCAGTGTACAGGAGCAGTGTCAGGAGCAGTGTCAGTGTCAGGAGCAGTGTCAGGAGCAGTGTCAGGAGCAGTGTCAGGAGCAGTGTCAGTGTCAGGAGCAGTGTCAGGAGCAGTGACAGGAGCAGTGGCAGGAGCAGTGTCGGTGTCAGGAGCAGTGTCAGGAGCAGTGTCAGGAGCAGTGTCAGTGTAAGGAGCAGTGCCAGGAGCAGTGTCAGTGTCAGGAGCAGTGTCAGGATCAGTGTCAGTGTCAGGAGCAGCATCAGGCGCATGCTCAGGATCAGCAGCAGTGTCAGTGTCAGCAGCAGTGTCAGGAGCTGTTCGAGGAGCAGTGCCAGTTTCAGGAGCTGTGTCTCAAACAGTGTCAGTGTCAGCAGCAGTGTCAGGAGCAGTGTCAGGAGCAGTGTCAGTGTCAGGAGCATTGTCAGGACCAGTGCCAGTGTCAGGAGCAGTGTCAGTGTGAGCAGCAGTGTCAGGAACAGTGGCAGGAGCAGTGTCAGTGTCACGAGCTGTCTCAGGAGCAGTGTCAGTGTCTGGAGCAGTGTCGCAAGCAGTTCCAGGAGCAGTGTCAGTGTCAGTAGCAGTGTCAGGAGCAGTGTCAGTGTCAGTGTCAGGAGCAGCGTCAGTGTCAGGAGCAGTGTCAGGACCAGTGCCAGTGTCAGAAGCAGTGTCAGGGCCAGTGTCAGTGACAGGAGCAGTGACAGTGTCAGGAGCATTGTCCGGAGCAGTGTCCGTTTCAGGAGCACTGTCAGCAGCATTGTCAGGATCAGTAGCAGCGTCAGTGTCAGGAGGAGTGGTACTAGCAGTGACAGTGTCAGGAGCAGTGGTAGTAGCAGTGTCAGTGACAGGAGCAGTGTCAGGTGCAGTGTCTGTGTCAGGAGCAGTGTGAGGAGCAGTGTCAGTGTCTGGAGCAGTGTCAGGAGCAGTGTTAGGTTCAGGAGCAGTGTCAGTGTCAGGAGCAGTGTCAGGAGCAGTGTCAGTGTCAGGATTAGTGTCAGTGTCTGTGCCCGGAGCAGTGACTGTGTCAGTGTTACTGTCATGAGCAGTGTCAGTGTTAGTACCAGGAGCGGTGCCTGTGTCAGGAGCAGTGTCAGTGTCAGTACCAGGAGCAGTGCCTGTGTCAGGAGCAGTTTCAGGAGCAGTGTCAGGAGCAGTGCCAGGAGCAGTGTCAGAGTCAGTATCAGGAGCAGCGCTAGTGTCAGGAGCAGTGCCAGGAGCAGTGTCAGTGTCAGGAGCAGTGTCAGGAGCAGTGTCAGTGTCAGAAGCTGTGTCAGGAGCAGGGTCAGTGTCAGGATCAGTGTCAGGGGCAGTGCCAGTGTCAGTTGCTGTGTCTGCAGCAGCGTCAGGAGCAGTGACAGTGTCTGGAGCATTGTCTGTGTCAGGAGCAGTGTCAGGAGCAGTTTCAGTGTCTGGAACAGAGACACGAGCCGTGTCAGGAGCAGTATCAGTCTCAGTAGCAGTGTCTGGAGCAGTGACAAGGTCAGGAGCAGAGCCAGTGTCAGTATCAGGAGCAGTGTCAGTGTCAGGAGCAGTGTCAGGAGTAGTGTCAGCAGCATTGTCAGTATCGGCAGCAGTGACAGTGTCAGGAGCAGTGTCAGGACCAGTGCCAGAGTCAGGAGCAGTGTCAGGAGCAGTATCAGCGTCTGGAGCAGTGTCACGAGCAGAGTCAGGAGCAGCGCCAGTGACAGTATCAGGTGCAGTGTCAGTGTCACGAGCAGTGTCAGGAGTAGTTTCAGCAGCATTGTCAGTATCGGCAGCAGTGCCAGTGTCAGGAGCAGTGCCAGGAGCAGTGTCAGTGTCAGGTGCAGTGTGAGGAGCCGTGTCAGTGTCAGGAGCAGTGTCAGGAGCATTGTCAGTATCAGCAGCAGTGTCTGTGTCAGGAGCAGTGTCAGAGTCAGGAGCAGTGTGAGGAACAGTGTCAGCGTCAGGTGCAGTGTCAGCGTCAGGAGCATTGTCAGGATCAGCAGCAGTATGAGTGTCAGGAGCAGTGTCAGGATCAGTGTCAGTATCAGGAGCAGTGTCTGTGTCAGGAGCAGTGTCAGGAGCAGTGTCAGTGTCAGGAGCATTGTCAGTGTCAGGAGCAGCGTCAGTGTCAGGAGCAGTGTCAGAGTCAGGAGCAGTGTGAGGAGCAGTGTCAGTGTCAGGTGCAGTGTCAGGAGCAGTGTCAGTGTCTAGAGCAGTGTCAGGAGCAGTATCAGTAGCAGGGTCAGTTTCAGGATCTGTGTGAGGTGCAGTGTCTGTTTCAGGAGCTGTGTCAGGAGCAGTGTGAGGAGCCGTGTCAGGTGCTGTGTCAGGAGCTGTGCCAGGAGCTGTGTCAGGAGCAGTGTCAGTGACAGTAGCTTTTTCAGGAGCAGTGTCAGTGTCAGCAGCTGTGTTAGGAACAGTGTCAGGAGCAGTGTCAGTGTCAGGAGCAGTCTCAGGAGCAGTTTCAGGATCAGTGTCAGTGTCAGGAGCAGTTTCAGGAGCAGGGTCAGTGCCAGGAGCAGTGTCAGTGTCACGAGCTATTTCAGGAGTAGTTTCATGTGCAGTCTCAGGGTCTGTGTCTGGAGCAGTGTCAGGAGAATTGTCAGGATCAGCAGTAGTGACAGTGTCAGGAGCAGTGTCAGGAGCAGTGTCAGTGTCTGCAGTAGTGTCACGAGCAGTGTCAGGAGCAGTGTCAGTGTCAGTAGCAGTGTCAGAAGCAGTGTAAGTGTCAGGAGCAGCGCCAGGGACAGTATCAGGAGCAGTGTCAGTGTCACGAGCAGTGTCAGGAGTAGTGTCAGGAGCAGGGTTAGTGTCAGATGCAGTGTCAGTGTCAGGAGCTATTTCCGGAGTAGTTTCATTTGCAGTCTCAGTGTCAGTGTCTGGAGCAGTGTCAGGAGCATTGTCAGGATCAGCAGCAGTGACAGTGTCAGGAGCAGTGTCAGGAGCAGTATCAGCGTCTGGAGCAGTGTCACGAGCAGTGTCAGGAGCAGCGCCAGTGACAGTATCAGGAGCAGTGTCAGTGTCACGAGCAGTGTCAGGAGTTGTTTCAGCAGCATTGTCAGTATCGGCAGCAGTGCCAGTGTCAGGAGCAGTGTGAGGAGCCGTGTCAGTGTCAGGAGCAGTGTCAGGAGCATTGTCAGTATCAGCAGCAGTGTCTGTGTCAGGAGCAGTGTCAGGAGCAGTTTCAGTGTCTGTAACAGAGACACGAGCCGTGTCAGGGGCAGTATCAGTCTCAGTAGCAGTGTCTGGAGCAGTGACAAGGTCAGGAGCAGAGCCAATGTCAGTATCAGGAGCAGTGTCAGTGTCAGGAGCAGTGTCAGGAGTAGTGTCAGCAGCATTGTCAGTATCGGCAGCAGTGCCAGTGTCAGGAGCAGTGTCAGGACCAGTGCCAGTGTCAGGAGCAGTGTCAGGACCAGTGTCAGTGTCAGGAGCAGTGTCAGGACCTGGGTCAGTGACAGGACCTGTGACAGTGTCTGGAGCAGTACCAAGAGCAGTGCCAGTGTCAGTGACAGGAGCAGTGTCAGTGTCGGAAGCAGTGTCAGTAGCAGTGAGAGTGTCAGTATCAGGAGCAGTGCCAGTTTCAGGAGCAGTGTCAGAAGCAGTGTCAGGAGCATTGTCAGTATCAGCAGCAGTGTCTGTGTCAGGAGCAGTGTCAGGAGCAGTGTCAGTGTCAGGAGCAGAGTCAGGACCAGCGCCAATGTAAGGAGCAGTGACAGGATCAGTGCCAGTGTCAGAAGCAGTCTCAAGACAAGTGTCAATTACAGGAGCAGTGTCAGTGTCAGGATCAGTCTCAGTCTCTGTGCCGGGAGCAGTGTCAGTGTCACAGTCACCGTCATGGGCAGTGTCAGAGTCAGTGACAGGAGCAGTGTCAGTGTCAGTGTCAGGAGCTGTGTCAGGAGCTGTGTCAGGAGCAGTGTCAGTGTCAGAAGCAGTGTCAGGAGCAGTGTCATCGTCAGGAGCTGTGTCAGAAGTAGTTTCAGGCGCAGTGTCAGTGTCAGTGTCTGGAGCAGTGTCAGGAGCAGCGTCAGGAGCAGTGCCAGGAGCAGTGTCAGTGTCAGCATCAGGAGCAGCGTCAGTGTCAGGAGCAGTGCCAGGAGCAGTGTCAGTGTCAGGAGCAGTGTCAGGAGCTGTTTCAGGGGCAGGGTAAGTGTCAGGAGCAGTGTCGGGACCAGTGCCAGTGTCAGGAGCATTGTCGGGACCAGTGCCAGTGTCAGAAGCAGTGTCAGGACCAGTGTCAGTGTCAGGAGCAGTGTCACTGTCAGGAGCAATGTCAGGACCAGTGCGAGTGTCAGGAGCAGTGTCAGTGTGAGCAGCCGTGTCAGGAACAGTGGCAGGAGCAGCGTCACCGTCACGAGCTGTGTCAGGAGCAGTGTCAGTGTCTGGAGCAACGTCACGAGCAGTGTCAGTAGCAGTGTCAGGAGCTTTGTCAGGATCAGCAGCAGTATCAGTGTCAGGAGCAGTGTCAGTGTCAGGAGCAGTGCCACAAGCAGTGTCAGTGTCAGCAGCAGTGTCACGAGCTGTGTCAGGAGCAGTGTCAGTGTCAGGAGCAGTGTCAGTGTCTGGAGCAACGTCACGAGCAGTGTCAGTAGCAGTGTCAGGAGCTTTGTCAGGATCAGCAGCAGTGCCAGTGTCAGGAGCAGTGTCAGGACCAGTGTCAGTGTCAGGAGCAGTGTCAGGACCTGGGTCAGTGACAGGACCTGTGACAGTGTCTGGAGCAGTACCAAGAGCAGTGCCAGTGTCAGTGTCAGGAGCCGTGTCAGTGTCAGGAGCAGTGTCAGGAGCATTGTCAGAATCAGCAGGAGTGTCTGTGTAAGGAGCAGTGTCAGGAGCAGTGTGAGTGTCAGGATCATTGTCAGTGTCAGGAGCAGCGTCAGTGTCAGGAGCAGTGTCAGAGTCAGGAGCAGTGTGAGGAGCAGTGTCAGTGACAGGTGCAGTGTCAGGAGCAGTGTCAGTGTCTAGAGCAGTGTCAGGAGCAGTGTCAGTAGCAGGGTCAGTGTCAGGATCTGTGTGAGGTGCAGTGTCTGTTTCTGGAGCAGTGTCAGGAGCAGTGTGAGGAGCCGTGTCAGGAGCTGTGTCAGGAGCTGTGTCAGGAGCTGTGTCAGGTGCAGTGTCAGCAGCTGTGTTAGGAACAGTGTCAGGGGCAGTATCTGTGTAAGGAGCTGTGTCAGGAGCAGTGTCAGTGTCTAGAGCAGTGTCAGGAGCAGTGTCAGTAGCAGGGTCAGTGTCAGGATCTGTGTGAGGTGCAGTGTCTGTTTCAGGAGCAGTGTCAGGAGCAGTGCGAGGAGCCGTGTCAGGAGCTGTGTCAGGAGCTGTGTCAGGAGCTGTGTCAGGAGCAGTGTCAGCAGCTGTGTTAGGAACAGTGTCAGGGGCAGTATCTGTGTAAGGAGCAGTGTCAGGAGCAGTGTCAGGAGCAGGGTCAATGGCAGGAGCAGTGTCAGTAGCAGTGCCAGTGTCAGGAGCAGTATCACGAGCAGTGCCAGTGTCAGTAGCAGTGTCAGGAACAGTGTCAATGTCAGCTTCATGAGCAGTGTCAGTGTCAGGAGCAGTGTCAGGAGCATTGTCAGTATCAGCAGCAGTGTCAGCGTCAGGAGCAGTGTTAGTGTCAGGAGCACTGTCAGGACTAGTGTCAGTGTCAGGAGCAGTGTCAGGACCTGGGCCAGTGACAGGACCTGTGACAGTGTCAGGAGCAGTGTCAGGACCAGTGCCAGTGTCAGTAGCAGTGTCAGGGCCAGTGTCAGTGACGGGAGCAGTGACAGTGTCATGAGCATTGTCCGGAGCAGTGTCCGTTTCAGGAGCACTGTCAGGAGCATTGTCAGAATCAGTAGCAGCGTCAGTGTCAGGAGCAGTGGTAGTAGCAGTGACAGTGTCAGGAGCAGTGCCAGGAGCAGTGTCAGTGTCAGGAGCAGTGTCAGGAGCAGTGTCAGTGTCAGAAGCTGTGTCAGGAGCAGGGTCAGTGTCAGGATCAGTGTCAGGGGCAGTGCCAGTGTCAGTTGCAGTGTCTGGAGCAGCGTCAGGAGCAGTGACAGTGTCTGGAGCTTTGTCAGGTCCTGTGCCAGTGTCAGGAGCAGTGTCAGTGTGAGCAGCAGTGTCGGGAACAGTGGCAGGAGCAGTGTCAGTGTCACGAGCTGTGTCAGGAGCAGTGTCAGTGTCTGGAGCAATGTCGCGAGCAGTGTCAGGAGCAGTGTCAGTGTCAGTAGCAGTGTCAGGAGCAGTGTCAGTGTCAGTATCAGGAGCAGCGTCAGTGTCAGGAGCAGTGTCAGGAGCAGCTCAGTGTCAGGTGCAGTGTGAGGAGCCGTGTCACGGTCAGGAGCAGTTTGAGGAGCATTGTCAGTATCAGCAGCAGTCTCTGTGTCAGGAGCAGTGTCAGGAGCAGTGTCAGTGTCAGTATCAGGAGCAGTGTCAGTGTCAGGAGCAGTGTCAGGACCAGCGCCAGTGTCAGAAGCAGTGTCAGGACCAGTGCCAGTTACAGGAGCAGTGTCAGTGTCAGAAGCATTGTTCGGAGCTGTGTCTGTGTCAGGAGCAGTGTCAGGAGCATTGTCAGCATCAGCAGCAGTGTCTGTGTCTAGACCAGTGTCAGGACCAATGTCAGTGTGAAGAGCAGTGTGAGGAGCAGTGTCAGTGACAGGAGCAGTGTCAGTGTCAGTGTCACTGTCATCAGCAGTGTCAGCGTCAGTGTCAGGAGCACTGTCAGGAGCATTGTCAGGATCAGCAGCAGCGTCAGTGTCAGGAGCAGTGGTAGTAGCTGTGACAGTGTCAGGAGCAGTGTCAGGTGCAGAGTCAGGGCAGTGTCAGTGTCAGGAGCAGTGTCAGTGCCAGGAGCAGTGACAGGAGCTGTGCCATGAGCAGTGTCTGTGTCAGGAGCAGTGTCAGGAGCAGTGTCAGGAGCAGTGTCAGGAGCAGTGTCAGTGGAAGGAGCTGCGCCAGGATCAGTGTCAGTGTCAGGAGCAGTGTCAGGAGCAGTGTCAGTGTCAGGTGCAGTGTGAGGAGCCGTGTCAGTGTCAGGAGCAGTGTCAGAGTCAGGAGCAGTGTGAGGAGCATTGTCAGTGACAGGTGCAGTGTCAGGAGCAGTGTCAGTGTCTAGAGCAGTGTCAGGAGCAGTATCAGTAGCAGGGTCAGTTTCAGGATCTGTGTGAGGTGCAGTGTCTGTTTCAGGAGCAGTGTCAGGAGCAGTGTGAGGAGCCGTGTCAGGTGCTGTGTCAGGAGCTGTGCCAGGAGCTGTGTCAGGAGCAGTGTGAGTGACAGTAGCTTTTTCAGGAGCAGTGTCAGTGTCAGCAGCTGTGTTAGGAACAGTGTCAGGAGCAGTGTCAGTGTCAGGAGCAGTCTCAGGAGCAGTTTCAGGAGCAGTGTCAGTGTCAGGAGCATTGTCAGGACCAGTGACAGTGTCAGGAGCAGTGTCAGTGGGAGCAGCAGTGTCAGCAACAGTGGCAGGAGCAGTGTCACAGTCACGAGCTGTGTCAGGAGCAGTGTCAGTGTCTGGAGCAATGTCACGAGCAGTGTGAGGAACAATGTCAGTGTCAGTATCAGTCTCAGGAGTATTGACAGTATCAGCAGCAGTATGAGTGTCAGGAGCAGTGTCAGGATCAGTGTCAGTATCAGGAGCAGTGTCTGTGTCAGGAGCAGTGTCAGGAGCAGTGTCAGTGTCAGGAGCAGTGTCAGTGTGAGGAGCAGTGTGAGGAGCAGTGTCAGCGACAGGAGCAGTGTCAGTGACAGGAGCAGTGTCAGGAGCAGTGTCAGTGTCTGGAGCAGTGTCAGGATCAGTTTCAGAGTCCGGAGCGGTGTCATGAGTAGTGTCAGTGTCAGGAGCAGAGTCAGGACCAGTGCCAACTTCAGCAGCAGAGTCAGGACCAGTGCCAGGGTCAGAAGGAGTGTCAGGACCAGTGTCAGTGACAGGAGCAGTGTCAGTGTCAGGAGCAGTGTCAGTAGCAGTGCCAGGATCAGTATCAGGATCAGTGTCAGTGTCAGGAGCAGTGTCAGGAGCAGTGTCAGTGTCAGGAGCACAGTGAGGGGCAGTGCCAGTGGCAGGAGCAGTGTCAGGAGCAGTGTCAGTGTCTGGAGCTGTGTCCGGAGCAGTGTCAGGAGCAGTGTCCGGAGCAGTGTCAGGAGCCGGGTCAGTGTTAGCAGCAGTGTCAGTGTCAGGAGATATTTCAGGAGTAGTTTCATGTGCAGTCTCAGTGTCTGTGTCTGGAGCAGTGACAGGAGCATTGTCAGTATCAGCAGAAGTATCTGTGTCAGGAGCAGTGTCAGGAGCAGTGTCAGTGTCAGAAGCTGTGTCAGGAGCAGGGTCAGTGTCAGGAGCAGTGTCACTGTCAGTACCAGGTGCAGTGTCTGTGTCAGGACCAGCTTCAATGTCAGGCGCAATGTCAGGAGCAGTTTCAGGACCAGCAAGTGCCAGAAGCAGTCTCAGGCAAGTGTCAGACACAGGAGCAGTATCAGTGTCTGTGACGGGAGCAGTGTCAGTGTCAGTGTCACAGTCATGAGCAGTGTGAGCGTCAGTGTCAGGAGCAGTGTCAGGAGCAGGGTCAGTGTCAGGATCAGTGTTAGGGGCAGTGTCAGGAGCAGTGTCAGTGTCAGGAGCAGTGTCAGTAGCAGTGAGAGTGACAGTGTCAGGAGCAGTGTCAGTGTCAGTACCAGGTGCAGTGTCTGTGTCAGGACCAGCGGCAATGTCAGGAGCAATGTCAGGAGCAGTTTCGGGACCAGCAAGTGTCAGAAGCAGTCTCAGGACAAGTGTCAGACACAGGAGCAGTGTCAGTGTCTGTGACGGGAGCAGTGTCAGTGTCAGTGTCACAGTCATGAGCAGTGTGAGCATCAGTGTCACTAGCAGTGTCAGGAGCATTGTCAGGATCAGCAGCAGTGTCAGTGTCAGGAGCAGTGTCAGGAGCAGTGTCAGGAGCAGTGTCAGTGTCAGGAGCAGTGTCAGGAGCAGTGTCAGCGTCAGGAGCATTGTCAGGACCAGTGCCAGTGTCAGAAGCAGTGTCAGGGCCAGTGTCAGTGACAGGAGCAGTGACAGTGTCAGGAGCATTGTCCGGAGCAGTGTCCGTTTCAGGAGCACTGTCAGCAGCATTGTCAGGATCAGTAGCAGCGTCAGTGTCAGGAGGAGTGGTACTAGCAGTGACAGTGTCAGGAGCAGTGGTAGTAGCAGTGTCAGTGACAGGAGCAGTGTCAGGTGCAGTGTCTGTGTCAGGAGCAGTGTGAGGAGCAGTGTCAGTGTCTGGAGCAGTGTCAGGAGCAGTGTTAGGTTCAGGAGCAGTGTCAGTGTCAGGAGCAGTGTCAGGAGCAGTGTCAGTGTCAGGATTAGTGTCAGTGTCTGTGCCCGGAGCAGTGACTGTGTCAGTGTTACTGTCATGAGCAGTGTCAGTGTCAGTACCAGGAGCGGTGCCTGTGTCAGGAGCAGTGTCAGTGTCAGTACCAGGAGCAGTGCCTGTGTCAGGAGCAGTTTCAGGAGCAGTGTCAGGAGCAGTGCCAGGAGCAGTGTCAGAGTCAGTATCAGGAGCAGCGCTAGTGTCAGGAGCAGTGCCAGGAGCAGTGTCAGTGTCAGGAGCAGTGTCAGGAGCAGTGTCAGTGTCAGAAGCTGTGTCAGGAGCAGGGTCAGTGTCAGGATCAGTGTCAGGGGCAGTGCCAGTGTCAGTTGCTGTGTCTGCAGCAGCGTCAGGAGCAGTGACAGTGTCTGGAGCATTGTCTGTGTCAGGAGCAGTGTCAGGAGCAGTTTCAGTGTCTGGAACAGAGACACGAGCCGTGTCAGGAGCAGTATCAGTCTCAGTAGCAGTGTCTGGAGCAGTGACAAGGTCAGGAGCAGAGCCAGTGTCAGTATCAGGAGCAGTGTCAGTGTCAGGAGCAGTGTCAGGAGTAGTGTCAGCAGCATTGTCAGTATCGGCAGCAGTGACAGTGTCAGGAGCAGTGTCAGGACCAGTGCCAGTGTCAGGAGCAGTGTCAGGAGCAGTATCAGCGTCTGGAGCAGTGTCACGAGCAGAGTCAGGAGCAGCGCCAGTGACAGTATCAGGTGCAGTGTCAGTGTCACGAGCAGTGTCAGGAGTAGTTTCAGCAGCATTGTCAGTATCGGCAGCAGTGCCAGTGTCAGGAGCAGTGCCAGGAGCAGTGTCAGTGTCAGGTGCAGTGTGAGGAGCCGTGTCAGTGTCAGGAGCAGTGTCAGGAGCATTGTCAGTATCAGCAGCAGTGTCTGTGTCAGGAGCAGTGTCAGAGTCAGGAGCAGTGTGAGGAACAGTGTCAGCGTCAGGTGCAGTGTCAGCGTCAGGAGCATTGTCAGGATCAGCAGCAGTATGAGTGTCAGGAGCAGTGTCAGGATCAGTGTCAGTATCAGGAGCAGTGTCTGTGTCAGGAGCAGTGTCAGGAGCAGTGTCAGTGTCAGGAGCATTGTCAGTGTCAGGAGCAGCGTCAGTGTCAGGAGCAGTGTCAGAGTCAGGAGCAGTGTGAGGAGCATTGTCAGTGACAGGTGCAGTGTCAGGAGCAGTGTCAGTGTCTAGAGCAGTGTCAGGAGCAGTATCAGTAGCAGGGTCAGTTTCAGGATCTGTGTGAGGTGCAGTGTCTGTTTCAGGAGCTGTGTCAGGAGCAGTGTGAGGAGCCGTGTCAGGTGCTGTGTCAGGAGCTGTGCCAGGAGCTGTGTCAGGAGCAGTGTGAGTGACAGTAGCTTTTTCAGGAGCAGTGTCAGTGTCAGCAGCTGTGTTAGGAACAGTGTCAGGAGCAGTGTCAGTGTCAGGAGCAGTCTCAGGAGCAGTTTCAGGAGCAGTGTCAGTGTCAGGAGCATTGTCAGGACCAGTGACAGTGTCAGGAGCAGTGTCAGTGGGAGCAGCAGTGTCAGCAACAGTGGCAGGAGCAGTGTCACAGTCACGAGCTGTGTCAGGAGCAGTGTCAGTGTCTGGAGCAATGTCACGAGCAGTGTGAGGAACAATGTCAGTGTCAGTATCAGTCTCAGGAGTATTGACAGTATCAGCAGCAGTATGAGTGTCAGGAGCAGTGTCAGGATCAGTGTCAGTATCAGGAGCAGTGTCTGTGTCAGGAGCAGTGTCAGGAGCAGTGTCAGTGTCAGGAGCAGTGTCAGTGTGAGGAGCAGTGTGAGGAGCAGTGTCAGCGACAGGAGCAGTGTCAGTGACAGGAGCAGTGTCAGGAGCAGTGTCAGTGTCTGGAGCAGTGTCAGGATCAGTTTCAGAGTCCGGAGCGGTGTCATGAGTAGTGTCAGTGTCAGGAGCAGAGTCAGGACCAGTGCCAACTTCAGCAGCAGAGTCAGGACCAGTGCCAGGGTCAGAAGGAGTGTCAGGACCAGTGTCAGTGACAGGAGCAGTGTCAGTGTCAGGAGCAGTGTCAGTAGCAGTGCCAGGATCAGTATCAGGATCAGTGTCAGTGTCAGGAGCAGTGTCAGGAGCAGTGTCAGTGTCAGGAGCACAGTGAGGGGCAGTGCCAGTGGCAGGAGCAGTGTCAGGAGCAGTGTCAGTGTCTGGAGCTGTGTCCGGAGCAGTGTCAGGAGCAGTGTCCGGAGCAGTGTCAGGAGCCGGGTCAGTGTTAGCAGCAGTGTCAGTGTCAGGAGATATTTCAGGAGTAGTTTCATGTGCAGTCTCAGTGTCTGTGTCTGGAGCAGTGTCAGGAGCATTGTCAGGATCAGCAGTAGTGACAGTGTCAGGAGCAGTGTCAGGAGCAGTGTTAGTGTCTGCAGCAGTGTCACGAGCAGTGTCAGGAGCAGTGTCAGTGTCAGTAGCAGTGTCAGAAGCAGTGTAAGTGTCAGGAGCAGCGCCAGGGACAGTATCAGGAGCAGTGTCAGTGTCACGAGCAGTGTCAGGAGTAGTGTCAGCAGCATTGTCAGTATCGGCAGCAGTGCCAGTGTCAGGAGCAGTGTCAGGAGCAGTGTCAGTGTCAGGAGCAGTGTCAGGAGCAGTGTCAGTGTCAGGAGCATTGTCAGTGTCAGAAGCAGCGTCAGTGTCAGCAGCAGTGTCAGAGCCAGGAGCAGTGTGAGGAGCAGTCTCAATGACAGATGCAATGTCAGGAGCAGTGTCAGTAGCAGTGTCAGTAGCAGGGTCAGTGTCAGGATCTGTGTGAGGTGCAGTGTCTGTTTCAGGAGCAGTGTCAGGAGCAGTGTGAGGAGCCCTGTCAGGAGCTGTGTCAGCAGCTGTGTCAGGAGCTGTGCCAGGAGCAGTGTCAGTGACAGTACCTTTTTCATGAGCAGTGTCAGTGTCAGCAGCTGTGTTAGGAACAGTGTCAGGAGCAGTGTCAGTGTAAGGAGCTGTGTCTTGAGCAGTGTCATGAGTAGTGTCAGTGTCAGGAGCAGAGTCTGGACCAGTGCCAACTTCACCAGCAGAGTCAGGACCAGTGCCAGGGTCAGAAGCAGTGTCAGGACCAGTGTCAGTGACAGGAGCATTGTCTGTGTCAGGAGCAGTGTCAGTAGCAGTGCCAGGATCAGTACCAGGAGCAGTGTCAGTGTCAGGAGCAGTGTCAGGAGCAGTGTCAGCGTCAGGAGCACAGTGAGGGGCAGTGCCAGTGACAGGAGCAGTGTCAGGAGCAGTGTCAGTGTCTGGAGCTGTGTCCGGAGCAGTGCCAGGAGCAGTGTCCAGAGCAGTGTCAGGAGCAGGGTCAGTGTCAGGAGCAGTGTCAGTGTCAGGAGCTATTTCAGGAGTAGTTTCATGTGCAGTCTCAGGGTCTGTGTCTGGAGCAGTGTCAGGAGAATTGTCAGGATCAGCAGTAGTGACAGTGTCAGGAGCAGTGTCAGGAGCAGTGTCAGTGTCTGCAGTAGTGTCACGAGCAGTGTCAGGAGCAGTGTCAGTGTCAGTAGCAGTGTCAGAAGCAGTGTAAGTGTCAGGAGCAGCGCCAGGGACAATATCAGGTGCAGTGTCAGTGTTAAGAGCAGTGTCAGGAGTAGTGTCAGGTGCAGGGTTAGTGTCAGGAGCAGTGTCAGTGTCAGGAGCTATTTCAGGAGTAGTTTCATGTGCAGTCTCAGTGTCAGTGTCTGGAGCAGTGTCAGGAGCAGTATCAGCGTCTGGAGCAGTGCCACGAGCAGTGTCAGGAGCAGCGCCAGTGACAGTATCAGGAGCAGTGTCAGTGTCACGAGCAGTGTCAGGAGTAGTTTCAGCAGCATTGTCAGTATCGGCAGCAGTGCCAGTGTCAGGAGCAGTGTGAGGAGCCGTGTCAGTGTCAGGAGCAGTGTCAGGAGCATTGTCAGTATCAGCAGCAGTGTCTGTGTCAGGAGCAGTGTCAGGAGCAGTGTCAGTGTCAGGAGCATTGTCACTGTCAGGAGCAGCGTCAGTGTCAGGAGCAGTGTCAGAGTCAGGAGCAGTGTGAGGAGCAGTGTCAGTGTCAGGAGCAGTGTCTGTGTCTGGTGCAGTGTCAGGAGCATTGTCTGGATTAGCAGCAGTGACAGTGTCAGTAGCAGTGTCAGGAACAGTGTCAGTGTCAGCAGCAGTGACAGGAGAAGTGTCAGTGACAGGAGCAGTGTCAGGAGCAGTTTCAGGAGCAGTGTCAGTGTCAGTTGCACTGTGAGGAGCACTGTCAGTGTCAGGAACAGTATCAGGGTCAGTGTCAGGCTCAGGAGCAGTGTCAGTGACAGGAGCAGTGTCAGTGTCAGGAGATGTTTCAGGAGCAGTGTCAGGAGCAGTGTCAGTGTCAGTGCCTGGAGCAGTGTCAGGAGCATTTTCAGGATCAGCAGCAGTGTCAGTGTCAGGAGCAGTGTCAGGAGCAGTGCCAGTGTCTGGAGCAGTGTCAGTGTGAGGAGCAGTGTCAGGAGCAGTGTCAGGAGCAGTGCCAGTGTCTGGAGCAGTGTCAGTGTGAGGAGCAGTGTCAGGAGCAGTGTCAGTGACAGGAGCAGTGTCATTGTCAGGAGCTGTGTCAATAGTAATTTCAGGAGCGGTGTCAGCGTCAGTGTCAGGAGCTGTGTCAGGAGCTGTGTCAGGAGCAGTGTCAGCAGCTGTGTTAGGAACAGTGTCAGGGGCAGCATCTGTGTAAGGCGCAGTGTCAGGAGCAGTGTCAGTGTCTAGAGCAGTGTCAGGAGCAGCGTCAGTAGCAGGGTCAGTGTCAGGATCTGTGTGAGGTGCAGTGTCTGTTTCAGGAGCTGTGTCAGGAGCAGTGCGAGGAGCCGTGTCAGGAGCTGTGTCAGGAGCTGTGTCAGGAGCTGTGTCAGGAGCAGTGTCAGCAGCTGTGTTAGGAACAGTGTCAGGGGCAGTATCTGTGTAAGGAGCAGTGTCAGGAGCAGTGTCAGGAGCAGGTTCAATGGCAGGAGCAGTGTCAGTAGCAGTGCCAGTGTCAGGAGCAGTATCACGAGCAGTGTCAGTGTCAGTAGCAGTGTCAGGAACAGTGTCAGTATCAGGAGCAGAGTCAGGAGCAGTGTCAGTGTCAGGAGCACAGTGAGGGGCAGTGCCAGTGACAGGAGCAGTGTTAGGAGCAGTGTCAGTGTCAGGTGCAGTGTGAGGAGCCGTGTCAGTGTCAGGAGCAGTGTCAGGAGCATTGTCAGGAGCAGTGTCAGGAGCAGTGTCAGGAGCAGGGTCAGTGTCAGGAGCACAATGAGAGGCAGTGCCAGTGACAGGAGCAGTGTCAGGAGCAGTGTCAGTGTCTGGAGCTTTGTCCGGAGCAGTGTCAGGAGCAGTGTCCGGAGCAGTGTCAGGAGCCGGGTCAGTGTCAGGAGCAGTGTCAGTGTCAGGAGCTATTTCAGGAGTAGTTTCATGTGCAGTCTCAGTTTCTGTGTCTGGAGCAGTGACAGGAGCATTGTCAGGATCAGCAGCAGTGACAGTGTCAGGAGCAGTGTCAGGTGCAGTGTCAGTGTCTGCAGCAGTGTCACGAGCAGTGCCAGGAGCAGTGTCAGCGTGAGTAGCAGTGACAGGAACAGCGACAGGAGACGTGTCAGTGGCAGGAGCAGTGTCAGGAGCAGTGTCAGTGTCTGGAGCAGTGTCAGTGTCATGATCAGTGCCAGGAGCAGCAGCAGTGTCAGGAACAGTGTCAGGAGCACTGTCAGTGTCAGGAGCTGTGTCAGGAGCAGTTTCAGTGTCTGGAACAGAGAGACCAGCCGTGTCAGGAGCAGTATCAGTCTCAGTAGCAGTGTCTGGAGCAGTGACAAGGTCAGGAGCAGAGCCAGTGTCAGTATCAGGAGCAGTGTCAGTGTCAGGAGCAGTGTCAGGAGTAGTGTCAGCAGCATTGTCAGTATCGGCAGCAGTGCCAGTGTCAGGACCAGTGTCAGGAGCAGTGTCAGTGTCAGGAGCATTATCAGTGTCAGGAGCAGCGTCAGTGTCAGGAGCAGTGTCAGAGTCAGGAGCTGTGTCAGGAGCAGTGTCAGGAGCAGTGCCAGTGTCAGGAGCAGTATCACGAGCAGTGTCAGTGTCAGTAGCAGTGTCAGGAACAGTGTCAATGTCAGCTTCAGGAGCAGTGTCAGTGTCAGAAGCTCTTTCAGGACTAGTGTCAGGTGCAGTGTTAGTGTCAGTGTCTGGAGCAGTGTCAGGAGCATTGTCAGGATCAGCAGTGTGTCAGTGTCAGGAGCAGGGTCAGGAGCAGTGTGAGTGTCAGGAGCAGTGTCAGGAGCAGTTTCAGGAGCAGTGTCAGTGGCAGGAGCAGTGTCAGGACCAGTGCCAGTGTCAGGAGCATTGTCAGGATCAGCAGTGTGTCAGTGTCAGGAGCAGGGTCAAGAGCAGTCTCAGTGTCAGGAGCAGTGTCAGGAGCAGTTTCAGGAGCAGTGTCAGTGGCAGGAGCAGTGTCAGGACCAGTGCCAGTGGCAGGAGCAGTGTCAGTGTCAGCAGCAGTATCAGTGTCAGGAGCAGTGTCAGGATCAGTGTCAGTATCAGGAGCAGTGTCAGGAGCAGTGGCAGGAGACGTGTCAGTGTCAGGAGCTGTGTTAGGACCAGTGCCAGTGTCAGGAGCAGTGCCAGTGTCAGTATCGTGAGCAGTGTCAGTGTCAGGAGCAGTGTCAGGAGCAGTGTCAGCCGCATTGTCAGTATCAGCAGCAGTGCCTGTGTCAGTAGCATTGTCAGTATCAGCAGCAGAGTCTGTGTCAGGAGCAGTGACAGGAGCAGTGTCAGTGTCAGGAGCAGTGTGAGGAGCAGTGTCAGCGACAGGAGCCGTGTCAGAGACAGGAGCAGTGTCAGGAGCAGTGTCAGTGTCATGATCAGTGTCAGGAGCAGCAGCACTTACAGGAACAGTGTCAGGAGCACTGTCAGTGTCATGAGCTGTGTCAGGAGCAGTTCCAGTGTCTGGAACAGAGACACGAGTCGTGTCAGGAGCGGTATCAGTCTCAGTAGCAGTGTCTGGAGCAGTGACAGTGTCAGGAGCAGAGCCAGTGTCAGTATCAGGAGCAGTGTCAGTGTCAGGAGCAGTGTCAGTGTCAGTATCAGGAGCAGCGTCAGTGTCAGGAGCAGTGTCAGGACCAGTGCCAGTGCAGAACTAGTGTCAGGACCAGTGTCAGTGACAGGAGCAGTGTCAGTGTCAGGAGCATTGTCCGGAGCAGTGTCAGGAGCAGTGTCAGTGTCAGCATCAGGAGCAGCGTCAGTGTCAGGAGCATTGTCAGGACCAGTGCCAGTGTCAGGAGCAGTGTCAGTGTGAGCAGCAGTGTCAGCAACAGTGGCAGGAGCAGTGTCAGTGTCACGAGCTATTTCAGGAGTGGTTTCATGTGCAGTCTCAGGGTCTGTGTCTGGAGCAGTGTCAGGAGAATTGTCAGGATCAGCAGTAGTGACAGTGTCAGGAGCAGTGTCAGGAGCAGTGTCAGTGTCTGCAGTAGTGTCACGAGCAGTGTCAGGAGCAGTGTCAGTGTCAGTAGCAGTGTCAGAAGCAGTGTAAGTGTCAGGAGCAGCGCCAGGGACAGTATCAGGAGCAGTGTCAGTATCACGAGCAGTGTCAGGAGTAGTGTCAGGAGCAGGGTTAGTGTCAGGAGCAGTGTCAGTATCAGGAGCTATTTCCGGAGTAGTTTCATTTGCAGTCTCAGTGTCAGTGTCTGGAGCAGTGTCAGGAGCATTGTCAGGATCAGCAGCAGTGACAGTGTCAGGAGCAGTGTCAGGAGCAGTATCAGCGTCTGGAGCAGTGTCACGAGCAGTGTCAGGAGCAGCGCCAGTGACAGTATCAGGAGCAGTGTCAGAAGTAGTTTCAGCAGCATTGTCAGTATCGGCAGCAGTGCCAGTGTCAGGAGCAGTGTGAGGAGCCGTGTCAGTGTCAGGAGCAGTGTCAGGAGCATTGTCAGTACCAGCAGCAGTGTCTGTGTCAGGAGCAGTGTCAGGAGCAGTTTCAGTGTCTGGCACAGAGACACGAGCCGTGTCAGGAGCAGTATCAGTCTCAGTAGCAGTGTCTGGAGCAGTGACAAGGTCAGGAGCAGAGCCAGTGTCAGTATCAGGAGCAGTGTCAGTGTCAGGAGCAGTGTCAGGAGTAGTGTCAGCAGCATTGTCAGTATCGGCAGCAGTGCCAGTGTCAGGAGCAGTGGTAGTAGCAGTGACAGTGTCAGGTGCAGAGTCAGGGCAGTGTCAGTGTCAGGAGCAGTGTCAGTGCCAGGAGCAGTGACAGGAGCTGTGCCATGAGCAGTGTCTGTGTCAGGAGCAGTGTCAGGAGCAGTGTCAGGAGCAGTGTCAGGAGCAGTGTCAGTTGCAGGAGCTGCGCCAGGAGCAGTGTCAGTGTCAGGAGCAGTGTCAGGAGCAGTGTCAGCGTCAGGAGCTATTTCAGGAGTAGTTTCATGTGCAGTCTTAGTGTCAGTGTCTGGAGCAGTGTCAGGAGCATTGTCAGGAGCAGCAGCAGTGACAGTGTCAGGAGCAGTGTCAGGAGCAGTATCAGCGTCTGGAGCAGTGTCACGAGCAGTGTCAGGAGCAGCGCCAGTGACAGTATCAGGAGCAGTGTCAGTGTCACGAGCAGTGTCAGGAGTAGTTTCAGCAGCATTGTCAGTATCGGCAGCAGTGCCAGTGTCAGGAGCAGTGCCAGGAGCAGTGTCAGTGTCAGGTGCAGTGTGAGGAGCCGTGTCAGTGTCAGGAGCAGTGTCAGGAGCATTGTCAGTATCAGCAGCAGTGTCTGTGTCAGGAGCAGTGTCAGGAGCAGTGTCAGTGTCAGGAGCATTGTCAGTGTCAGGAGCAGCGTCAGTGTCAGGAGCAGTGTCAGAGTCAGGAGCAGTGTGAGGAGCAGTGTCAGTGACAGGTGCAGTGTCAGGAGCAGTGTCAGTGTCTAGAGCAGTGTCAGGAGCAGTATCAGTAGCAGGGTCAGTTTCAGGATCTGTGTGAGGTGCAGTGTCTGTTTCAGGAGCAGTGTCAGGAGCAGTGTGAGGAGCCGTGTCAGGTGCTGTGTCAGGAGCTGTGCCAGGAGCTGTGTCAGGAGCAGTGTCAGTGACAGTAGCTTTTTCAGGAGCAGTGTCAGTGTCAGCAGCTGTGTTAGGAACAGTGTCAGGAGCAGTGTCAGTGTCAGGAGCAGTCTCAGGAGCAGTTTCAGGAGCAGTGTCAGTGTCAGGAGCATTGTCAGGACCAGTGCCAGTGTCAGGAGCAGTGTCAGTGGGAGCAGCAGTGTCAGCAACAGTGGCAGGAGCAGTGTCACAGTCACGAGCTGTGTCAGGAGCAGTGTCAGTGTCTGGAGCAATGTCACGAGCAGTGTGAGGAACAATGTCAGTGTCTGTATCAGTCTCAGGAGTATTGACAGGATCAGCAACAGTATGAGTGTCAGGAGCAGTGTCAGGATCAGTGTCAGTATCAGGAGCAGTGTCTGTGTCAGGAGCAGTGTCAGGAGCAGTGTCAGTGTCAGGAGCAGTGTCAGTGTGAGGAGCAGTGTGAGGAGCAGTGTCAGCGACAGGAGCAGTGTCAGTGACAGGAGCAGTGTCAGGAGCAGTGTCAGTGTCTGGAGCAGTGTCAGGATCAGTTTCAGAGTCCGGAGCGGTGTCATGAGTAGTGTCAGTGTCAGGAGCAGAGTCAGGACCAGTGCCAACTTCAGCAGCAGAGTCAGGACCAGTGCCAGGGTCAGAAGGAGTGTCAGGACCAGTGTCAGTGACAGGAGAAGTGTCAGTGTCAGGAGCAGTGTCAGTAGCAGTGCCAGGATCAGTATCAGGATCAGTGTCAGTGTCAGGAGCAGTGTCAGGAGCAGTGTCAGTGTCAGGATCTGTGTGAGGTGCAGTGTCTGTTTCAGGAGCAGTGTCAGGAGCAGTGTGAGGAGCCCTGTCAGGAGCTGTGTCAGCAGCTGTGTCAGGAGCTGTGCCAGGAGCAGTGTCAGTGACAGTACCTTTTTCATGAGCAGTGTCAGTGTCAGCAGCTGTGTTAGGAACAGTGTCAGGAGCAGTGTCAGTGTAAGGAGCTGTGTCTTGAGCAGTGTCAGGAGCAGGGTCAATGTCAGGAGCCGTGTCAGTAGCAGTGTCAGTGTCAGGAGCAGTATCAGGAGCAGTGTCAGTGTCAGTAGCAGTGTCAGGAACAGTGTCAGTGTCAGCAGCAGTGTCAGGAGCAGTTTCAGGAGCAGTGTCAGTAGCAGTGCCAGTGTCAGGAACAGTGTTAGGAACAGTGTCAATGTCAGCTTCAGGAGCAGTGTCAGTGTCAGGAGCTATTTCAGGAGTAGTGTCATGTGCAGTGTCAGTGTCAGTGTCGGGAGCAGTGTCAGGAGCACTGTCAGGATCATCAGCAGTGTCAGTGTCAGGAGCAGTGCCAGGGTCAGAAGCAGTGTCAGGACCAGTGTCAGTGACAGGAGCATTGTCTGTGTCAGGAGCAGTGTCAGTAGCAGTGCCAGGATCAGTACCAGGAGCAGTGTCAGTGTCAGGAGCAGTGTCAGGAGCAGTGTCAGTGTCAGGAGCACAGTGAGGGGCAGTGCCAGTGACAGGAGCAGCGTCAGGAGCAGTGTCAGTGTCTGGAGCTGTGTCCGGAGCAGTGCCAGGAGCAGTGTCCAGAGCAGTGTCAGGAGCAGGGTCAGTGTCAGGAGCAGTGTCAGTTTCAGGAGCTATTTCAGGAGTAGTTTCATGTGCAGTCTCAGGGTCTGTGTCTGGAGCAGTGTCAGGAGAATTGTCAGGACCAGCAGTAGTGACAGTGTCAGGAGCAGTGTCAGTGTCTGCAGTAGTCTCACGAGCAGTGTCAGGAGCAGTGCCAGTGTCAGTAGCAGTGTCAGAAGCAGTGTAAGTGTCAGGAGCAGCGCCAGGGACAATATCAGGTGCAGTGTCAGTGTCACGAGCAGTGTCAGGAGTAGTGTCAGGAGCAGGGTTAGTGTCAGGATCTGTGTGAGGTGCAGTGTCTGTTTCAGGAGCAGTGTCAGGAGCAGTGTGAGGAGCCCTGTCAGGAGCTGTGTCAGCAGCTGTGTCAGGAGCTGTGCCAGGAGCAGTGTCAGTGACAGTACCTTTTTCATGAGCAGTGTCAGTGTCAGCAGCTGTGTTAGGAACAGTGTCAGGAGCAGTGTCAGTGTAAGGAGCTGTGTCTTGAGCAGTGTCATGAGTAGTGTCAGTGTCAGGAGCAGAGTCTGGACCAGTGCCAACTTCACCAGCAGAGTCAGGACCAGTGCCAGGGTCAGAAGCAGTGTCAGGACCAGTGTCAGTGACAGGAGCATTGTCTGTGTCAGGAGCAGTGTCAGTAGCAGTGCCAGGATCAGTACCAGGAGCAGTGTCAGTGTCAGGAGCAGTGTCAGGAGCAGTGTCAGTGTCAGGAGCACAGTGAGGGGCAGTGCCAGTGACAGGAGCAGTGTCAGGAGCAGTGTCAGTGTCTGGAGCTGTGTCCGGAGCAGTGCCAGGAGCAGTGTCCAGAGCAGTGTCAGGAGCAGGGTCAGTGTCAGGAGCAGTGTCAGTGTCAGGAGCTATTTCAGGAGTAGTTTCATGTGCAGTCTCAGGGTCTGTGTCTGGAGCAGTGTCAGGAGAATTGTCAGGATCAGCAGTAGTGACAGTGTCAGGAGCAGTGTCAGGAGCAGTGTCAGTGTCTGCAGTAGTGTCACGAGCAGTGTCAGGAGCAGTGTCAGTGTCAGTAGCAGTGTCAGAAGCAGTGTAAGTGTCAGGAGCAGCGCCAGGGACAATATCAGGTGCAGTGTCAGTGTTAAGAGCAGTGTCAGGAGTAGTGTCAGGAGCAGGGTTAGTGTCAGGAGCAGTGTCAGTGTCAGGAGCTATTTCAGGAGTAGTTTCATGTGCAGTCTCAGTGTCAGTGTCTGGAGCAGTGTCAGGAGCAGTATCAGCGTCTGGAGCAGTGCCACGAGCAGTGTCAGGAGCAGCGCCAGTGACAGTATCAGGAGCAGTGTCAGTGTCACGAGCAGTGTCAGGAGTAGTTTCAGCAGCATTGTCAGTATCGGCAGCGGTGCCAGTGTCAGGAGCAGTGTGAGGAGCCGTGTCAGTGTCAGGAGCAGTGTCAGGAGCATTGTCAGTATCAGCAGCAGTGTCTGTGTCAGGAGCAGTGTCAGGAGCAGTGTCAGTGTCAGGAGCATTGTCACTGTCAGGAGCAGCGTCAGTGTCAGGAGCAGTGTCAGAGTCAGGAGCAGTGTGAGGAGCAGTGTCAGTGTCAGGAGCAGTGTCTGTGTCTGGTGCAGTGTCAGGAGCATTGTCTGGATTAGCAGCAGTGACAGTGTCAGTAGCAGTGTCAGGAACAGTGTCAGTGTCAGCAGCAGTGACAGGAGAAGTGTCAGTGACAGGAGCAGTGTCAGGAGCAGTTTCAGGAGCAGTGTCAGTGTCAGTTGCACTGTGAGGAGCACTGTCAGTGTCAGGAACAGTATCAGGGTCAGTGTCAGGCTCAGGAGCAGTGTCAGTGACAGGAGCAGTGTCAGTGTCAGGAGATGTTTCAGGAGCAGTGTCAGGAGCAGTGTCAGTGTCAGTGCCTGGAGCAGTGTCAGGAGCATTTTCAGGATCAGCAGCAGTGTCAGTGTCAGGAGCAGTGTCAGGAGCAGTGCCAGTGTCTGGAGCAGTGTCAGTGTGAGGAGCAGTGTCAGGAGCAGTGTCAGGAGCAGTGCCAGTGTCTGGAGCAGTGTCAGTGTGAGGAGCAGTGTCAGGAGCAGTGTCAGTGACAGGAGCAGTGTCATTGTCAGGAGCTGTGTCAATAGTAATTTCAGGAGCGGTGTCAGCGTCAGTGTCAGGAGCTGTGTCAGGAGCTGTGTCAGGAGCAGTGTCAGCAGCTGTGTTAGGAACAGTGTCAGGGGCAGCATCTGTGTAAGGCGCAGTGTCAGGAGCAGTGTCAGTGTCTAGAGCAGTGTCAGGAGCAGCGTCAGTAGCAGGGTCAGTGTCAGGATCTGTGTGAGGTGCAGTGTCTGTTTCAGGAGCTGTGTCAGGAGCAGTGCGAGGAGCCGTGTCAGGAGCTGTGTCAGGAGCTGTGTCAGGAGCTGTGTCAGGAGCAGTGTCAGCAGCTGTGTTAGGAACAGTGTCAGGGGCAGTATCTGTGTAAGGAGCAGTGTCAGGAGCAGTGTCAGGAGCAGGTTCAATGGCAGGAGCAGTGTCAGTAGCAGTGCCAGTGTCAGGAGCAGTATCACGAGCAGTGTCAGTGTCAGTAGCAGTGTCAGGAACAGTGTCAGTATCAGGAGCAGAGTCAGGAGCAGTGTCAGTGTCAGGAGCACAGTGAGGGGCAGTGCCAGTGACAGGAGCAGTGTTAGGAGCAGTGTCAGTGTCAGGTGCAGTGTGAGGAGCCGTGTCAGTGTCAGGAGCAGTGTCAGGAGCATTGTCAGGAGCAGTGTCAGGAGCAGTGTCAGGAGCAGGGTCAGTGTCAGGAGCACAATGAGAGGCAGTGCCAGTGACAGGAGCAGTGTCAGGAGCAGTGTCAGTGTCTGGAGCTTTGTCCGGAGCAGTGTCAGGAGCAGTGTCCGGAGCAGTGTCAGGAGCCGGGTCAGTGTCAGGAGCAGTGTCAGTGTCAGGAGCTATTTCAGGAGTAGTTTCATGTGCAGTCTCAGTTTCTGTGTCTGGAGCAGTGACAGGAGCATTGTCAGGATCAGCAGCAGTGACAGTGTCAGGAGCAGTGTCAGGTGCAGTGTCAGTGTCTGCAGCAGTGTCACGAGCAGTGCCAGGAGCAGTGTCAGCGTGAGTAGCAGTGACAGGAACAGCGACAGGAGACGTGTCAGTGGCAGGAGCAGTGTCAGGAGCAGTGTCAGTGTCTGGAGCAGTGTCAGTGTCATGATCAGTGCCAGGAGCAGCAGCAGTGTCAGGAACAGTGTCAGGAGCACTGTCAGTGTCAGGAGCTGTGTCAGGAGCAGTTTCAGTGTCTGGAACAGAGAGACCAGCCGTGTCAGGAGCAGTATCAGTCTCAGTAGCAGTGTCTGGAGCAGTGACAAGGTCAGGAGCAGAGCCAGTGTCAGTATCAGGAGCAGTGTCAGTGTCAGGAGCAGTGTCAGGAGTAGTGTCAGCAGCATTGTCAGTATCGGCAGCAGTGCCAGTGTCAGGACCAGTGTCAGGAGCAGTGTCAGTGTCAGGAGCATTATCAGTGTCAGGAGCAGCGTCAGTGTCAGGAGCAGTGTCAGAGTCAGGAGCTGTGTCAGGAGCAGTGTCAGGAGCAGTGCCAGTGTCAGGAGCAGTATCACGAGCAGTGTCAGTGTCAGTAGCAGTGTCAGGAACAGTGTCAATGTCAGCTTCAGGAGCAGTGTCAGTGTCAGAAGCTCTTTCAGGACTAGTGTCAGGTGCAGTGTTAGTGTCAGTGTCTGGAGCAGTGTCAGGAGCATTGTCAGGATCAGCAGTGTGTCAGTGTCAGGAGCAGGGTCAGGAGCAGTGTGAGTGTCAGGAGCAGTGTCAGGAGCAGTTTCAGGAGCAGTGTCAGTGGCAGGAGCAGTGTCAGGACCAGTGCCAGTGTCAGGAGCATTGTCAGGATCAGCAGTGTGTCAGTGTCAGGAGCAGGGTCAAGAGCAGTCTCAGTGTCAGGAGCAGTGTCAGGAGCAGTTTCAGGAGCAGTGTCAGTGGCAGGAGCAGTGTCAGGACCAGTGCCAGTGGCAGGAGCAGTGTCAGTGTCAGCAGCAGTATCAGTGTCAGGAGCAGTGTCAGGATCAGTGTCAGTATCAGGAGCAGTGTCAGGAGCAGTGGCAGGAGACGTGTCAGTGTCAGGAGCTGTGTTAGGACCAGTGCCAGTGTCAGGAGCAGTGCCAGTGTCAGTATCGTGAGCAGTGTCAGTGTCAGGAGCAGTGTCAGGAGCAGTGTCAGCCGCATTGTCAGTATCAGCAGCAGTGCCTGTGTCAGTAGCATTGTCAGTATCAGCAGCAGAGTCTGTGTCAGGAGCAGTGACAGGAGCAGTGTCAGTGTCAGGAGCAGTGTGAGGAGCAGTGTCAGCGACAGGAGCCGTGTCAGAGACAGGAGCAGTGTCAGGAGCAGTGTCAGTGTCATGATCAGTGTCAGGAGCAGCAGCACTTACAGGAACAGTGTCAGGAGCACTGTCAGTGTCATGAGCTGTGTCAGGAGCAGTTCCAGTGTCTGGAACAGAGACACGAGTCGTGTCAGGAGCGGTATCAGTCTCAGTAGCAGTGTCTGGAGCAGTGACAGTGTCAGGAGCAGAGCCAGTGTCAGTATCAGGAGCAGTGTCAGTGTCAGGAGCAGTGTCAGTGTCAGTATCAGGAGCAGCGTCAGTGTCAGGAGCAGTGTCAGGACCAGTGCCAGTGCAGAACTAGTGTCAGGACCAGTGTCAGTGACAGGAGCAGTGTCAGTGTCAGGAGCATTGTCCGGAGCAGTGTCAGGAGCAGTGTCAGTGTCAGCATCAGGAGCAGCGTCAGTGTCAGGAGCATTGTCAGGACCAGTGCCAGTGTCAGGAGCAGTGTCAGTGTGAGCAGCAGTGTCAGCAACAGTGGCAGGAGCAGTGTCAGTGTCACGAGCTATTTCAGGAGTGGTTTCATGTGCAGTCTCAGGGTCTGTGTCTGGAGCAGTGTCAGGAGAATTGTCAGGATCAGCAGTAGTGACAGTGTCAGGAGCAGTGTCAGGAGCAGTGTCAGTGTCTGCAGTAGTGTCACGAGCAGTGTCAGGAGCAGTGTCAGTGTCAGTAGCAGTGTCAGAAGCAGTGTAAGTGTCAGGAGCAGCGCCAGGGACAGTATCAGGAGCAGTGTCAGTATCACGAGCAGTGTCAGGAGTAGTGTCAGGAGCAGGGTTAGTGTCAGGAGCAGTGTCAGTATCAGGAGCTATTTCCGGAGTAGTTTCATTTGCAGTCTCAGTGTCAGTGTCTGGAGCAGTGTCTGGAGCATTGTCAGGATCAGCAGCAGTGACAGTGTCAGGAGCAGTGTCAGGAGCAGTATCAGCGTCTGGAGCAGTGTCACGAGCAGTGTCAGGAGCAGCGCCAGTGACAGTATCAGGAGCAGTGTCAGAAGTAGTTTCAGCAGCATTGTCAGTATCGGCAGCAGTGCCAGTGTCAGGAGCAGTGTGAGGAGCCGTGTCAGTGTCAGGAGCAGTGTCAGGAGCATTGTCAGTACCAGCAGCAGTGTCTGTGTCAGGAGCAGTGTCAGGAGCAGTTTCAGTGTCTGGCACAGAGACACGAGCCGTGTCAGGAGCAGTATCAGTCTCAGTAGCAGTGTCTGGAGCAGTGACAAGGTCAGGAGCAGAGCCAGTGTCAGTATCAGGAGCAGTGTCAGTGTCAGGAGCAGTGTCAGGAGTAGTGTCAGCAGCATTGTCAGTATCGGCAGCAGTGCCAGTGTCAGGAGCAGTGGTAGTAGCAGTGACAGTGTCAGGTGCAGAGTCAGGGCAGTGTCAGTGTCAGGAGCAGTGTCAGTGCCAGGAGCAGTGACAGGAGCTGTGCCATGAGCAGTGTCTGTGTCAGGAGCAGTGTCAGGAGCAGTGTCAGGAGCAGTGTCAGGAGCAGTGTCAGTTGCAGGAGCTGCGCCAGGAGCAGTGTCAGTGTCAGGAGCAGTGTCAGGAGCAGTGTCAGCGTCAGGAGCTATTTCAGGAGTAGTTTCATGTGCAGTCTTAGTGTCAGTGTCTGGAGCAGTGTCAGGAGCATTGTCAGGAGCAGCAGCAGTGACAGTGTCAGGAGCAGTGTCAGGAGCAGTATCAGCGTCTGGAGCAGTGTCACGAGCAGTGTCAGGAGCAGCGCCAGTGACAGTATCAGGAGCAGTGTCAGTGTCACGAGCAGTGTCAGGAGTAGTTTCAGCAGCATTGTCAGTATCGGCAGCAGTGCCAGTGTCAGGAGCAGTGCCAGGAGCAGTGTCAGTGTCAGGTGCAGTGTGAGGAGCCGTGTCAGTGTCAGGAGCAGTGTCAGGAGCATTGTCAGTATCAGCAGCAGTGTCTGTGTCAGGAGCAGTGTCAGGAGCAGTGTCAGTGTCAGGAGCATTGTCAGTGTCAGGAGCAGCGTCAGTGTCAGGAGCAGTGTCAGAGTCAGGAGCAGTGTGAGGAGCAGTGTCAGTGACAGGTGCAGTGTCAGGAGCAGTGTCAGTGTCTAGAGCAGTGTCAGGAGCAGTATCAGTAGCAGGGTCAGTTTCAGGATCTGTGTGAGGTGCAGTGTCTGTTTCAGGAGCAGTGTCAGGAGCAGTGTGAGGAGCCGTGTCAGGTGCTGTGTCAGGAGCTGTGCCAGGAGCTGTGTCAGGAGCAGTGTCAGTGACAGTAGCTTTTTCAGGAGCAGTGTCAGTGTCAGCAGCTGTGTTAGGAACAGTGTCAGGAGCAGTGTCAGTGTCAGGAGCAGTCTCAGGAGCAGTTTCAGGAGCAGTGTCAGTGTCAGGAGCATTGTCAGGACCAGTGCCAGTGTCAGGAGCAGTGTCAGTGGGAGCAGCAGTGTCAGCAACAGTGGCAGGAGCAGTGTCACAGTCACGAGCTGTGTCAGGAGCAGTGTCAGTGTCTGGAGCAATGTCACGAGCAGTGTGAGGAACAATGTCAGTGTCTGTATCAGTCTCAGGAGTATTGACAGGATCAGCAACAGTATGAGTGTCAGGAGCAGTGTCAGGATCAGTGTCAGTATCAGGAGCAGTGTCTGTGTCAGGAGCAGTGTCAGGAGCAGTGTCAGTGTCAGGAGCAGTGTCAGTGTGAGGAGCAGTGTGAGGAGCAGTGTCAGCGACAGGAGCAGTGTCAGTGACAGGAGCAGTGTCAGGAGCAGTGTCAGTGTCTGGAGCAGTGTCAGGATCAGTTTCAGAGTCCGGAGCGGTGTCATGAGTAGTGTCAGTGTCAGGAGCAGAGTCAGGACCAGTGCCAACTTCAGCAGCAGAGTCAGGACCAGTGCCAGGGTCAGAAGGAGTGTCAGGACCAGTGTCAGTGACAGGAGAAGTGTCAGTGTCAGGAGCAGTGTCAGTAGCAGTGCCAGGATCAGTATCAGGATCAGTGTCAGTGTCAGGAGCAGTGTCAGGAGCAGTGTCAGTGTCAGGATCTGTGTGAGGTGCAGTGTCTGTTTCAGGAGCAGTGTCAGGAGCAGTGTGAGGAGCCCTGTCAGGAGCTGTGTCAGCAGCTGTGTCAGGAGCTGTGCCAGGAGCAGTGTCAGTGACAGTACCTTTTTCATGAGCAGTGTCAGTGTCAGCAGCTGTGTTAGGAACAGTGTCAGGAGCAGTGTCAGTGTAAGGAGCTGTGTCTTGAGCAGTGTCAGGAGCAGGGTCAATGTCAGGAGCCGTGTCAGTAGCAGTGTCAGTGTCAGGAGCAGTATCAGGAGCAGTGTCAGTGTCAGTAGCAGTGTCAGGAACAGTGTCAGTGTCAGCAGCAGTGTCAGGAGCAGTTTCAGGAGCAGTGTCAGTAGCAGTGCCAGTGTCAGGAACAGTGTTAGGAACAGTGTCAATGTCAGCTTCAGGAGCAGTGTCAGTGTCAGGAGCTATTTCAGGAGTAGTGTCATGTGCAGTGTCAGTGTCAGTGTCGGGAGCAGTGTCAGGAGCACTGTCAGGATCATCAGCAGTGTCAGTGTCAGGAGCAGTGCCAGGGTCAGAAGCAGTGTCAGGACCAGTGTCAGTGACAGGAGCATTGTCTGTGTCAGGAGCAGTGTCAGTAGCAGTGCCAGGATCAGTACCAGGAGCAGTGTCAGTGTCAGGAGCAGTGTCAGGAGCAGTGTCAGTGTCAGGAGCACAGTGAGGGGCAGTGCCAGTGACAGGAGCAGCGTCAGGAGCAGTGTCAGTGTCTGGAGCTGTGTCCGGAGCAGTGCCAGGAGCAGTGTCCAGAGCAGTGTCAGGAGCAGGGTCAGTGTCAGGAGCAGTGTCAGTTTCAGGAGCTATTTCAGGAGTAGTTTCATGTGCAGTCTCAGGGTCTGTGTCTGGAGCAGTGTCAGGAGAATTGTCAGGACCAGCAGTAGTGACAGTGTCAGGAGCAGTGTCAGTGTCTGCAGTAGTCTCACGAGCAGTGTCAGGAGCAGTGCCAGTGTCAGTAGCAGTGTCAGAAGCAGTGTAAGTGTCAGGAGCAGCGCCAGGGACAATATCAGGTGCAGTGTCAGTGTCACGAGCAGTGTCAGGAGTAGTGTCAGGAGCAGGGTTAGTGTCAGGAGCAGTGTCAGTGTCAGGAGCTATTTCAGGAGTAGTTTCATGTGCAGTCTCAGTGTCAGTGTGTGGAGCAGTGTCAGGAGCATTGTCAGGATCAGCTGCAGTGACAGTGTCAGGAGCAGTGTCAGGAGCAGTATTAGCGTCTGGAGCAGTGTCACGAGCAGTGTCAGGAGCAGCGCCAGTGACAGTATCAGGAGCAGTGTCAGTGTCACGAGCAGTGTCAGGAGTAGTTTCAGCAGCATTGTCAGTATCGGCAGCAGTGCCAGTGTCAGGAGCAGTGTGAGGAGCCGTGTCAGTGTCAGGAGCAGTGTCAGGAGCATTGTCAGTATCAGCAGCAGTGTCTGTGTCAGGAGCAGTGTCAGGAGCAGTGTCAGTGTCAGGAGCATTGTCACTGTCAGGAGCAGCGTCAGTGTCAGGAGCAGTGTCAGAGTCAGGAGCAGTGTGAGGAGCAGTGTCAGTGTCAGGAGCAGTGTCTGTGTCTGGTGCAGTGTCAGGAGCATTGTCAGGATTAGCAGCAGTGACAGTGTCAGTAGCAGTGTCAGGAACAGTGTCAGTATCAGCAGCAGTGACAGGAGAAGTGTCAGTGACAGGAGCAGTGTCGGGAGCAGTTTCAGGAGCAGTGTCAGTGTCAGTTGCACTGTGAGGAGCACTCTCAGTGTCAGGAACAGTATCAGGGTCAGTGTCAGGCTTAGGAGCAGTGTCAGTGACAGGAGCAGTGTCAGTGTCAGGAGATGTTTCAGGAGCAGTGTCAGGAGCAGTCTCAGTGTCAGTGCCTGGAGCAGTGTCAGGAGCATTTTCAGGATCAGCAGCAGTGTCAGTGTCAGGAACAGTGTCAGGAGCAGTGCCAGTGTCTGGAGCAGTGTCAGTGTGAGGAGCAGTGTCAGGAGCAGTGTCAGGAGCAGTGCCAGTGTCTGGAGCAGTGTCAGTGTGAGGAGCAGTGTCAGGAGCAGTGTCAGTGACAGGAGCAGTGTCATTGTCAGGAGCTGTGTCAATAGTAATTTCAGGAGCGGTGTCAGCGTCAGTGTCTGGAGCAGTGTCAGGAGCAGTGCCAGTGTCAGAAGCTGTGTCAGGAGCAGTGTCAGTGTCAGCAGCAGTGTTAGGAACTGTGTCAGGGGCAGTGTCAGTGTCTGGAGCAGTATCAGGAGCAGTGTCAGGAGCAGGGTCAGTGTCAGGAGCAGTGTCAGGACCAGTGCCAGTGTCAGAAGCAGTGTCAGGAGCTGTGTCAGTGACAGGAGGAGTGTCAGAGTCAGGAGAAGTGTCAGTGTCAGTAGCAGTGCCAGGTTCAGTATCAGGAGCAGTGTCAGTGTCAGGAGCAGTGTCAGGAGCAGTGTCAGTTTCAGGAGCACAGTGAGGGGCAGTGCCAATGACAGGAGCAGTGTCAGGAGCAGTGTCAGTGTCAGGTGCAGTGTGAGGAGCCGTGTCAGTGTCAGGAGCAGTGTCAGGAGCGTTCTCAGTATCAGCAGCAGTGTCTGTGTCAGGAGCAGTGTCAGGAGCAGTGTCAGTGTCAGGAGCATTGTCAGTGTCAGGAGCAGCGTCAGTGTCAGGAATAGTGTCAGGGTCAGGAGCAGTGTGAGGAGCAGTGTCAGTGACAGGTGCAGTGTCAGGAGCAGTGTCAGTGTCTAGAGCAGTGTCAGTAGCAGGGTCAGTGTCAGGATCTGTGTGAGGTGCAGTGTCTGTTTCTGGAGCAGTGTCAGGAGCAGTGTGAGGAGCCGCGTCACGAGCTGTGTCAGGAGCTGTGTCAGGAGCTGTGTCAGGAGCAGTGTCAGCAGCTGTGTTAGGAACAGTGTCAGGGGCAGTATCTGTGTAAGGCGCAGTGTCAGGAGCAGTGTCAGTGTCTAGAGCAGTGTCAGGAGCAGCGTCAGTAGCAGGGTCAGTGTCAGGATCTGTGTGAGGTGCAGTGTCTGTTTCAGGAGCAGTGTCAGGGGCAGTGCGAGGAGCCGTGTCAGGAGCTGTGTCAGGAGCTGTGTCAGGAGTTGTGTCAGGAGCAGTGTCAGCAGCTGTGTTAGGAACAGTGTCAGGGGCAGTATCTGTGTAAGGAGCAGTGTCAGGAGCAGTGTCAGGAGCAGGTTCAATGGCAGGAGCAGTGTCAGTAGCAGTGCCAGTGTCAGGAGCAGTATCACGAGCAGTGTCAGTGTCAGTAGCAGTGTCAGGAACAGTGTCACTGTCAGGAGCAGAGTCAGGAGCAGTGTCAGTGTCAGGAGCACAGTGAGGGGCAGTGCCAGTGACAGGAGCAGTGTTAGGAGCAGTGTCAGTGTCAGGTGCAGTGTGAGGAGCCGTGTCAGTGTCAGGAGCAGTGTCAGGAGCATTGTCAGGAGCAGTGTCAGGAGCAGTGTCAGGAGCAGGGTCAGTGTCAGGAGCACAATGAGAGGCAATACCAGTGACAGGAGCAGTGTCAGGAGCAGTGTCAGTGTCTGGAGCTTTGTCCGGAGCAGTGTCAGGAGCAGTGTCCGGAGCAGTGTCAGGAGCAGGGTCAGTGTCAGGAGCAGTGTCAGTGTCAGGAGCTATTTCAGGAGTAGTTTCATGTGCAGTCTCAGTTTCTGTGTCTGGAGCAGTGACAGGAGCATTGTCAGGATCAGCAGCAGTGACAGTGTCAGGAGCAGTGTCAGGTGCAGTGTCAGTGTCTGCAGCAGTGTCACGAGCAGTGCCAGGAGCAGTGTCAGTGTGAGTAGCAGTGACAGGAACAGCGACAGGAGACGTGTCAGTGGCAGGAGCAGTGTCAGGAGCAGTGTCAGTGTCTGGAGCAGTGTCAGTGTCATGATCAGTGCCAGGAGCAGCAGCAGTGTCAGGAACAGTGTCAGGAGCACTGTCAGTGTCAGGAGCTGTGTCAGGAGCAGTTTCAGTGTCTGGAACAGAGAGACCAGCCGTGTCAGGAGCAGTATCAGTCTCAGTAGCAGTGTCTGGAGCAGTGGCAAGGTCAGGAGCAGAGCCAGTGTCAGTATCAGGAGCAGTGTCAGTGTCAGGAGCAGTGTCAGGAGTAGTGTCAGCAGCATTGTCAGTATCGGCAGCAGTGCCAGTGTCAGGAGCAGTGTCAGGAGCAGTGTCAGTGTCAGGAGCATTATCAGTGTCAGGAGCAGCGTCAGTGTCAGGAGCAGTGTCAGAGTCAGGAGCTGTGTCAGGAGCAGTGTCAGGAGCAGTGCCAGTGTCAGGAGCAGTATCACGAGCAGTGTCAGTGTCAGTAGCAGTGTCAGGAACAGTGTCAATGTCAGCTTCAGGAGCAGTGTCAGTGTCAGAAGCTCTTTCAGGACTAGTGTCAGGTGCAGTGTTAGTGTCAGTGTCTGGAGCAGTGTCAGGAGCATTGTCAGGATCAGCAGTGTGTCAGTGTCAGGAGCAGGGTCAGGAGCAGTGTGAGTGTCAGGAGCAGTGTCAGGAGCAGTTTCAGGAGCAGTGTCAGTGGCAGGAGCAGTGTCAGGACCAGTGCCAGTGTCAGGAACATTGTCAGGATCAGCAGTGTGTCAGTGTCAGGAGCAGGGTCAAGAGCAGTCTCAGTGTCAGGAGCAGTGTCAGGAGCAGTTTCAGGAGCAGCGTCAGTGGCAGGAGCAGTGTCAGGACCAGTGCCAGTGGCAGGAGCAGTGTCAGTGTCAGCAGCAGTATCAGTGACAGGAGCAGTGTCAGGATCAGTGTCAGTATCAGGAGCAGTGTCAGGAGCAGTGTCAGGAGCAGTGGCAGGAGACGTGTCAGTGTCAGGAGCTGTGTTAGGACCAGTGCCAGTGTCAGGAGCAGTGCCAGTGTCAGTATCGTGAGCAGTGTCAGTGTCTGGAGCAGTGTCAGGAGCATTGTCAGGATCAGCAGTGTGTCAGTGTCAGGAGCAGGGTCAGGAGCAGTGTGAGTGTCAGGAGCAGTGTCAGGAGCAGTTTCAGGAGCAGTGTCAGTGGCAGGAGCAGTGTCAGGACCAGTGCCAGTGTCAGGAACATTGTCAGGATCAGCAGTGTGTCAGTGTCAGGAGCAGGGTCAAGAGCAGTCTCAGTGTCAGGAGCAGTGTCAGGAGCAGCTTCAGGAGCAGCGTCAGTGGCAGGAGCAGTGTCAGGACCAGTGCCAGTGGCAGGAGCAGTGTCAGTGTCAGCAGCAGTATCAGTGTCAGGAGCAGTGTCAGGATCAGTGTCAGTATCAGGAGCAGTGTCAGGAGCAGTGTCAGGAGCAGTGGCAGGAGACGTGTCAGTGTCAGGAGCTGTGTTAGGACCAGTGCCAGTGTCAGGAGCAGTGCCAGTGTCAGTATCGTGAGCAGTGTCAGTGTCAGGAGCAGTGTCAGGAGCAGTGTCAGCCGCATTGTCAGTATCAGCAGCAGTGCCTGTGTCAGAAGCATTGTCAGTATCAGCAGCAGAGTCTGTGTCAGGAGCAGTGACAGGAGCAGTGTCAGTGTCAGGAGCAGTGTGAGGAGCAGTGTCAGCGACAGGAGCCGTGTCAGAGACAGGAGCAGTGTCAGGAGCAGTGTCAGTGTCATGATCAGTGTCAGGAGCAGCAGCACTTACAGGAACAGTGTCAGGAGCACTGTCAGTGTCATGAGCTGTGTCAGGAGCAGTTCCAGTGTCTGGAACAGAGACACGAGCCGTGTCAGGAGCGGTATCAGTCTCAGTAGCAGTGTCTGGAGCAGTGACAGTGTCAGGAGCAGAGACAGTGTCAGTATCAGGAGCAGTGTCAGTGCCAGGAGCAGTGTCAGTGTCAGTATCAGGAGCAGCGTCAGTGTCAGGAGCAGTGTCAGGACCAGTGCCAGTGCAGAACTAGTGTCAGGACCAGTGTCAGTGACAGGAGCAGTGTCAGTGTCAGGAGCATTGTCCGGAGCAGTGTCAGGAGCAGTGTCAGTGTCAGCATCAGGAGCAGCGTCAGTGTCAGGAGCATTGTCAGGACCAGTGCCAGTGTCAGGAGCAGTGTCAGTGTGAGCAGCAGTGTCAGCAACAGTGGCAGGAGCAGTGTCAGTGTCACGAGCTGTCTCAGGAGCAGTGTCAGTGTCTGGAGCAATGTCGCGAGCAGTTCCAGGAGCAGTGTCAGTGTCAGTAGCAGTGTCAGGAGCAGTGTCAGGAGCAGTGTCAGTGTCAGGAGCACAGTGAGGGGCAGTGCCAGTGTCAGGAGCAGTGTCAGGAGCAGTGCCAGTGTCAGAAGCTGTGTCAGGAGCAGTGTCAGTGTCAGCAGCAGTGTTAGGAACTGTGTCAGGTGCAGTGTCAGTGTCTGGAGCAGTATCATGAGCAGTGTCAGGAGCAGGGTCAGTGTCAGGAGCAGGGTTAGTGTCAGGAGCAGTGTCAGGAGCACTGTCAGTGTCAGGAGCTGTGTCAGGAGCAGTTTCAGTGTCTGGAACAGAGAGACGAGACGTGTCAGGAGCAGTATCAGTCTCAGTAGCAGTTTCTGGAGCAGTGACAAGTTCAGGAGCAGAGCCAGTATCAGTATCAGGAGCAGTGTCAGTGTTAGGAGCAGTGTCAGGAGTAGTGTCAGCAGCATTGTCAGTATCGGCAGCAGTGCCAGTGTCAGGAGCAGTGTCAGGAGCAGTGTCAGTGTCAGGAGCATTATCAGTGTCAGGAGCAGCGTCAGTGTCAGGAGCAGTGTCAGAGTCAGGAGCTGTGTCAGGAGCAGTGTCAGGAGCAGTGCCAGTGTCAGGAGCAGTATCACAAGCAGTGTCAGTGTCAGTAGCAGTGTCAGGAACAGTGTCAATGTCAGCTTCAGGAGCAGTGTCAGTGTCAGAAGCTCTTTCAGGACTAGTGTCAGGTGCAGTGTTAGTGTCAGTGTCTGGAGCAGTGTCAGGAGCATTGTCAGGATCAGCAGCGTGTCAGTGTCAGGAGCAGGGTCAGGAGCAGTGTGAGTGTCAGGAGCAGTGTCAGGAGCAGTTTCAGGAGCAGTGTCAGTGGCAGGAGCAGTGTCAGGACCAGTGCCAGTGTCAGGAGCATTGTCAGGATCAGCAGTGTGTCAGTGTCAGGAGCAGGGTCAAGAGCAGTCTCAGTGTCAGGAGCAGTGTCAGGAGCAGTTTCAGGAGCAGTGTCAGCCGCATTGTCAGTATCAGCAGCAGTGCCTGTGTCAGAAGCATTGTCAGTATCAGCAGCAGAGTCTGTGTCAGGAGCAGTGACAGGAGCAGTGTCAGTGTCAGGAGCAGTGTGAGGAGCAGTGTCAGCGACAGGAGCCGTGTCAGTGACAGGAGCAGTGTCAGGAGTAGTGTCAGTGTCATGATCAGTGTCAGGAGCAGCAGCACTTACAGGAACAGTGTCAGGAGCACTGTCAGTGTCATGAGCTGTGTCAGGAGCAGTTTCAGTGTCTGGAACAGAGACACGAGCCGTGTCAGGAGCGGTATCAGTCTCAGTAGCAGTGTCTGGAGCAGTGACAGTGTCAGGAGCAGAGCCAGTGTCAGTATCAGGAGCAGTGTCAGTGTCAGAAGCAGTGTCAGCGACAGGAGCAGTGTCAGTGACAGGCGCAGTGCCAGGAGCAGTGTCAGTGTCAGTAGCAGTGCCAGGATCAGTATCAGGAGCAGTGCCAGTGTCAGGAGCTGTGTCACGTACACTGTCAGTGTCAGGAGCACAGTGAGGGACAGTGCCAGTGACAGGAGCTGTGTCAGGAGCAGGGACAGTGTCTGGAGCAGTGTCACGAGCAGTGTCAGTAGCAGTGTCGGTGTCAGTAGCAGTGTCAGAAGCAGTGTAAGTGTCAGGAGCAGCGCCAGTGACAGTATCAGGAGCACTGTCAGTGTCAGGAACAGTATCAGGGTCAGTGTCAGGGTCAGGAGCAGTGTCAGTGTCAGGAGCAGAGTCAGTGTCAGGAGAAGTTTCAGGAGCAGTGTCAGGAGCAGTGTCAGTGTCAGTGCCTGGAGCAGTGTCAGGAGCATTTTCAGGGTCAGCAGCAGTGTCAGTGTCAGAAGCAGTGTCAGGAGCAGTGTCAACAGCATTGTCAGTATCAGCAGCAGTGCCTGTGTCAGAAGCATTGTCAGTATCAGCAGCAGTGTCTGTGTCAGTAGCAGTGACAGGAGCAGTGTCAGTGTCAGGAGCAGTGTCAGGAGCAGTGCCAGTGTCTGGAGCAGTGTCAGTGTGAGGAGCAGTGTCAGGAGCAGTGTCAGGAGCAGTGCCAGTGTCTGGAGCAGTGTCAGTGTGAGGAGCAGTGTCAGGAGCAGTGTCAGTGACAGGAGCAGTGTCATTGTCAGGAGCTGTGTCAGTAGTAATTTCAGGAGCGGTGTCAGCGTCAGTGTCTGGAGCAGTGTCAGGAGCAGTCTCTGGGTCAGGAGCAGTGTCAGTGTCAGGAGCAGTGTGAGGAGCCGTGTCAGGAGCTGTGTCAGGAGCTGTGTCAGGAACTGTGTCAGGAGCAGTGTCAGTGACAGTAGCTTTTTCAGGAGCAGTATCGGTGCAGCAGCTGTGTTAGGAACAGTGTCAGGGGCAGTGTCAGTGTAAGGAGCAGTGTCAGGAACAGTGTCAGGAGCAGGATCAATGTCAGGAGCAGTGTCAGTAGCAGTGTCAGTGTCAGGAGCAGTGTTAGGAACAGTGTCAATGTCAGTTTCAGGAGCAGTGTCAGTGTCAGGAGCTATTTCAGGAGTAGTGTCATGTGCAGTGTCAGTGTCAGTGTCGGGAGCAGTGTCAGGAGCACTGTCAGGATCAGCAGCAGTGTCAGTGTCAGGAGCAGTGTCAGCGTGAGGAGCAGTGTGAGGAGCAGTGTCAGCGACAGGAGCAGTGTCAGTGACAGGAGCTGTGTCAGGAGCAGTGTCAGTGTCACGAGCAGTGTCAGAAGTAGTTTCAGGAGCAGGGTTAGTGTCAGGAGCAGTGTCAGTGTCAGGAGCTATTTCAGGAGTAGTTTGATGTGCAGTATCAGTGTCAGTGTCTGGAGCAGTGTCAGGAGCATTGTCAGGATCAGCAGCAGTGACAGTGTCAGGAGCAGTGTCAGGAGCAGAATCAGCGTCTGGAGCAGTGTCACGAGCAGTGTCAGGAGCAGCGCCAGTGACAGTATCAGGAGCAGTGTTAGTGTCACGAGCAGTGTCAGGAGTAGTTTCTGCAGCATTGTCAGTATCGGCAGCAGTGCCAGTGTCAGGAGCAGTGTGAGGAGCAGTGTCAGCGACAGGAGCCGTGTCAGTGACAGGAGCAGTGTCAGGAGTAGTGTCAGTGTCATGATCAGTGTCAGGAGCAGCAGCACTTACAGGAACAGTGTCAGGAGCACTGTCAGTGTCATGAGCTGTGTCAGGAGCAGTTTCAGTGTCTGGAACAGAGACACGAGCCGTGTCAGGAGCGGTATCAGTCTCAGTAGCAGTGTCTGGAGCAGTGACAGTGTCAGGAGCAGAGCCAGTGTCAGTATCAGGAGCAGTGTCAGTGTCAGAAGCAGTGTCAGCGACAGGAGCAGTGTCAGTGACAGGCGCAGTGCCAGGAGCAGTGTCAGTGTCAGTAGCAGTGCCAGGATCAGTATCAGGAGCAGTGCCAGTGTCAGGAGCTGTGTCACGTACACTGTCAGTGTCAGGAGCACAGTGAGGGACAGTGCCAGTGACAGGAGCTGTGTCAGGAGCAGGGACAGTGTCTGGAGCAGTGTCACGAGCAGTGTCAGTAGCAGTGTCGGTGTCAGTAGCAGTGTCAGAAGCAGTGTAAGTGTCAGGAGCAGCGCCAGTGACAGTATCAGGAGCACTGTCAGTGTCAGGAACAGTATCAGGGTCAGTGTCAGGGTCAGGAGCAGTGTCAGTGTCAGGAGCAGAGTCAGTGTCAGGAGAAGTTTCAGGAGCAGTGTCAGGAGCAGTGTCAGTGTCAGTGCCTGGAGCAGTGTCAGGAGCATTTTCAGGGTCAGCAGCAGTGTCAGTGTCAGAAGCAGTGTCTGGAGCAGTATCAGGAGCAGTGTCAGGAGCAGGATCAGTGTCAGGAGCAGGGTCAGTGTCAGGAGCAGTGTCAGGACTAGTGCCAGTGTCAGGAGCAGTGTCAGGACCAGTGTCAGTGTCAGGAGCAGAGTCAGGACCTGGGTCAGTGACAGGACCTGTGACAGTGTCTGGAGCAGTGCAAAGAGCAGTGCCAGTGTCAGTGTCAGGAGCGGTGTCAGGCGCACTGTCAGTAGCAGTGTCAGTGTCAGGACCAGAGTCAGGACAAGAGCCAATGTCAGGAGCAGTGTCAGGACCAGTGCCAGTGTCAGAAGCAGTGTCCGGACCAGTGTAAGTGACAGGAACAGTGTCAGTGGCAGGAGCAGTGTCAGGAGATGTGTCAGTGCCAGGAGCAGTGTCAGGATCAGTGTCATAGTTCGGAGCGGTGTCATGAGTAGTGTCAGTGTTAGGAGCAAAGTCAGGACCAGTGCCAACGTCAGCGGCAGAGTCAGGACCAGTGCCAGTGTCAGAAGCAGTGTCAGGACCAGTGTCAGTGACAGGAGCAGTGTCAGTGTCAGGAGTAGTGTCAGGAGATGTGTCAGTGTCAGGAGCAGTGTCAGGAGCAGTTTCAGGAGCAGTGTTAGTGTCAGGAGCAGTGTCAGGACCAGTGCCAGTATCAGGAGCAGTGTCAGGACCAGTGTCAGTGTCGGGAGCAGTGTCAGGACCTGGGTCAGTGACAGGACCTGTGACAGTGTCAGTGTCAGGAGCAGTGTCAGGAGTAGTTTCAGCAGCATTGTCAGTATCGGCAGCAGTGCCAGTGTCAGGAGCAGTATCAGGAGCAGTGTCAGTGTCAGGAGCATTATCAGTGTCAGGACCAGCGTCAGTGTCAGGAGCAGTGTCAGAGTCAGGAGCTGTGTCAGGAGCAGTGTCAGGAGCAGTGCCATTGTCAGGAGCAGTATCACGAGCAGTGTCAGTGTCAGTAGCAGTGTCAGGAACAGTGTCAATGTCAGCTTCAGGAGCAGTGTCAGTGTCAGAAGCTCTTTCAGGACTAGTGTCAGGTGCAGTGTTAGTGTCAGTGTCTGGAGCAGTGTCAGGAGCATTGTCAGGATCAGCAGTGTGCCAGTGTCAGGAGCAGGGTCAGGAGCAGTGTGAGTGTCAGGAGCAGTGTCAGGAGCAGTTTCAGGAGCAGTGTCAGTGGCAGGAGCAGTGTCAGGACCAGTGCCAGTGTCAGGAGCATTGTCAGGAACACCAGTGTGTCAGTGTCAGGAGCAGGGTCAAGAGCAGTCTCAGTGTCAGGAGCAGTGTCAGGAGCAGTGTTAGGAACAGTGTCAATGTCAGCTTCAGGAGCAGTGTCAGTGTCAGGAGCTATTTCAGGAGTAGTGTCATGTGCAGTGTCAGTGTCAGTGTCGGGAGCAGTGTCAGGAGCACTGTCAGGATCAGCAGCAGTGTCAGTGTCAGGAGCAGTGTCAGTGTGAGGAGCAGTGTGAGGAGCAGTGTCAGCGACAGGAGCAGTGTCAGTGACAGGAGCTGTGTCAGGAGCAGTGTCAGTGTCTGGATCAGTGTCAGGATCAGTGTCAGAGCCCGGAGCGGTGTCATGAGTAGTGTCAGTGTCACGAGCAGAGTCAGGACCAGTGCCAACTTCAGCAGCAGAGTCAGGACCAGTGCCAGGGTCAGAAGCAGTGTCAGGACCAGTGTCAGTGACAGGAGCATTGTCTGTGTCAGGAGCAGTGTCAGTAGCAGTGCCAGGATCAGTATCAAGAGCAGTGTCAGTGTCAGGAGCAGTGTCAGGAGCAGTGTCAGTGTCAGGAGCAGAGTGAGGGGCAGTGCCAGTGACAGTAGCAGTGTCAGGAGCAGTGTCAGTGTCTGGAGCTGTGTCCGGAGCAGTGTCAGGAGCAGTGTCCAGAGCAGTGTCAGGAGCAGGGTCAGTGTCAGGAGCAGTGTCAGTGTCAGGAGCAGTGTCAGAAGCAGTGTAAGTGTCAGGAGCAGCGCCAGGGACAGTATCAGGAGCAGTGTCAGTGTCACGAGCAGTGTCAGGAGTAGTGTCAGGAGCAGGGTTAGTGTCAGGAGCAGTGTCAGTGTCAGGAGCTATTTCAGGAGTAGTTTCATGTGCAGTCTCAGTGTCAGTGTCTGGAGCAGTATCAGGAGCATTGTCAGGATCAGCAGCAGTGACAGTGTCAGGAGCAGTGTCAGGAGCAGTATCAGTGTCTTGAGCAGTGTCACGAGCAGTGTCAGGAGCAGCGCCAGTGACAGTATCAGGAGCAGTGTCAGTGTCACGAGCAGTGTCAGGAGTAGTTTCAGCAGCATTGTCAGTATCGGCAGCAGTGCCAGCGTCAGGAGCAGTGTGAGGAGCCGTGCAAGTGTCAGAAGCTGTGTCAGGAGCAGTGTCAGTGTCAGCAGCGGTGTTAGGAACTGTGTCAGGGGCAGTGCCAGTGTCTGGAGCAGTATCAGGAGCAGTGTCAGCAGCAGGATCAGTGTCAGGAGCAGGGTCAGTGTCAGGAGCAGTGTCAGGACCAGTGCCAGTGTCAGGAGCAGTGTCAGGACCAGTGTCAGTGTCAGGAGCAGTGCCAGGACCTGGGTCAGTGACAGGACCTGTGACAGTCTCTGGAGCAGTGCCAAGAGCAGTGCCAGTGTCAGTGTCAGGAGCGGAGTCAGGCGCACTGTCAGTAGCAGTGTCAGTGTCAGGAGCAGAGTCAGGACAAGAGCCAATGTCAGGAGCAGTGTCAGGACCAGTGCCAGTGTCAGAAGCAGTGTCCGGACCAGTGTAAGTGACAGGAACAGTGTCAGTGGCAGGAGCAGTGTCAGCGGATGTGTCAGTGCCAGGAGCAGTGTCAGGATCAGTGTCATAGTCCGGAGCGGTGTCATGAGTAGTGTCAGTGTCAGGAGCAAGTCAGGACCAGTGCCAACGTCAGCGGCAGAGTCAGGACCAGTGCCAGTGTCAGAAGCAGTGTCAGGACCAGTGTCAGTGACAGGAGCAGTGTCAGTGTCAGGAGTAGTGTCAGGAGCTGTGTCAGTGTCAGGAGCAGTGTCAGGAGCAGTTTCAGGAGCAGTGTTAGTGTCAGCAGCAGTGTCAGGACCAGTGCCAGTGTCATGAGCAGTGTCAGAGGGAGCAGCAGTGTCAGGAACAGTGGCAGGAGCAGTGTCACAGTCACGAGCTGTGTCAGGAGCAGTGTCAGTGTCTGGAGCAATGTCACCAGCAGTATCAGGAGCAATGTCAGTGGCAGTATCAGTGTCAGGAGCATTGTCAGGATCAGCAGCAGCATCAGTGTCAGGAGCAGTGTCAGGATCAGCGTCAGTATCAGGAGCAGTGTCAGGAGCAGTGGCAGGACCAGTGTCAGTGTCAGGAGCTGTGTCAGGACCACTGCAAGTGTCAGGAGCAGTGCCAGGATCAGTATCAGGAGCAGTGACAGTGTCAGGAGCAGTGTCAGGAGCACAGTGAGGGCCAGTGCCAGTGTCAGGAGCAGTGTCAGGAGCAGTGCCAGTGTCAGAAGCTGTGTCAGGAGCAGTGTCAGTGTCAGCAGCAGTGTTAGGAACTGTGTCAGGGGCAGTGTCAGTGTCTGGAGCAGTATCAGGAGCAGTGTCAGGAGCAGGGTCAGTGTCAGGAGCAGCGCCAGTGACAGTATCAGGAGCACTGTCAGTGTCAGGAACAGTATCAGGGTCAGTGTCAGGGTCAGGAGCAGTGTCAGTTTCAGGAGCAGAGTCAGTGTCAGGAGAAGTTTCAGGAGCAGTGTCAGGAGCAGTGTCAGTGTCAGTGCCTGGAGCAGTGTCAGGAGCATTTTCAGGGTCAGCAGCAGTGTCAGTGTCAGAAGCAGTGTCAGGAGCAGTGTCAACAGCATTGTCAGTATCAGCAGCAGTGCCTGTGTCAGAAGCATTGTCAGTATCAGCAGCAGTGTCTGTGTCAGTAGCAGTGACAGGAGCAGTGTCAGTGTCAGGAGCAGTGTCAGGAGCAGTGCCAGTGTCTGGAGCAGTGTCAGTGTGAGGAGCAGTGTCAGGAGCAGTGTCAGGAGCAGTGCCAGTGTCTGGAGCAGTGTCAGTGTGAGGAGCAGTGTCAGGAGCAGTGTCAGTGACAGGAGCAGTGTCATTGTCAGGAGCTGTGTCAGTAGTAATTTCAGGAGCGGTGTCAGCGTCAGTGTCTGGAGCAGTGTCAGGAGCAGTCTCTGGGTCAGGAGCAGTGTCAGTGTCAGGAGCAGTGTGAGGAGCCGTGTCAGGAGCTGTGTCAGGAGCTGTGTCAGGAACTGTGTCAGGAGCAGTGTCAGTGACAGTAGCTTTTTCAGGAGCAGTGTCGGTGCAGCAGCTGTGTTAGGAACAGTGTCAGGGGCAGTGTCAGTGTAAGGAGCAGTGTCAGGAACAGTGTCAGGAGCAGGATCAATGTCAGGAGCAGTGTCAGTAGCAGTGTCAGTGTCAGGAGCAGTGTTAGGAACAGTGTCAATGTCAGTTTCAGGAGCAGTGTCAGTGTCAGGAGCTATTTCAGGAGTAGTGTCATGTGCAGTGTCAGTGTCAGTGTCGGGAGCAGTGTCAGGAGCACTGTCAGGATCAGCAGCAGTGTCAGTGTCAGGAGCAGTGTCAGCGTGAGGAGCAGTGTGAGAAGCAGTGTCAGCGACAGGAGCAGTGTCAGTGACAGGAGCTGTGTCAGGAGCAGTGTCAGTGTCACGAGCAGTGTCAGGAGTAGTTTCAGGAGCAGGGATAGTGTCAGGAGCAGTGTCAGTGTCAGGAGCTATTTCAGGAGTAGTTTCATGTGCAGTCTCAGTGTCAGTGTCTGGAGCAGTGTCAGGAGCATTGTCAGGATCAGCAGCAGTGACAGTGTCAGGAGCAGTGTCAGGAGCAGAATCAGCGTCTGGAGCAGTGTCACGAGCAGTGTCAGGAGCAGCGCCAGTGACAGTATCAGGAGCAGTGTCAGTGTCACGAGCAGTGTCAGGAGTAGTTTCAGCAGCATTGTCAGTATCGGCAGCAGTGCCAGTGTCAGGAGCAGTGTGAGGAGCCGTGCCAGTGTCAGAAGCTGTGTCAGGAGCAGTGTCAGTGTCAGCAGCGGTGTTAGGAACTGTGTCAGGGGCAGTGTCAGTGTCTGGAGCAGTATCAGGAGCAGTGTCAGGAGCAGGATCAGTGTCAGGAGCAGGGTCAGTGTCAGGAGCAGTGTCAGGACTAGTGCCAGTGTCAGGAGCAGTGTCAGGAGCAGTGTCAGTGTCAGGAGCAGTGTCAGGACCTGGGTCAGTGACAGGACCTGTGACAGTGTCTGGAGCAGTGCAAAGAGCAGTGCCAGTGTCAGTGTCAGGAGCGGTGTCAGGCGCACTGTCAGTAGCAGTGTCAGTGTCAGGAGCAGAGTCAGGACAAGAGCCAATGTCAGGAGCAGTGTCAGGACCAGTGCCAGTGTCAGAAGCAGTGTCCGGACCAGTGTAAGTGACAGGAACAGTGTCAGTGGCAGGAGCAGTGTCAGGAGATGTGTCAGTGCCAGGAGCAGTGTCAGGATCAGTGTCATAGTCCGGAGCGGTGTCATGAGTAGTGTCAGTGTCAGGAGCAAAGTCAGGACCAGTGCCAACGTCAGCGGCAGAGTCAGGACCAGTGCCAGTGTCAGAAGCAGTGTCAGGACCAGTGTCAGTGACAGGAGCAGTGTCAGTGTCAGGAGTAGTGTCAGGAGCTGTGTCAGTGTCAGGAGCAGTGTGAGGAGCAGTGTCAGCGACAGGAGCCGTGTCAGTGACAGGAGCAGTGTCAGCAGAAGTGTCAGTGTCATGATCAGTGTCAGGAGCAGCAGCACTTACAGGAACAGTGTCAGGAGCACTGTCAGTGTCATGAGCTGTGTCAGGAGCAGTTTCAGTGTCTGGAACAGAGACACGAGCCGTGTCAGGAGCGGTATCAGTCTCAGTAGCAGTGTCTGGAGCAGTGACAGTGTCAGGAGCAGAGCCAGTGTCAGTATCAGGAGCAGTGTCAGTGTCAGAAGCAGTGTCAGCGACAGGAGCAGTGTCAGTGACAGGCGCAGTGCCAGGAGCAGTGTCAGTGTCAGTTGCAGTGCCAGGATCAGTATCAGGAGCAGTGCCAGTGTCAGGAGCAGTGTCACGTACACTGTCAGTGTCAGGAGCACAGTGAGGGACAGTGCCAGTGACAGGAGCTGTGTCAGGAGCAGGGACAGTGTCTGGAGCAGTGTCACGAGCAGTGTCAGTAGCAGTGTCAGTGTCAGTAGCAGTGTCAGAAGCAGTGTAAGTGTCAGGAGCAGCGCCAGTGACAGTATCAGGAGCACTGTCAGTGTCAGGAACAGTATCAGGGTCAGTGTCAGGGTCAGGAGCAGTGTCAGTGTCAGGAGCAGAGTCAGTGTCAGGAGAAGTTTCAGGAGCAGTGTCAGGAGCAGTGTCAGTGTCAGTGCCTGGAGCAGTGTCAGGAGCATTTTCAGGGTCAGCAGCAGTGTCAGTGTCAGAAGCAGTGTCAGGAGCAGTGTCAACAGCATTGTCAGTATCAGCAGCAGTGCCTGTGTCAGAAGCATTGTCAGTATCAGCAGCAGTGTCTGTGTCAGTAGCAGTGACAGGAGCAGTGTCAGTGTCAGGAGCAGTGTCAGGAGCAGTGCCAGTGTCTGGAGCAGTGTCAGTGTGAGGAGCAGTGTCAGGAGCAGTGTCAGGAGCAGTGCCAGTGTCTGGAGCAGTGTCAGTGTGAGGAGCAGTGTCAGGAGCAGTGTCAGTGACAGGAGCAGTGTCATTGTCAGGAGCTGTGTCAGTAGTAATTTCAGGAGCGGTGTCAGCGTCAGTGTCTGGAGCAGTGTCAGGAGCAGTCTCTGGGTCAGGAGCAGTGTCAGTGTCAGGAGCAGTGTGAGGAGCCGTGTCAGGAGCTGTGTCAGGAGCTGTGTCAGGAACTGTGTCAGGAGCAGCGTCAGTGACAGTAGCTTTTTCAGGAGCAGTGTCGGTGCAGCAGCTGTGTTAGGAACAGTGTCAGGGGCAGTGTCAGTGTAAGGAGCAGTGTCAGGAACAGTGTCAGGGGCAGGCTCAATGTCAGGAGCAGTGTCAGTAGCAGTGTCAGTGTCAGGAGCAGTGTTAGGAACAGTGTCAATGTCAGTTTCAGGAGCAGTGTCAGTGTCAGGAGCTATTTCAGGAGTAGTGTCATGTGCAGTGTCAGTGTCAGTGTCGGGAGCAGTGTCAGGAGCACTGTCAGGATCAGCAGCAGTGTCAGTGTCAGGAGCAGTGTCAGCGTGAGGAGCAGTGTGAGGAGCAGTGTCAGCGACAGGAGCAGTGTCAGTGACAGGAGCTGTGTCAGGAGCAGTGTCAGTGTCACGAGCAGTGTCAGGAGTAGTTTCAGGAGCAGGGTTAGTGTCAGGAGCAGTGTCAGTGTCAGGAGCTGTTTCAGGAGTAGTTTCATGTGCAGTCTCAGTGTCAGTGTCTGGAGCAGTGTCAGGAGCATTGTCAGGATCAGCAGCAGTGACAGTGTCAGGAGCAGTGTCAGGAGCAGAATCAGCGTCTGGAGCAGTGTCACGAGCAGTGTCAGGAGCAGCGCCAGTGACAGTATCAGGAGCAGTGTCAGTGTCACGAGCAGTGTCAGGAGTAGTTTCAGCAGCATTGTCAGTATCGGCAGCAGTGCCAGTGTCAGGAGCAGTGTGAGGAGCCGTGCCAGTGTCAGAAGCTGTGTCAGGAGCAGTGTCAGTGTCAGCAGCGGTGTTAGGAACTGTGTCAGGGGCAGTGTCAGTGTCTGGAGCAGTATCAGGAGCAGTGTCAGGAGCAGGATCAGTGTCAGGAGCAGGGTCAGTGTCAGGAGCAGTGTCAGGACTAGTGCCAGTGTCACGAGCAGTGTCAGGACCAGTGTCAGTGTCAGGAGCAGTGTCAGGACCTGGGTCAATGACAGGACCTGTGACAGTGTCTGGAGCAGTGCAAAGAGCAGTGTCAATGTCAGTTTCAGGAGCAGTGCCAGTGACAGGAGCTGTGTCAGGAGCAGGGACAGTGTCTGGAGCAGTGTCACGAGCAGTGTCAGTAGCAGTGTCAGTGTCAGTAGCAGTGTCAGAAGCAGTGTAAGTGTCAGGAGCAGCGCCAGTGACAGTATCAGGAGCACTGTCAGTGTCAGGAACAGTATCAGGGTCAGTGTCAGGGTCAGGAGCAGTGTCAGTGTCAGGAGCAGTGTCAGTGTCACGAGCAGTGTCAGGAGTAGTTTCAGGTGCAGGGTTAGTGTCAGGAGCAGTGTCAGTGTCAGGAGCTATTTCAGGAGTAGTTTCATGTGCACTCTCAGTGTCAGTGTCTGGAGCAGTGTCAGGAGCATTGTCCGGATCAGCAGCAGTGACAGTGTCAGGAGCAGTGTCAGGGGCAGAATCAGCGTCTGGAGCAGTGTCACGAGCAGTGTCAGGAGCAGCGCCAGTGACAGTATCAGGAGCAGTGTCAGTGTCACGAGCAGTGTCAGGAGTAGTTTCAGCAGCATTGTCAGTATCGGCAGCAGTGCCAGTGTCAGGAGCAGTGTGAGGAGCCGTGCCAGTGTCAGAAGCTGTGTCAGGAGCAGTGTCAGTGTCAGCAGCGGTGTTAGGAACTGTGTCAGGGGCAGTGTCAGTGTCTGGAGCAGTATCAGGAGCAGTGTCAGGAGCAGGATCAGTGTCAGGAGCAGGGTCAGTGTCAGGAGCAGTGTCAGGACTAGTGCCAGTGTCACGAGCAGTGTCAGGACCAGTGTCAGTGTCAGGAGCAGTGTCAGGACCTGGGTCAATGACAGGACCTGTGACAGTGTCTGGAGCAGTGCAAAGAGCAGTGCCAGTGTCAGTGTCAGGAGCGGTGTCAGGCGCACTGTCAGTAGCAGTGTCAGTGTCAGGAGCAGAGTCAGGACAAGAGCCAATGTCAGGAGCAGTGTCAGGACCAGTGCCAGTGTCAGAAGCAGTGTCCGGACCAGTGTAAGTGACAGGAACAGTGTCAGTGGCAGGAGCAGTGTCAGGAGATGTGTCAGTGCCAGGAGCAGTGTCAGGATCAGTGTCATAGTCCGGAGCGGTGTCATGAGTAGTGTCAGTGTCAGGAGCAAAGTCAGGACCAGTGCCAACGTCAGCGGCAGAGTCAGGACCAGTGCCAGTGTCAGAAGCAGTGTCAGGACCAGTGTCAGTGACAGGAGCAGTGTCAGTGTCAGGAGTAGTGTCAGGAGCTGTGTCAGTGTCAGGAGCAGTGTCAGGAGCAGTTTCAGGAGCAGTGTTAGTGTCAGGAGCAGTGTCAGGACCAGTGCCAGTGTCAGGAGCAGTGTCAGGACCAGTGTCAGTGTCAGGAGCAGTGTCAGGACCTGGGTCAGTGACAGGACCTGTGACTGTGTCAGTGTCAGGAGCAGTGTCAGGAGTAGTGTCAGCAGCATTGTCAGTATCGGCAGCAGTGCCAGTGTCAGGAGCAATATCAGGAGCAGTGTCAGTGTCAGGAGCATTATCAGTGTCAGGAGCAGCGTCAGTGTCAGGAGCAGTGTCAGAGTCAGGAGCTGTGTCAGGAGCAGTGTCAGGAGCAGTCCCATTGTCAGGAGCAGTATCACGAGCAGTGTCAGTGTCAGTAGCAGTGTCAGGAACAGTGTCAATGTCAGCTTCAGGAGCAGTGTCAGTGTCAGAAGCTCTTTCAGGACTAGTGTCAGGTGCAGTGTTAGTGTCAGTGTCTGGAGCAGTGTCAGGAGCATTGTCAGGATCAGCAGTGTGCCAGTGTCAGGAGCAGGGTCAGGAGCAGTGTGAGTGTCAGGAGCAGTGTCAGGAGCAGTTTCAGGAGCAGTGTCAGTGGCAGGAGCAGTGTCAAGACCAGTGCCAGTGTCAGGAGCATTGTCAGGATCAGCAGTGTGTCAGTGTCAGGAGCAGGGTCAAGAGCAGTCTCAGTGTCAGGAGCAGTGTCAGGAGCAGTTTCAGGAGCAATGTCAGTGGCAGGAGCAGTGTCAGGACCAGTGCCAGTGGCAGGAGCAGTGTCAGTGTCAGCAGCAGTATCAGTGTCAGGAGCAGTGTCAGGATCAGTGTCAGTATCAGGAGCAGTGTCAGGAGCAGTGGCAGGAGACCTGTCAGGGTCAGGAGCTGCGTTAGGACCAGTGCCAGTGTCAGGAGCAGTGCCAGTGTCAGTATCGGGAGCAGTGTCAGTGTCAGGAGCAGTGTCAGGAGCAGTGTCAGCCGCATTGTCAGTATCAGCAGCAGTGCCTGTGTCAGAAGCATTGTCAGTATCAGAAGCAGAGTCTGTGTCAGGAGCAGTGACAGGAGCAGTGTCAGTGTCAGGAGCAGTGTGAGGAGCAGTGTCAGCGACAGGAACCGTGTCAGTGACAGGAGCAGTGTCAGCAGCAGTGTCAGTGTCATGATCAGTGTCAGGAGCAGCAGCACTTACAGGAACAGTGTCAGGAGCACTGTCAGTGTCATGAGCTGTGTCAGGAGCAGTTTCAGTGTCTGGAACAGAGACACGAGCCGTGTCAGGAGCGGTATCAGTCTCAGTAGCAGTGTCTGGAGCAGTGACAGTGTCAGGAGCAGAGCCAGTGTCAGTATCAGGAGCAGTGTCAGTGTCAGAAGCAGTGTCAGCGACAGGAGCAGTGTCAGTGACAGGCGCAGTGCCAGGAGCAGTGTCAGTGTCAGTTGCAGTGCCAGGATCAGTATCAGGAGCAGTGCCAGTGTCAGGAGCAGTGTCACGTACACTGTCAGTGTCAGGAGCACAGTGAGGGACAGTGCCAGTGACAGGAGCTGTGTCAGGAGCAGGGACAGTGACTGGAGCAGTGTCACGAGCAGTGTCAGTAGCAGTGTCAGTGTCAGTAGCAGTGTCAGAAGCAGTGTAACTGTCAGGAGCAGCGCCAGTGACAGTATCAGGAGCACTGTCAGTGTCAGGAACAGTATCAGGGTCAGTGTCAGGGTCAGGAGCAGTGTCAGTGTCAGGAGCAGAGTCAGTGTCAGGAGAAGTTTCAGGAGCAGTGTCAGGAGCAGTGTCAGTGTCAGTGCCTGGAGCAGTGTCAGGAGCATTTTCAGGGTCAGCAGCAGTGTCAGTGTCAGAAGCAGTGTCAGGAGCAGTGTCAACAGCATTGTCAGTATCAGCAGCAGTGCCTGTGTCAGAAGCATTGTCAGTATCAGCAGCAGTGTCTGTGTCAGTAGCAGTGACAGGAGCAGTGTCAGTGACAGGAGCAGTGTCAGGAGCAGTGCCAGTGTCTGGAGCAGTGTCAGTGTGAGGAGCAGTGTCAGGAGCAGTGTCAGGAGCAGTGCCAGTGTCTGGAGCAGTGTCAGTGTGAGGAGCACTGTCAGGAGCAGAGTCAGTGACAGGAGCAGTGTCATTGTCAGGAGCTGTGTCAGTAGTAATTTCAGGAGCGGTGTCAGCGTCAGTGTCTGGAGCAGTGTCAGGAGCAGTCTCTGTGTCAGGAGCAGTGTCAGTGTCAGGAGCAGTGTGAGGAGCCGTGTCAGGAGCTGTGTCAGGAGCTGTGTCAGGAACTGTGTCACTAGCAGTGTCAGTGACAGTAGCTTTTTCATAGCAGTGTCGGTGCAGCAGCTGTGTTAGGAACAGTGTCAGGGGCAGTGTCAGTGTAAGGAGCAGTATCAGGAACAGTGTCAGGAGCAGGATCAATGTCAGGAGCAGTGTCAGTAGCAGTGTCAGTGTCAGGAGCAGTGTTAGGAACAGTGTCAATGTCAGTTTCAGGAGCAGTGTCAGTGTCAGGAGCTATTTCAGGAGTAGTGTCATGTGCAGTGTCAGTGTCAGTGTCGGGAGCAGTGTCAGCATCACTGTCAGGATCAGCAGCAGTGTCAGTGTCAGGAGCAGTGTGAGTGTCAGGAGCTTTGTGAGGAGCAGTGTCAGTGTCAGGAGCAGTGTCAGGAGCAGTGTAAGGGTCAGGAGCAGTGTCAGGACATGTGCCAGTGTCAGGAGCAGTGTCAGTGTGAGCAGCAGTGTCAGGAGCAGCGTCAGGAGCAGTGTCAGGAGCAGTGTCAGTGTCAGTAACAGGACCAGTCCTTGTGTCAGGTGCAGTGTCAGTGTCAGGAGCTGTATCAGGAGCAGTGTCAGGAGCAGTGTCAGGAACAGTGCCAGTGTCAGAAGCATTGTCAGGACAAGTGTCAGTTACAGGAGCAGTGTCAGTGTCAGTATCAGTGTCAGTGTCATTGTCAGTGTCACTGTCATGAGTAGTGTCAGTGTCAGTTCAGGAGTAGTGTCAGTGTCAGGAGCAGTGTCAGTGACAGGAGCAGTGTCAGCAGCAGTGTCAGTGTCAGGACCAGTGTCAGGCGCATTCTCAGGATCAGTATCAGTGTCAGTGTCAGGAGCAGTGTCAGGAGCAGTGTCAGTGTCAGGAGCTGTGTGAGGAGCAGTGTCAGTGTCAGGAGCAGCGTCAGGACCAGTGTCAGTGACAGGAGCAGTGTCAGGACCTGGGTCAGTGGCAGGACCTGTGACAGTGTCTGGAGCAGTGCCAAGAGCAGTGCTAGTGTCAGTGTCACGAGCGGTGTCAGGCGCACTGTCAGTAGCAGTGTCAGTGTCAGGAGCAGAGTCAGGACAAGAGCCAATGTCAGGAGCAGTGTCAGGACCAGTGCCAGTGTCAGAAGCAGTGTCCGGACCAGTGTAAGTGACAGGAACAGTGTCAGTGGCAGGAGCAGTGTCAGGAGATGTGTCAGTGCCAGGAGCAGTGTCAGGATCTGTGTCATAGTCCGGAGCGGTGTCATGAGTAGTGTCAGTGTCAGGAGCAAAGTCAGGACCAGTGCCAACGTCAGCGGCAGAGTCAGGACCAGTGCCAGTGTCAGAAGCAGTGTCAGGACCACTGTCAGTGACAGGAGCAGTGTCAGTGTCAGGAGTAGTGTCAGGAGCTGTGTCAGTGTCAGGAGCAGTGTCAGGAGCAGTTTCAGGAGCAGTGTTAGTGTCAGGTGCAGTGTCAGGACCAGTGCCAGTGTCAGGAGCAGTGTCAGGACCAGTGTCAGTGTCAGGAGCAGTGTCAGGACCTGGGTCAGTGACAGGACCTGTGACAGTGTCTGGAGCAGTGCCAAGAGCAGTGCCAGTGTCAGTGTCAGGAGCGGTGTCAGGCGCACTGTCAGTAGCAGTGTCAGTGTCAGGAGCAGAGTCAGGACAAGAGCCAATGTCAGGAGCAGTGTCAGGACCAGTGCCAGTGTCAGAAGCAGTGTCCGGACCAGTGTAAGTGACAGGAACAGTGTCAGTGGCAGGAGCAGTGTCAGGAGATGTGTCAGTGACAGGTGCAGTGTCAGCAGCAGTGTCAGTGCCAGAAGCAGTGTCAGGAGCAGTGCCAGTGTCAGTGTCTGAAGCAGTGTCAGCGTCAGGAGCAGTGTCAGGAGCAGCGTCTGTGTCAGGAGCAGTGTCTGTGTCAGGAGCAGTGTCAGGAGCGTTGTCAGTATCAGCAGCAGTGTCTGTGTCAGGAATAGTGTCAGGAGCAGCGTCAGCGTCAGGAGCAATTTGAGGAGCAGTGTCAGTGTCAGGAGCAGTTTCTGACGCACTGTCAGGAGCAGTGTCAGTGTCAGTACCAGGAGCAGTGCCTGTGTCAGGAGCAGTGTCAGGAGCAGTCACAGGAGCAGTGCCAGGAGAGGCGTCAGTGTCAGGAGTAGTGTCAGTGTGAGTATCAGTAGCAGTGTCAGTGTCAGGCGCAGTGTCAGGACCAGTGTCAGTGAAAAGAGCAGTGTCAGTGTCAGGAGCAGTGTCAGGAACAGTGTCAGTGACAGTGTCAGAAGCAGTGTCAGTGTCAGTGTGAGTGTCAGGAGCAGTGTCAGTGTCAGTGTCTGGAAGAGGGTCACCAGCAGTGTCAGTGCCAGTGTCTGGTGCAGTGTCAGGAGCAGTGTCAGGAGCAGTGTCAGCATCAGCAGCAGTGTCAGTGTCAGGAGCTGTTTCTGGAGCAGTGTCAGGTGCAGTGTCAGTGTCAGTGCCTGGAGCAGTGTCAGGAGCATTTTCAGGATCAGCAGCACTGTCTGTGTAAGCAGCAGTGCCTGTGTCAGCAGCAGTGTTAGGAGCAGGGTCTGTGTCAGGAGCAGTGTCAGAAGCAGTGTCCGGAGGAGTGTCAGTGTCTGTAGCAGTGGGAGGGGCAGTGTCAGTGTCAGTATCACGAGCAGTGTCAGGAACAGTGGCAGGGGCAGTGTCACAGTCACGAGCTGTGTCAGCAGCAGTGTCAGTGTCTGGAGCAGTGTCAGGATCAGTGTCAGAGTCCGGAGCGATGTCATGAGTAGTGTCAGTGTCACGAGCAGAGTCAGGACCAGTGCCAACGTCAGCAGCAGACTCAGGACCAGTGCAAGTGTCAGAAGCAGTGTCAGGACCAGTGTCAGTGACAGGAGCAGTGTCAGTGTCAGGAGCAGTGTCAGGATCAGTGTCGGTATCAGGAGCAGTGTCAGGAGCAGTGGCAGGACGAGTGTCAGTGTCAGGAGCTGTGTCAGGACCAGTGCCAGTGTCAGGAGCAGTGCCAGTGTCAGTATCAGGAACAGTGTCAGTGTCAGGAGCAGTGTCAGGAGTAGTGTCACGAGCATTGCCAGTATCAGCAGCAGTGCCTGTGTCAGTAGCAGTGCCAGGAGCAGTCTCAGTGTCAGGTGCAGTGTGAGGAGCCGTGTCAGTGTCTGGAGCAGTGTCAGGAGCAGGGTCAATGTCAGGAGCTGTGTCAGTGGCAGTGTCAGTGTCAGGAGCAGTATCAGGAGCAGTGTCAGTGTCACGAGCAGTGTCAGGAGCAGTGTCAGGAGCAGTGTCAGTGCCAGGACCAGTGCCAGTGTCAGGAGCAGCGTCAGTGTGAGCAGCAGCGTCAGGAACAGTGGCAGGAGCAGTGTCACTATCATGTGCTGTGTCAGGAGCAGTGTCAGTGTCTGGAGAAATGTCACGAGCAGTGTCAGGAGCAGTGTCAGTGTCAGTAGCAGTGTCAGGAGCAGTCTCAGTGTCAGTATCATAAGCAGTGTCAGTGTCAGGAGCAGTGTCAGGAACAGTGCCAGTGTCAGAGGCAGTGTCAGGACCAGTGTCAGTGACTGGAGCAGTGTCAGTGTCAGGAGCATTGTCCGGAGCAGTGTCTGTGTCAGGAGCCGTTTGAGGAGCAGTGTCAGTTTCAGCAGCAGTGTCAGTGTCAGGAGCTCTGGCAGGAGCATTGTCAGTGTCAGGAGGAGTGTCTGGAGCAGTGTCGGGAGCAGTGTCAGGACCAGTGTCAGTGTCAGGAGTAGTGTCAGTGGCAGGAGCAGTGTCAGGAACAGTGCCAGTGTCAGAAGCAGTGTGAGGACAATTGTCAGTTACAGGAGCAGTGCCAGTGTCAGGAACAGTGTCAGGATGAGTGCCAGTGTCAGGAGCAGTGTCAGTGTTTGCAGCTGTGTCAGGAGCAGTGTCAGGAGCAGTGCCAGTGTCAGTGCCAGCAGCAGTGTTAGGAACAGCGTCAGGGGCAGTGTCAATGTCTGGAGCAGTATCAGGAGCAGTGTCAGTGTCTGGAGCAGTGTCACGGGCAGTGTCAGGAGCAGTGTCAGTGTCTGGAGCAGTGTCAGGAGCATTGTCAGGATCAGCAGCAGTGACAGTGTCAGGAGCAGTGTCAGGAGCAGTGTCAGTGTCAGGAGCAGTCTCAGGAGCAGTGTCAGTGGCAGGAGCAGTTTGAGGAGCAGTGTCAGTGTCAGCAGCAGTGTCAGTGTCAGGAGCTGTGTCGGGAGCAGTGTCAGGAGCAGTGTCAGGAACAGTGCCAGTGTCAGAAGCAGTGTCAGGACAAGTGTCAGTTACAGGAGCAGTGTCAGTGTCAGGATCAGTGTCAGTGTCATTGTCAGTGTCACTGTCATGAGTAGTGTCAGTGTCAGTTCAGGAGTAGCGTCAGTGTCAGGAGCAGTGTCAGTGACAGTAGCAGTGTCAGCAGCAGTGTCAGTGTCAGGACCAGTGTCAGGCGCATTCTCAGGATCAGTAGCAGTGTCAGTGTCAGGAGCAGTGTCAGGAGCAGTGTCAGTGTCAGGAGCTGTGTGAGGAGCAGTGTCAGTGTCAGGAGCAGTGTCAGGAGCAGTGTAAGGGTCAGGAGCAGTGTCAGGACCTGTGCCAGTGTCAGGAGCAGTGTCAGTGTGAGCAGCAGTGTCAGGAACAGTGGCAGGAGGTGTGTCACTGTCACGAGCAGTGTCAGGAGCAGTGTCACTGTCAGGAGCTGTGTCAGGAGCAGTGTCAGGAGCAGTGTCTGGAGCAGTGTCAGTGCCAGTAGCAGTGTCAGGAGCAGTGTCAGTGTGAGCAGCAGTGTCAGGAACAGTTGCAGGAGCAGTGTCACTATCATGTGCTGTGTCAGGAGCAGTGTCAGTGTCTGGAGAAATGTCACGAGCAGTGTCAGGAGCAGTGTCAGTGCCAGTAGCAGTGCCAGGAGCAGTGTCAGTATCAGTATCAGGAGCAGTGTCAGTGTCAGGAGCAGTGTCAGGACCAGTGCCAGTGTCAGAGGCAGTGTCAGGACCAGTGTCAGTGACTGGAGCAGTGTCAGTGTCAGGAGCATTGTCCGGAGCAGTGTCTGTGTCAGGTGCCGTTTGAGGAGCAGTGTCAGTATCAGCAGCAGTGTCAGTGTCAGGAGCTGTGGCAGGAGCGTTGTGAGTGTCAGGAGGAGTGTCTGGAGCAGTGTCGGGAGCAGTGTCAGGACCAGTGTCAGTGTCAGGAGTAATGTCAGTGGCAGGAGCAGTGTCAGGAACAGTGCCATTGTCAGAAGCAGTGTGAGGACAAGTGTCAGTTACAGGAGCAGTGTCAGTGTCAGGAACAGTGTCACTGTCAGTGTCAGTGTCAGTGTCATCAGTAGTGTCAGTGTCAGTGTCCGGAGTAGTGTCAGTGTCAGAGTCAGGAGCTGTGACAGGAGTAGTGTCAGGAGCAGTGTCAGTGTCAGAAGAAGTGTCAGGAGCAGTGTGATTGTCAGGAGCTGTGTCAGAAGTAGTTTCAGGAGCAGTGTCAGTGTCAGTGTCTGGAGCAGTGTCAGGAGCAGTGTCAGGTTCAGGAGCATTCTCAGTGTCAGGAGCTGTGTCAGGAGCAGTGTCAGGTGCAGTGTCAGTGACAGGAGCTGTGTCAGGAGCAGTGTCAGTGTCAGCACCAGGGTTAGGAACCGTGTTAGGGGCAGCGTCAGTGTCAGGAGCAGTGTCTGGAGCAGTGTCAGTCTCAGTATCAGGAGCAGTGTCAGTGTCAGGAGCTGTGTGAGGAGCAGTGTCAGTGTCAGGAGCAGTGTCATTAGCACGGTCAGTGTCACGAGCAGTGTCAGGGGCATTATCAGGATCAGCAGCAGTGTCAGTGTCAGCAGCAGTGTCAGGAGCTGTTTCAGTAGCAGTGTCGGGAACAGTGTCAGTGTCACTGTCAGGAGCAGTGACAGTGTCAGGAGCTGTCTCAGGAGCAGTGTCAGTGTAAGGATCAGTGTCAGGTGCAGTGTCAGTGTCAGGTGCAGTGTCAGGAGCATTGTCAGGATCAGTGTCAGTAGCAGTGGCTGGTGCAGTGTCAGTGTCAGGAGCCGTGTCAGGAGCAGTGCCAGGAGCCGTGTCAGTGTCAGGAGCTGTGTCAGGTGTAGTGTCAGGAGAATTGTCAATGTCAGTGCCTGGAGCGGTGTCAGGAGCAGTGTCAGTGTCAGGAGGAGTGTCAGTGTCAGTGTCAGGAGCAGTGTCAGGAGCAGTGTCAGTAGCAGTGTCAGTGTCAGGAGCAGTGTCAGGACAGGCGCCAATGTCAGGAGCAGTGTCAGGAACAGTGCCAGAGTCAGAAGCAGTGTCAGGACAAGTGTTTGTTAAAGGAGCAGTGTCAGTGTCAGGATCAGAGTCAGTGCAAGTGTCGGGAGCAGTGTCAGGAAGAGTGCCAGTGTCAGAAGCTGTGTCAGGACAAGTGTCAGTTACAGGGGCAGTGTCAGTGTCAGGATCAGAGTCAATGTAAGTGTCGGGAGCAGTGTCAGTGTCAGTGTCACTGTAAGGAGCAGTGTCAGTGTTAGGAGCAGTGTCAGGAGCAGTGTCAGTGTCAGGAGCAGTGCAGGATCATTGCTAGTATCACCAGCAGTGTCTGTGTGAAGAGCTGTGGCAGGAGCAGTGTCAGTGTCAGGAGCAGTGTGAGGACCAGTGCCAGTGGCACGTGCAGTGCCAGGAACAGTGTCAGTGTCGGTGTCAGGAGCTGTATCAGGATCAGTGTCAGGCGCAGTGTCAGTGACAGGAGCTGCGTCAGGAGCAGTGTCGGTGTCACTACCAGGAGCGGTCCCTGTGCAGGTGCAGTGTCAGCGTCAGGAGCAGTGTCAGGAGCAGTGTCAATGGCAGGAGCAGTGTCAGCGCCAGCAGTAGTGTCAGGCGCAGTGTCAGAGCCAGGAGCAGCGCCAGGAGCTGTGTCTGTGTCAGTAGCACTGTCAGGAGCAGTGTCAGTGTCAGGAGCTGTGTGAGGAGCAGTGTCAGTGTCAGGAGCAGAGTCAGTAGCAGTGAGAGTGTCAGTATCAGGAGCAGTGTCAGTTTCAGGAGCAGTGCCAGAAGCAGTGTCAGGAGCATTGTCAGTATCAGCAGCAGTGTCAGTGTCACGAGCAGTGTCAGGAGCAGTGTCAGGAGCAGTGTCAGTGTCAGGACCAGTGCCAGTGTCAGGAGCAGTGTCAGTGTCAGTATCAGAAGCAGTGTCAGTGTCAGGAGCAGTGTCAGGAACATTGCCAGTGTCAGAGGCAGTGTCAGGACCAGTGTCAGTGACTGGAGCAGTGTCAGTGTCAGGAGCATTGTCTGGAGCAGTGTCTGTGTCAGGAGCCGTTTGAGGAGCAGTGTCAGTTTCAGCAGCAGTGTCAGTGTCAGGAGCTCTGGCAGGAGCATTGTCAGTGTCCGGAGTAGTGTCAGTGTCAGAGTCAGGAGCTGTGACAGGAGTAGTGTCAGGAGCAGTGTCAGTGTCAGAAGAACTGTCAGGAGCAGTGTGATTGTCAGGAGCTGTGTCAGAAGTAGTTTCAGGAGCAGTGTCAGTGTCAGTGTCTGGAGCAGTGTCAGGAGCAGTGCCAGGTTCAGGAGCATTCTCAGTGTCAGGAGCTGTGTCAGGAGCAGTGTCAGGTGCAGTGTCAGTGACAGGAGCTGTGTCAGGAGCAGTGTCAGTGTCAGCACCAGGGTTAGGAACAGTGTTAGGGGCAGCGTCAGTGTCAGGAGCAGTGTCTGGAGCAGTGTCAGTCTCAGTATCAGGAGCAGTGTCAGTGTCAGGAGCTGTGTGAGGAGCAGTGTCAGTGTCAGGAGCAGTGTCATTAGCACGGTCAGTGTCACGAGCAGTGTCAGGGGCATTATCAGGATCAGCAGCAGTGTCAGTGTCAGCAGCAGTGTCAGGAGCTGCTTCAGTAGCAGTGTCGGGAACAGTGTCAGTGTCACTGTCAGGAGCAGTGACAGTGTCAGGAGCTGTCTCAGGAGCAGTGTCAGTGTAAGGAGCAGTGTCAGGTGCAGTGTCAGTGTCAGGTGCAGTGTCAGGAGCATTGTCAGGATCAGTGTCAGTAGCAGTGGCTGGTGCAGTGTCAGTGTCAGGAGCCGTGTCAGGAGCAGTGCCAGGAGCCGTGTCAGTGTCAGGAGCTGTGTCTGGTGTAGTGTCAGGAGAATTGTCAATGTCAGTGCCTGGAGCGGTGTCACGAGCAGTGTCAGTGTCAGGAGGACTGTCAGTGTCAGTGTCACGAGCAGTGTCAGGAGCAGCGCCAGTGACAGTATCAGGAGCAGTGTCAGTGTCACGAGCAGTGTCAGGAGTAGTCTCAGCAGCATTGTCAGTATCGGCAGCAGTGCCAGTGTCAGGAGCAGTGTGAGGAGCCGTGCCAGTGTCAGAAGCTGTGTCAGGAGCAGTGTCAGTGTCAGCAGCGGTGTTAGGAACTGTGTCAGGGGCAGTGTCAGTGTCTGGAGCAGTATCAGGAGCAGTGTCAGGAGCAGGTTCAGTGTCAGGAGCAGGGTCGGTGTCAGGAGCAGAGTCAGGAACAGTGCCAGTGTCAGGAGCAGTGTCAGGACCAGTGTCAGTGTCAGGAGCAGTGTCAGGACCTGGGTCAGTGACAGGACCTGTGACAGTGTCTGGAGCAGTGCCAAGAGCAGTGCCAGTGTCAGTGTCAGGAGCGGTGTCAGGCGCACTGTCAGTAGCAGTGTCAGTATCAGGAGCAGAGTTAGGACAAGAGCCAATGTCAGGAGCAGTGTCAGGAGCGTTGTCAGTATCAGCAGCAGTGTCTGTGTCAGGAGCAGTGTCAGGAGCAGCGTCAGCATCAGGAGCAATTTGAGGAGCAGTGTCAGTGTCAGGAGCAGTTTCTGACGCACTGTCAGGAGCAGTGTCAGTGTCAGTACCAGGAGCAGTGCCTGTGTCAGGAGCAGTGTCAGGAGCAGTCACAGGAGCAGTGCCAGGAGAGGCGTCAGTGTCAGGAGTAGTGTCAGTGTGAGTATCAGTAGCAGTGTCAGTGTCAGGAGCAGTGTCAGGACCAGTGTCAGTGAAAAGAGCAGTGTCAGTGTCAGGAGCAGTGTCAGGAACAGTGTCAGTGACAGTGTCAGAAGCAGTGTCAGTGTCAGTGTGAGTGTCAGGAGCAGTGTCAGTGTCAGTGTCTGGAAGGGGGTCACCAGCAGTGTCAGTGCCAGTGTCTGGTGCAGTGTCAGGAGCAGTGTCAGGAGCAGTGTCAGCATCAGCAGCAGTGTCAGTGTCAGGAGCTGTTTCTGGAGCAGTGTCAGGTGCAGTGCCAGTGTCAGTGCCTGGAGCAGTGTCAGGAGCATTTTCAGGATCAGCAGCAGTGTCTGTGTAAGCAGCAGTGCCTGTGTCAGCAGCAGTGTTAGGAGCAGTGTCAGTGTCAGGAGCTGTGTGAGGAGCAGTGTCTGTGACAGGAGCAGTGTCAGGAGCAGTGTCAGTGTCTGGAGCAGCGTCAGGAGCAGTGTCAGGAGCAGGGTCTGTGTCAGGAGCAGTGTCAGAAGCAGTGTCCGGAGGAGTGTCACTGTCTGTAGCAGTGGGAGGGGCAGTGTCAGTGTCAGTATCACGAGCAGTGTCAGGAACAGTGGCAGGGGCAGTGTCACAGTCACGAGCTGTGTCAGCAGCAGTGTCAGTGTCTGGAGCAGTGTCAGGATCAGTGTCAGAGTCCGGAGCGATGTCATGAGTAGTGTCAGTGTCAGGAGCAGAGTCAGGACCAGTGCCAACGTCAGCAGCAGACTCAGGACCAGTGCCAGTGTCAGAAGCAGTGTCAGGACCAGTGTCAGTGACAGGAGCAGTGTCAGTGTCAGGAGCAGTGTCAGGATCAGTGTCGGTATCAGGAGCAGTGTCAGGACCAGTGTCAGGACGAGTGTCAGTGTCAGGAGCTGTGTCAGGACCAGTGCCAGTGTCAGGAGCAGTGCCAGTGTCAGTATCAGGAACAGTGTCAGTGTCAGGAGCAGTGTCAGGAGTAGTGTCACGAGCATTGTCAGTATCAGCAGCAGTGCCTGTGTCAGTAGCAGTGCCAGGAGCAGTCTCAGTGTCAGGTGCAGTGTGAGGAGCCGTGTCAGTGTCTGGAGCAGTGTCAGGAGCAGGGTCAAAGTCAGGAGCTGTGTCAGTGGCAGTGTCAGTGTCTGGAGCAGTATCAGGAGCAGTGTCAGGAGCAGGGTCAGTGTCAGGAGCAGTGTCAGTGTGAGCTGCAGTGTCAGGAACAGTGGCAGGAGCTGTGTCACTGTCACGAGCTGTGTCAGGAGCAGTGTCACTATCTGGAGCAATGTCACGAACAGTGTCAGGAGCAGTGTCAGTGTCAGTAGCAGTGTCGGGAGCATTGTCAGGATCAGCAGCAGTATCAGTGTCAGGAGCGGTGTCAGGAGCTGTGTCAGTGTCAGGAGCAGTGTCAGGAGTAGTGTTAGGAGCAGCGTCAGGACCAGTGTCAGTTTCAGGTGCAGTGTCAGTGTCAGCAGCTGTGTCAGAAGCAGTGTCAGGAACAGTGTCAGTGTCTGGAGCAGTGTCAGGAGCAGTGTCAGATTCAGGAGCAGTGTCAGTGTCAGGAGCTGTGTCAGGAGCATTACCAGGATCAGCAGTGCTGTCAGTGTCAGCAGCAGTGGCTGGAGCAGTGTCAGTGTCAGGAGCAGTGCCACGAGCAGTGTCAGTGTCAGGAGCAGTGTCAGGAGCAGTGTCAGTATCAGGATCAGTGTCTGCGTCAGGAGCAGTGTCAGGAGCAGCGCCAGTGACAGGAGCAGTGTCAGTGTCAGCAGCAGTACCAGGAGCAGTGTCAGGAGCAGTGTCAGTGTTAGGAGCAGTCTGAGGAGCAGTGTCAGTGGCAGGAGCAGTTTGAGCAGCAGTGTCAGTGTCAGCTGCAGTGTCAGTGTCAGGAGCTGTGACAGGAGCAGTGTCAGGAGCAGTGACAGGAAGAGTGCCAGTGTCAGAAGCAGTGTCAGGACAAGTGTCAGTTACAGGAGCAGTGTCAGTGTCAGGGTCAGTGTCAGTGTCATTGTCAGTGTCACTGTCATGAGTAGTGTCAGTGTCAGTTCAGGAGTAGTGCCAGTGTCAGGAGCAGTGTCAGTGTCAGGATTAGTGTCAGTGTCATTGTCAGTGTCACTGTCATGAGTAGTGTCAGTGTCAGTTCAGGAGTAGTGTCAGTGTCAGGAGCAGTATCAGTGAAAGGAGCAGTGTCAGCAGCTGTGTCAGTGTCAGGACCAGTGTCAGGCGCTTTCTCAGGATCTGTAGCAGTGTCAGTGTCAGGAGCAGTGTCAGGAGCAGTGTCAGTGTCAGGAGCTGTGTGAGGAGCAGTGTCAGTGTCAGGAGCAGTGTCAGGGTCAGCAGCAGTGTCAGGACCAGTGCCAGTGTCAGGAGCTTTGTCAGTGTGAGCAGCAGCGTCAGGAACAGTGGCAGGAGCTGTGTCACTGTCACGAGCTGTGTCAGGAGCAGTGTCAGTGTCAGGAGCAGTGTCGGGAGCACTGTCAGGATCAGCAGCAGTATCAGTGTCAGGAGCGGTGTCAGGAGCTGTGTCAGTGTCAGGAGCAGTGTCAGGAGTAGTGTTAGGAGCAGCGTCAGGACCAGTGTCAGGGTCAGGAGCAGTGTCAGGACCAGTGCCAGTGTCAGGAGCAGTGTCAGTGTGAGCAGCAGTGTCAGGAACAGTGGCAGGAGCTGTGTCACTGTCACGAGCTGTGTCAGGAGCAGTGTCAGTATCTGGAGCAATGTCACGAGCAGTGTCAGGAGCAGTGTCAGTGTCAGGAGCAGTGTCAGGAGCAGTGTCAGTGTCAGGAGCTGTGTGAGGAGCAGTGTCTGTGTCAGGATCAGTGTCTGTGCCAGGAGCAGTGTCAGGAACAGTGTCAGTGTGAGCAGAAGTGTCAGGAACAGTGGCAGGAGCAGTGTCACTGTCAGGAGCTGTGTCAGGAGCAGTGTCAGGCACAGTGGCAGTGACAGGAGCTGTGACAGGAGCAGTGTCAGGGTCAGCAGCAGTGTCAGGAGCAGTGTCAGGAGCAGTCTCAGGAGCAGTGTCAGTGGCAGGAGCAGTTTGAGGAGCAGTGTCAGTGTCAGCAGCAGTGTCAGTGTCAGGAGCTGTGTCGGGAGCAGTGTCAGGAGCAGTGTCAGGAACAGTGCCAGTGTCAGAAGCAGTGTCAGGACAAGTGTCAGTTACAGGAGCAGTGTCAGTGTCAGGATCAGTGTCAGTGTCATTGTCAGTGTCACTGTCATGAGTAGTGTCAGTGTCAGTTCAGGAGTAGTGTCAGTGTCAGGAGCAGTGTCAGTGACAGTAGCAGTGTCAGCAGCAGTGTCAGTGTCAGGAGTAGTGTCAGTGGCAGGAGCAGTGTCAGGAACAGTGCCATTGTCAGAAGCAGTGTGAGGACAAGTGTCAGTTACAGGAGCAGTGTCAGTGTCAGGAACAGTGTCACTGTCAGTGTCAGTGTCAGTGTCATCAGTAGTGTCAGTGTCAGTGTCCGGAGTAGTGTCAGTGTCAGAGTCAGGAGCTGTGACAGGAGTAGTGTCAGGAGCAGTGTCAGTGTCAGAAGAACTGTCAGGAGCAGTGTGATTGTCAGGAGCTGTGTCAGAAGTAGTTTCAGGAGCAGTGTCAGTGTCAGTGTCTGGAGCAGTGTCAGGAGCAGTGCCAGGTTCAGGAGCATTCTCAGTGTCAGGAGCTGTGTCAGGAGCAGTGTCAGGTGCAGTGTCAGTGACAGGAGCTGTGTCAGGAGCAGTGTCAGTGTCAGCACCAGGGTTAGGAACAGTGTTAGGGGCAGCGTCAGTGTCAGGAGCAGTGTCTGGAGCAGTGTCAGTCTCAGTATCAGGAGCAGTGTCAGTGTCAGGAGCTGTGTGAGGAGCAGTGTCAGTGTCAGGAGCAGTGTCATTAGCACGGTCAGTGTCACGAGCAGTGTCAGGGGCATTATCAGGATCAGCAGCAGTGTCAGTGTCAGCAGCAGTGTCAGGAGCTGCTTCAGTAGCAGTGTCGGGAACAGTGTCAGTGTCACTGTCAGGAGCAGTGACAGTGTCAGGAGCTGTCTCAGGAGCAGTGTCAGTGTAAGGAGCAGTGTCAGGTGCAGTGTCAGTGTCAGGTGCAGTGTCAGGAGCATTGTCAGGATCAGTGTCAGTAGCAGTGGCTGGTGCAGTGTCAGTGTCAGGAGCCGTGTCAGGAGCAGTGCCAGGAGCCGTGTCAGTGTCAGGAGCTGTGTCTGGTGTAGTGTCAGGAGAATTGTCAATGTCAGTGCCTGGAGCGGTGTCACGAGCAGTGTCAGTGTCAGGAGGACTGTCAGTGTCAGTGTCACGAGCAGTGTCAGGAGCAGCGCCAGTGACAGTATCAGGAGCAGTGTCAGTGTCACGAGCAGTGTCAGGAGTAGTCTCAGCAGCATTGTCAGTATCGGCAGCAGTGCCAGTGTCAGGAGCAGTGTGAGGAGCCGTGCCAGTGTCAGAAGCTGTGTCAGGAGCAGTGTCAGTGTCAGCAGCGGTGTTAGGAACTGTGTCAGGGGCAGTGTCAGTGTCTGGAGCAGTATCAGGAGCAGTGTCAGGAGCAGGTTCAGTGTCAGGAGCAGGGTCGGTGTCAGGAGCAGAGTCAGGAACAGTGCCAGTGTCAGGAGCAGTGTCAGGACCAGTGTCAGTGTCAGGAGCAGTGTCAGGACCTGGGTCAGTGACAGGACCTGTGACAGTGTCTGGAGCAGTGCCAAGAGCAGTGCCAGTGTCAGTGTCAGGAGCGGTGTCAGGCGCACTGTCAGTAGCAGTGTCAGTATCAGGAGCAGAGTTAGGACAAGAGCCAATGTCAGGAGCAGTGTCAGGACCAGTGCCAGTGTCAGAAGCAGTGTCCGGACCAGTGTAAGTGACAGGAACAGTGTCAGTGGCAGGAGCAGTGTCAGGAGATGTGTCAGTGACAGGAGCAGTGTCAGGATCAGTGTCATAGTCCGGAGCGGTGTCATGAGTAGTGTCAGTGTCAGGAGCAAAGTCAGGACCAGTGCCAACGTCAGCGGCAGAGTCAGGACCAGTGCCATTGTCAGAAGCAGTGTCAGGACCAGTGTCAGTGACAGGAGCAGTGTCAGTGTCAGGAGTAGTGTCAGGAGCTGTGTCAGTGACAGTAGCAGTGTCAGGAGCAGTTTCAGGAGCAGTGTTAGTGTCAGGAGCAGTGTCAGGACCAGTGCCAGTGTCAGGAGCAGTGTCAGGACCAGTGTCAGTGTCAGGAGCAGTGTCAGGACCTGGGTCAGTGACAGGACCTGTGACAGTGTCAGTGTCAGGAGCAGTGTCAGGAGTAGTGTCAGCAGCATTGTCAGTATCGGCAGCAGTGCCAGTGTCAGGAGCAGTGTCAGGAGCAGTGTCAGTGTCAGGAGCATTATCAGTGTCAGGAGCAGCGTCAGTGTCAGTAGCAGTGTCAGTGTCAGGAGCAGTGTCAGGAGCAGTGTCAGTGTCAGGAGCTGTGTGAGGAGCAGTGTCAGTGTCAGGAGCAGTGTCAGGAGCAGTGTAAGGGTCAGGAGCAGTGTCAGGACCTGTGCCAGTGTCAGGAGCAGTGTCAGTGTGAGCAGCAGTGTCAGGAACAGTGGCAGGAGATGTGTCACTGTCACGAGCAGTGTCAGGAGCAGTGTCACTGTCAGGAGCTGTGTCAGGAGCAGTGTCAGGAGCAGTGTCTGGAGCAGTGTCAGTGCCAGTAGCAGTGTCAGGAGCAGTGTCAGTGTGAGCAGCAGTGTCAGGAACAGTTGCAGGAGCAGTGTCACTATCATGTGCTGTGTCAGGAGCAGTGTCAGTGTCTGGAGAAGTGTCACGAGCAGTGTCAGGAGCAGTGTCAGTGCCAGTAGCAGTGCCAGGAGCAGTGTCAGTATCAGTATCAGGAGCAGTGTCAGTGTCAGGAGCAGTGTCAGGACCAGTGCCAGTGTCAGAGGCAGTGTCAGGACCAGTGTCAGTGACTGGAGCAGTGTCAGTGTCAGGAGCATTGTCCGGAGCAGTGTCTGTGTCAGGTGCCGTTTGAGGAGCAGTGTCAGTATCAGCAGCAGTGTCAGTGTCAGGAGCTGCGGCAGGAGCATTGTGAGTGTCAGGAGGAGTGTCTGGAGCAGTGTCGGGAGCAGTGTCAGGACCAGTGTCAGTGTCAGGAGTAATGTCAGTGGCAGGAGCAGTGTCAGGAACAGTGCCATTGTCAGAAGCAGTGTGAGGACAAGTGTCAGTTACAGGAGCAGTGTCAGAAGCAGTGTCAGGAGCATTGTCAGTGTCAGAAGAAGTGTCAGGAGCAGTGTGATTGTCAGGAGCTGTGTCAGAAGTAGTTTCAGGAGCAGTGTCAGTGTCAGTGTCTGGAGCAGTGTCAGGAGCAGTGTCAGGTTCAGGAGCATTCTCAGTGTCAGGAGCTGTGTCAGGAGCAGTGTCAGGTGCAGTGTCAGTGACAGGAGCTGTGTCAGGAGCAGTGTCAGTGTCAGCACCAGGGTTAGGAACAGTGTTAGGGGCAGCATCAGTGTCAGGAGCAGTGTCTGGAGCAGTGTCAGTCTCAGTATCAGGAGCAGTGTCAGTGTCAGGAGCTGTGTGAGGAGCAGTGTCAGTGTCAGGAGCAGTGTCATTAGCACGGTCAGTGTCACGAGCAGTGTCAGGGGCATTATCAGGATCAGCAGCAGTGTCAGCGTCAGCAGCAGTGTCAGGAGCTGTTTCAGTAGCAGTGTCGGGAACAGTTGCAGTGTCACTGTCAGGAGCAGTGACAGTGTCAGGAGCTGTCTCAGGAGCAGTGTCAGTGTCAGGAGCATTGTCAGGATCAGTGTCAGTAGCAGTGGCTGGTGCAGTGTCAGTGTCAGGAGCCGTGTCAGGAGCAGTGCCAGGAGCCGTGTCAGTGTCAGGAGCTGTGTCAGGTGTAGTGTCAGGAGAATTGTCAATGTCAGTGCATGGAGCGGTGTCAGGAGCAGTGTCAGTGTCAGGAGGAGTGTCAGTGTCAGTGTCAGGAGCAGTGTCAGGAGCAGTGTCAGTAGCAGTGTCAGTGTCAGGAGCAGTGTCAGGACAGGCGCCAATGTCAGGAGCAGTGTCAGGTACAGTGCCAGAGTCAGGAGCAGTGTCAGGACAAGTGTTTGTTAAAGGAGCAGTGTCAGTGTCAGGATCAGAGTCAGTGCAAGTGTCGGGAGCAGTGTCAGGAAGAGTGCCAGTGTCAGAAGCTGTGTCAGGACAAGTGTCAGTTACAGGAGCAGTGTCAGTGTCAGGATCAGAGTCAATGTAAGTGTCGGGAGCAGTGTCAGTGTCAGTGTCACTGTAAGGAGCAGTGTCAGTGTTAGGAGCAGTGTCAGGAGCAGTGTCAGTGTCAGGAGCAGTGCAGGATCATTGCTAGTATCAGGAGCAGTGTCTGTGTGAAGAGCTGTGGCAGGAGCAGTGTCAGTGTCAGGAGCAGTGTGAGGACCAGTGCCAGTGGCACGTGCAGTGCCAGGAACAGTGTCAGTGTCGGTGTCAGGAGCTGTATCAGGATCAGTGTCAGGCGCAGTGTCAGTGACAGGAGCTGCGTCAGGAGCAGTGTCGGTGTCACTACCAGGAGCGGTCCCTGTGCAGGTGCAGTGTCAGCGTCAGGAGCAGTGTCAGGAGCAGTGTCAATGGCAGGAGCAGTGTCAGCGCCAGCAGTAGTGTCAGGCGCAGTGTCAGAGCCAGGAGCAGCGCCAGGAGCTGTGTCTGTGTCAGTAGCAGTGTCAGGAGCAGTGTCAGTGTCAGGAGCTGTGTGAGGAGCAGTGTCAGTGTCAGGAGCAGAGTCAGTAGCAGTGAGAGTGTCAGTATCAGGAGCAGTGTCAGTTTCAGGAGCAGTGCCAGAAGCAGTGTCAGGAGCATTGTCAGTATCAGCAGCAGTGTCAGTGTCACGAGCAGTGTCAGGAGCAGTGTCAGGAGCAGTGTCAGTGTCAAGACCAGTGCCAGTGTCAGGAGCAGTGTCAGTGTGAGCAGCAGCGTCAGGAACAGTGGCAGGAGCAGTGTCACTATCATGTGCTGTGTCAGGAGCAGTGACAGTGTCTGGAGAAATGTCACGAGCAGTGTCAGGAGCAGTGTCAGTGTCAGTAGCAGTGTCAGGAGCAGTGTCAGTGTCAGTATCAGAAGCAGTGTCAGTGTCAGGAGCAGTGTCAGCAACATTGCCAGTGTCAGAGGCAGTGTCAGGACCAGTGTCAGTGACTGGAGCAGTGTCAGTGTCAGGAGCATTGTCTGGAGCAGTGTCTGTGTCAGGAGCCGTTTGAGGAGCAGTGTCAGTTGCAGCAGCAGTGTCAGTGTCAGGAGCTCTGGCAGGAGCATTGTCAGTGTCAGGAGGAGTGTCTGGAGCAGTGTCGGGAGCAGTGCCAGGACCAGTGTCAGTGTCAGGAGTAATGTCAGTGGCAGGAGCAGTGTCAGGAACAGTGCCATTGTCAGAAGCAGTGTGAGGACAAGTGTCAGTTACAGGAGCAGTGTCAGTGTCAGGAACAGTGTCACTGTCAGTGTCAGTGTCAGTGTCATCAGTAGTGTCAGTGTCAGTGTCCGGAGTAGTGTCAGTGTCAGAGTCAGGAGCTGTGACAGGAGTAGTGTCAGGAGCAGTGTCAGTGTCAGAAGAAGTGTCAGGAGCAGTGTGATTGTCAGGAGCTGTGTCAGAAGTAGTTTCAGGAGCAGTGTCAGTGTCAGTGTCTGGAGCAGTGTCAGGAGCAGTGTCAGGTTCAGGAGCATTCTCAGTGTCAGGAGCTGTGTCAGGAGCAGTGTCAGGTGCAGTGTCAGTGACAGGAGCTGTGTCAGGAGCAGTGTCAGTGTCAGCACCAGGGTTAGGAACAGTGTTAGGGGCAGCGTCAGTGTCAGGAGCAGTGTCTGGAGCAGTGTCAGTCTCAGTATCAGGAGCAGTGTCAGTGTCAGGAGCTGTGTGAGGAGCAGTGTCAGTGTCAGGAGCAGTGTCATTAGCACGGTCAGTGTCACGAGCAGTGTCAGGGGCATTATCAGGATCAGCAGCAGTGTCAGTGTCAGCAGCAGTGTCAGGAGCTGTTTCAGTAGCAGTGTCGGGAACAGTGTCAGTGTCACTGTCAGGAGCAGTGACAGTGTCAGGAGCTGTCTCAGGAGCAGTGTCAGTGTAAGGAGCAGTGTCAGGTGCAGTCTCAGTGTCAGGTGCAGTGTCAGGAATATTGTTAGGATCAGTGTCAGTAAGAGTGGCTGGTGCAGTGTCAGTGTCAGGAGCCGTGTCAGGAGCAGTGCCAGGAGCCGTGTCAGTGTCAGGAGCAGTGTCAGGAGCAGTGCCAGTGTCTGGAGCAGTGTCAGTGTGAGGAGCAGTGTCAGGAGCAGTGTCAGGAGCAGTGCCAGTGTCTGGAGCAGTGTCAGTGTGAGGAGCAGTGTCAGGAGCAGTGTCAGTGACAGGAGCAGTGTCATTGTCAGGAGCTGTGTCAGTAGTAATTTCAGGAGCGGTGTCAGCGTCAGTGTCTGGAGCAGTGACAGGAGCAGTCTCTGGGTCAGGAGCAGTGTCAGTGTCAGGAGCAGTGTGAGGAGCCGTGTCAGGAGCTGTGTCAGGTGCTGTGTCAGGAACTGTGTCAGGAGCAGTGTCAGTGACAGTAGCTTTTTCAGGAGCAGTGTCGGTGCAGCAGCTGTGTTAGGAACAGTGTCAGGGGCAGTGTCAGTGTAAGGAGCAGTGTCAGGAACAGTGGCAGGAGCTGTGTCACTGTCACGAGCTGTGTCAGGAGCAGTGTCAGTATCTGGAGCAATGTCACGAGCAGTGTCAGGAGCAGTGTCAGTGCCTGTGTCAGAAGCATTGTCAGTATCAGCAGCAGTGTCTGTGTCAGTAGCAGTGACAGGGGCAGTGTCAGTGTCAGGAGCAGTGTCAGGAGCAGTGCCAGTGTCTGGAGCAGTGTCAGTGTGAGGATCAATGTCAGGAGCAGTGTCAGTAGCAGTGTCAGTGTCAGGAGCAGTGTTAGGAACAGTGTCAATGTCAGTTTCAGGAGCAGTGTCAGTGTCAGGAGCTATTTCAGGAGTAGTGTCATGTGCAGTGTCAGTGTCAGTGTCGGGAGCAGTGTCAGGAGCACTGTCAGGATCAGCAGCAGTGTCAGTGTCAGGAGCAGTGTCAGCGTGAGGAGCAGTGTGAGGAGCAGTGTCAGCGACAGGAGCAGTGTCAGTGACAGGAGCTGTGTCAGGAGCAGTGTCAGTGTCACGAGCAGTGTCAGGAGTAGTGTCAGGAGCAGGGTTAGTGTCAGGAGCAGTGTCAGTGTCAGGAGCTATTTCAGGAGTAGTTTCATGTGCAGTCTCAGTGTCAGTGTCTGGAGCAGTGTCAGGAGCATTGTCAGGATCAGCAGCAGTGACAGTGTCAGGAGCAGTGTCAGGAGCAGAATCAGCTTCTGGAGCAGTGTCACGAGCAGTGTCAGGAGCAGCGCCAGTGACAGTATCAGGAGCAGTGTCAGTGTCACGAGCAGTGTCAGGAGTAGTCTCAGCAGCATTGTCAGTATCGGCAGCAGTGCCAGTGTCAGGAGCAGTGTGAGGAGCCGTGACAGTGTCAGAAGCTGTGTCAGGAGCAGTGTCAGTGTCAGCAGCGGTGTTAGGAACTGTGTCAGGGGCAGTGTCAGTGTCTGGAGCAGTATCAGGAGCAGTGTCAGGAGCAGGTTCAGTGTCAGGAGCAGGGTCAGTGTCAGGAGCAGTGTCAGGACCAGTGCCAGTGTCAGGAGCAGTGTCAGGACTAGTGTCAGTGTCAGGAGCAGTGTCAGGACCTGGGTCAGTGACAGGACCTGTGACAGTGTCTGGAGCAGTGCCAAGAGCAGTGCCAGTGTCAGTGTCAGGAGCGGTGTCAGGCGCACTGTCAGTAGCAGTGTCAGTGTCAGGAGCAGAGTCAGGACAAGAGCCAATGTCAGGAGCAGTGTCAGGACCAGTGCCAGTGTCAGAAGCAGTGTCCGGACCAGTGTAAGTGACAGGAACAGTGTCAGTGGCAGGAGCAGTGTCAGGAGATGTGTCAGTGACAGGAGCAGTGTCAGGATCAGTCTCATAGTCCGGAGCGGTGTCATGAGTAGTGTCAGTGTCAGGAGCAAAGTCAGGACCAGTGCCAACGTCAGCGGCAGAGTCAGGACCAGTGCCATTGTCAGAAGCAGTGTCAGGACAAGTGTCAGTGACAGGAGCAGTGTCAGTGTCAGGAGTAGTGTCAGGAGCTGTGTCAGTGTCAGTAGCAGAGTCAGGAGCAGTTTCAGGAGCAGTGTTAGTGTCAGGAGCAGTGTCAGGACCAGTGCCAGTGTCAGGAGCAGTGTCAGGACCAGTGTCAGTGTCAGGAGCAGTGTCAGGACCTGGGTCAGTGACAGGACCTGTGACAGTGTCAGTGTCAGGAGCAGTGTCAGGAGTAGTGTCAGCAGCATTGTCAGTATCGGCAGCAGTGCCAGTGTCAGGAGCAGTGTCAGGAGCAGTGTCAGTGTCAGGAGCATTATCAGTGTCAGGAGCAGCATCAGTGTCAGGAGCAGTGTCAGAGTCAGGAGCAGTGTGAGGAGCAGTGTCAGTGACAGGTGCAGTGTCAGCAGCAGTGTCAGTGTCAGAAGCAGTGTCAGGAGCAGTGCCAGTGTCAGTGTCTGGAGCAGTGTCAGCGTCAGGAGCAGTGTCAGGAGCAGTGTCAGGAGCAGTGTCAGTGAAAAGAGCAGTGTCAGTGTCAGGAGCAGTGTCAGGAACAGTGTCAGTGACAGTGTCAGAAGCAGTGTCAGTGTCAGTGTGAGTGTCAGGAGCAGTGTCAGTGTCAGTGTCTGGAAGAGGGTCACCAGCAGTGTCAGTGCCAGTGTCTGGTGCAGTGTCAGGAGCAGTGTCAGCATCAGCAGGAGTGTCAGTGTCAGGAGCTGTTTCTGGAGCAGTGTCAGGTGCAGTGTCAGTGTCTGTGCATGGAGCAGTGTCAGGAGCATTATCAGGATCAGCAGCAGTGTCTGTGTAAGCAGCAGTGCCTGTGTCAGCAGCAGTGTTAGGAGCAGTGTCAGTGTCAGGAGCTGTGTGAGGAGCAGTGTCAGTGACAGGAGCAGTGTCAGGAGCAGTGTCAGTGTCTGGAGCAGCGTCAGGAGCAGTGTCAGGAGCAGGGTCTGTGTCAGGAGCAGTGTCAGAAGCAGTGTCCGGAGGAGTGTCAGTGTCTGTAGCAGTGGGAGGGGCAGTGTCAGTGTCAGTATCACGAGCAGTGTCAGGAACAGTGGCAGGGGCAGTGTCACAGTCACGAGCTGTGTCAGCAGCAGTGTCAGTGTCTGGAGCAGTGTCAGGATCAGTGTCAGAGTCCGGAGCGATGTCATGAGTAGTGTCAGTGTCAGGAGCAGAGTCAGGACCAGTGCCAACGTCAGCAGCAGACTCAGGACCAGTGCCAGTGTCAGAAGCAGTGTCAGGTCCAGTGTCAGTGACAGGAGCAGTGTCAGTGTCAGGAGCAGTGTCAGGATCAGTGTCGGTATCAGGAGCAGTGTCAGGAGCAGTGGCAGGACGAGTGTCAGTGTCAGGAGCTGTGTCAGGACCAGTGCCAGTGTCAGGAGCAGTGCCAGTGTCAGTATCAGGAACAGTGTCAGTGTCAGGAGCAGTGTCAGGAGTAGTGTCACGAGCATTGTCAGTATCAGCAGCAGTGCCTGTGTCAGTAGCAGTGCCAGGAGCAGTCTCAGTGTCAGGTGCATTGTGAGGAGCCGTGTCAGTGTCTGGAGCAGGGTCAGGAGCAGGGTCAATGTCAGGAGCTGTGTCAGTGGCAGTGTCAGTGTCAGGAGCAGTATCAGGAGCAGTGTCAGTGCCAGTAGCAGTGTCAGGAACAGTGTCAATGTTAGCTTCAGGAGCAGTGTCAGTGTCAGGAGCTATTTCAGGAGTAGTGTCATGTGCAATGTCAGTGTCAGTGTCTGGAGCAGTGTCAGGAGCATTGTCAGGATCAGCAGCAGTGTCAGCGTCAGGAGCAGTGTTAGTGTCAGGAGCTGCTTCAGGACTAGTGTGAGGTGCAGTGTCAGTGTCAGTGTCTGGAGCAGTGTCAGGAGCAGTGTCAGTGTCAGCAGCAGTGTTAGGAACTGTGTCAGGGGCAGTGTCAGTGTCTGGAGCAGTATCAGGAGCAGTGTCAGGAGCAGGGTCAGTGTCAGGAGCAGGGCCAGTGTCAGGAGCAGTGTCAGGACCAGTGCCAGTGTCAGAAGCAGTGTCAGGACCTGTGTCAGTGACAGGACCAGTGTCATTGCCAGGAGGTGTGTCAGTAGTAATTTCAGGAGCGGTGTCAGCGTTAGTGTCTGGAGCAGTGTCAGGAGCAGTCTCTGGGTCAGGAGCAGTATCAGTGTCAGGATATGTGTCTGGAGCAGTGTCAGGAGCAGGGTCAATGTCAGGAACTGTGTCAGTGGCAGTGTCAGTGTCAGGAGCAGTATCAGGAGCAGTGTCAGTGTCAGTAGCAGTGTCAGGAACAGTGTCAATGTTAGCTTCAGGAGCAGTGTCAGTGTCAGGAGCTATTTCAGGAGTAATGTCATGTGCAATGTCAGTGTCAGTGTCTGGAGCAGTGTCAGGAGCATTGTCAGGATCAGCAGCAGTGTCAGCGTCAGGAGCAGTGTTAGTGTCAGGAGCTGCTTCAGGACTAGTGTCAGGTGCAGTGTCAGTGTCAGTGTCTGGAGCAGTGTCAGGAGCAGTGTCAGTGTCAGCAGCAGCGTTAGGAACTGTGTCAGGGGCAGTGTCAGTGTCTGGAGCAGTATCAGGAGCAGTGTCAGGAGCAGGGTCAGTGTCAGGAGCAGTGTCAGTGTGAGCAGCAGTGTCAGGAACAGTGGCAGGAGCTGTGTCACTGTCACGAGCTGTGTCAGGAGCAGTGTCACTATCTGGAGCAATGACACGAACAGTGTCAGGAGCAGTGTCAGTGTCAGTAGCTGTGTCAGCGGCAGTGTCAGTGTCAGTATCAGGAGCAGTGTCAGTGTCAGGGGCAGTGTCAGGACCAGTGACAGTGTCAGAAGCAGTGTCAGGACCAGTGTCAGTGACAGGAGCAGTGTGAGAGTCAGGGGCAGTGTCAGGACCAGTGACTGTGTCAGTAGCAGTGTCAGGACAAGTGTCAGTGACAAGAGCAGTGTCAGTGTCAGGAGCATTGTTCGGAGCAGTGTCTGTGTCAGGAGCAGTGTCAGGAGCATTGTCAGTATCAACAGCAGTGTCTGTGTCAGGAGCAGCGTCAGTGTCATGAGCAGTTTGAGGTGCAGTGTCAGTTTCAGGAGCAGTGTCAGTGTCAGTGTCTGGAGCAGTGTCAGGAGCAGTGTCAGTGTCAGGAGTTGTGTCAGGAGCAGTGTCAGGAGCAGTGTCAGTGACAGTAGCTGTGTCAGGACCAGTGTCAGTGTCTGGAGCAGTGTCAGGAGCAGTGTCAGGAGCAGGGTCAGTGTCAGAGCTGTGTCAGGAGCAGTGTCAGGAGCTGTGTCAGGAGCTGTGTCAGGAGCAGTGTCAGTGTCAGAAGCAGTGTCAGGAGCAGTGTCATCGTCAGGAGCTGTGTCAGAAGTAGTTTCAGGAGCAGTGTCAGAGTCAGTGTCTGGAGCAGTGTCAGGAGCAGTGCCAGGTTCAGGAGCAATGTCAGTATCAGGAGCAGTGTGAGCAGCCGTGTCAGGGTCAGGAGCAGTTTCAGGAGCATTATCAGTATCAGCAGACGTGTCTGTGTCAGTAGCAGTGTCAGGAGCAGTGTCTGTGTGAAGAGCAGTGTGAGGAGCAGTGTCAGTGTCAGTGTCACTGTCATCAGCAGTGTCAGCGTCAGTGTCAGGAGCACTGTCAGGAGCATTGTCAGGATCAGCAGCAGCGTCAGTGTCAGGAGGAGTGGTAGTAGCAGTGGCAGTGTCAGGAGCAGTGTCAGGTGCAGGGTCAGGAGCAGTGTCAGTGTCAGGAGCAGTGTCAGTGCCAGGAGCAGTGACAGGAGCTGTGCCATGAGCAGTGTCAGTGTCAGGAGCAGTGTCAGGAGCAGTGTCAGGAGCAGTGTCAGTGGCAGGAGCTGCGCCAGGAGCAGTGTCAGTGTCAGGAGCAGTGTCAGGAGCAGTGTCAGCGTCAGGAGCAGTGACAGGAGCAGTGTCGGTGTCAGGAGCAGTGTCAGTGTCAGTATCAGGAGCAGTGTCAGTGTCAGGAGCAGTGCCAGGAGCAGCGCCAGGAGCAGCGTCAGTGTCAGGAGCAGTCTCAGACCAGTATCATTGTCAGGACCAGCGTGAGGAGCAGTGCCTGTGTCAGAAGCAGTGTCAGTGTCAGTACCAGGTGCAGTGCCTGTGCCAGGAGCAGTGTCAGGAGCAGCGTCAGGAGCAGTGCCAGGAGCTGTGTCAGTGTCAGCATCAGGAGCAGCGTCAGTGTCAGGAGCAGTACCAGGAGCAGTGTCAGTGTCAGGAGCAGTGTCTGAAGCTGTTTCAGGAGCAGGGTAAGTGACAGGAGCAGTGTCGGGACCATTGCCAGCGTCAGAAGCAGTGTCAGCACCAGTGTCAGTGACAGGAGCAGTGTCAGTGTCAGGAGCATTGTCCGGAGCAGTTTCCGTGTCAGGAGCAGTATCAGGAGCATTGTCAGCATCAGGAGGAGTGTCAGGGTCAGGAGCAGTATCAGGACCAGTGCCAGTGTCAGAAGCAGTGTCAGGACCAGTGTCAGTGTCAGGAGCAGCGTCAGTTTCAGGAGCAGTGTCAGGAGCAGTGACAGGAGCATTGTCAGTATCAGCAGAAGTGTCTGTGTCAGGAGCACAGTCAGGAGCAGTGTCAGTGTCAGGAGCTGTGTGAGGAGCTGTGTCAGTGTCAGGAGCATTGTCAGGAGCAGTGTCTGTGTCACGAGCAGTGTCAGGAGCAGTGTCAGGAGCAGTGTCAGTGTCAGGTGCAGTGTCAGTGTCAGGAGCAGTGTCAGGACCAGTGCCAGTGTCAGGAGCAGTGTCAGTGTGAGCAGCCGTGTCAGGAGCAGTGGCAGGAGCAGTGTCACCGTCACGAGCTGTGTCAGGAGCAGTGTCAGTGTCGGGAGCAACGTCACGAGCAGTGTCAGTAGCAGTGTCAGGAGCTTTGTCAGCATCAGCAGCAGTATCAGTGTCAGGAGCAGTGTCAGTGTCAGGTGCTGCGTCACGGGCTGTGTCAGTGTCAGGAGGAGTGTCTGGAGCAGTGTCAGGTGCAGTGTCAGTGTGAGGAGCAGTGTGAGGACAAGTGTCAGTGTCAGGAGTTGTGTCAGGTGCAGTGTCAGGAGCAGTGTCAGTGACAGTAGCTGTGTCTGGAGCAGTGTCAGTGTCTGGAGCAGTGTCAGGAGCAGTGTCAGGAGCAGGGTCAGTGTCAGGAGCTGTGTCAGGAGCAGTGTCATGGAGCAGTGTCAGTGTCACGAGCAGTGTCAGGAGAAGTGTCAGGAGCAGTGTCAGGAGCAGTGTCAGGAGCAGTGTCAGTCTCAGGAGCCGTGTCAGCAGCACTGACAGGATCAGCAGCAGTGTCTGTGTCAGGAGCAGTTTGAGGTGTAGTGTCAGTGTCAGGAGCAGTGTCAGTGTCAGGTGCTGCGTCAGGAGCAGTGTCAGTGTCAGGAGGAGTGTCTGGAGCAGTGTCAGGAGCAGTGTCAGTGTCAGGAGAAGTGTGAGGACAAGTGTCAGTGTCAGGAGTTGTGTCAGGAGCAGTGTCAGGAGCAGTGTCAGTGACAGTAGCTGTGTCTGGAGCAGTGTCAGTGTCTGGAGCAGTGTCAGGAGCAGTGTCAGGAGCAGGGTCAGTGTCAGGAGCTGTGTCAGGAGCAGTGTCATGGAGCAGTGTCAGTGTCACGAGCAGTGTCAGGAGAAGTGTCAGGAGCAGTGTCAGGAGCAGTGTCAGGAGCAGTGTCAGTCTCAGGAGCCGTGTCAGCAGCACTGACAGGATCAGCAGCAGTGTCTGTGTCAGGAGCAGTGTGAGGCGCAGTGTCAGTGTCTGGAGCAGTGTCAGGAGCAGTGTTAGGTTCAGGAGCAGTGTCAGTGTCAGGAGCTGTGTCTGGAGCAGTTTCAGGAGCAGTGTCAGTGACAGTAGCTTTGTCACGAGCAGTGTCCGTTTCAGCAGCAGTGTTAGGATCTGTGGCAGTGGCAGTGTCAGTGTCAGGAGCAGTGACAGGAGCAGTGTCAGGAGCAGTGTCAGGAGCAGTGTCAGTCTCAGGTGCAGTGTCAGGAGCATTGTCAGGATCAGCAGCAGTGTCTGTGTCTGGAGCAGTGTCATGAGCAGTGTCAGTGTCTGGAGCAGTGTCAGGAGCAGTGTCAGGAGCAGTGTCAGTGTCAGGATCTGTGTCAGGAGCAGTGTCATGGAGCAGTGTCAGTGTCACCAGCAGTGTCAGGAGAAGAGTCAGGAGCAGTGTCAGGATCAGTGTCAGGAGCAATGTCAGTATCAGGAGCAGTGTGAGCAGCCGTGTCAGGGTCAGGAGCAGTTTCAGGAGCATTATCAGTATCAGCAGACGTGTCTGTGTCAGTAGCAGTGTCAGGAGCAGTGTCTGTGTGAAGAGCAGTGTGAGGAGCCGTGTCAGTGACAGGAGCAGTGTCAGTGTCAGTGTCACTGTCATCAGCAGTGTCAGCGTCAGTGTCAGCAGCACTGTCAGGAGCATTGTCAGGATCAGCAGCAGCGTCAGTGTCAGGAGCAGTGGTAGTAGCAGTGACAGTGTCAGGAGCAGTGTCAGGTGCAGTGTCAGGAGCAGTGTCAGTGTCAGTGTCAGGAGCTGTGTCAGGAGCTGTGTCAGGAGCAGTGTCAGTGTCAGAAGCAGTGTCAGGAGCAGTGTAATCGTCAGGAGCTGTGTCAGAAGTAGTTTCAGGAGCAGTGTCAGTGTCAGTGTCTGGAGCAGTGTCAGGAGCAGTGTCAGGTTCAGGAGCAGTGTCAGTGTCAGGAGTTGTGTCAGGAGCAGTGTCAGGAGCAGTGTCAGTGACAGTAGCTTTGTCAGGAGCAGTGTCAGTGTCTGGAGCAGTGTCAGGAGCAGTGTCAGGAGCAGGGTCAGTGTCAGAGCTGTGTCAGGAGCAGTGTCATGGAGCAGTGTCAGTGTAGGGAGCAGTGTCAGGAGAAGTGTCACGAGCTGTGTCAGGAGCAGTTTCAGTGTCAGTAGCAGTGTGAGCAGCCGTGTCAGGGTCAGGAGCAGTTTCAGGAGCATTATCAGTGTCAGCAGCAGTGTCTGTGTCAGTAGCAGTGTCAGGAGCAGTGTCAGTGGGAAGAGCAGTCTGACGAGCAGTGTCAGTGACAGCAGCAGTGACAGTGACAGTGTCACTGTCATCAGCAGTGTCAGCGTCAATGTCAGGTGCACTGTCAGGAGCATTGTCAGGATAAGCATCAGCTTCAGTGTCAGGAGCAGTGTCAGTGTGAGCAGCCGTGTCAGGAACAGTGGCAGGAGCAGCGTCACCGTCACGAGCTGTGTCAGGAGCAGTGTCAGTGTCTGGAACAACGTCACGAGCAGTGTCAGTAGCAGTGTCAGGAGCAGTTTCAGGACCAGCAAGTGTCAGGAGCAGTGTCAGGAGCATTGTCAGTATCAGCAGAAGTGTCTGTGTCAGGAGCACAGTCAGGAGCAGTGTCAGTGTCAGGAGCTGTGTGAGGAGCTGTGTCAGTGTCAGGAGCATTGTCAGGAGAAGTGTCTGTGTCACGAGCAGTGTCAGGAGCAGTGTCAGGAGCAGTGTCAGTGTCAGGAGCAGTGTCAGGACCAGTGCCAGTGTCAGGAGCAGTGTCAGTGTGAGCAGCCGTGTCAGGAACAGTGGCAGGAGCAGTGTCACCGTCACGAGCTGTGTCAGGAGCAGTGTCAGTGTCTGGAGCAACGTCACGAGAAGTGTCAGTAGCAGTGTCAGGAGCTTTGTCAGGATCAGCAGCAGTATCGGTGTCAGGAGCAGTGTCAGTGTCAGGAGCAGTGCCAAGAGCAGTGCCAGTGTCAGGAGCTGTGTGAGGAGCAGTGTCAGTTTCAGGAGCAGTTCCACAAGCAGTGTCAGTGTCATGAGCAGTGTGACGAGCAGTGTCAGGAGCAGTGTCAGTGTCTGGAGCAATGTCGCGAGCAGTGTCAGGAGCAGTGTCAGGAGAAGTGTCGGACACAGGAGCAGTATCAGCGTCAGGATCAGCAGCAGTGCCAGTGTCAGGAGCAGTGTCAGGACCAGTGCCAGTGTCAGGAGCAGTGTCAGTGTGAGCAGCCGTGTCAGGAACAGTGGCAGGAGCAGTCTCACCGTCACGAGCTGTGTCAGGAGCAGTGTCAGTGTCTGGAGCAGCGTCACGAGTAGTGTCAGTAGCAGTGTCAGGAGCTTTGTCAGGATCAGCAGCAGTATCAGTGTCAGGAACAGTGGCACTGTCAGGAGCAGTGCCAGGACTAGTGCCAGTGTCAGGAGCAGTGTGAGGAGCAGTGTCAGTGTCAGGATCCGTGTCAGTGTCAGTGTCAGGAGCAGTGTCAGGAGAATTCTCAGGATCAGCAGCAGTGTCAGTGTCAGGAGCAGTGTGAGGATCAGTGTCTGCTTCAGGAGCAGTTTCAGGACCAGTGTCAATGCCAGGAGCAGTGTCAGGAGCAGTGTCAGGAGCAGTGTCAGTGCCAGGAGCAGTGTGAGGAGCCGTGCCAGTGTCAGTTGCATTGTCTGAAGCAGCGTCAGGAGTAGTGGCAGTGTCAGTAGCAGTGTCAGTGTCAGTACCAGAAACAGTGCCTGTGTCATGAGCAGTGTCAGTGTCAGTACCAGGAGCAGTGCCTGTGTCAGGAGCAGTGACAGGAGCAGCGTCAGGAGCAGTGCCAGGAGCGGTGTCAGTGTCAGCATCAGGAGCAGCGTCAGTGTCAGGAGCAGTGCCAGGAGCAGTGTCAGTGTCAGGAGCAGTGTCTGGAGCTGTTTCAGGAGCAGGGTAAGTGACAGGAGCAGTGTCGGGACCATTGCCAGTGTCAGAAGCAGTATCAGCACCAGTGTCAGTGACAGGAGCAGTGTCAGTGTCAGGAGCATTGTCCGGAGCAGTTTCCGTGTCAGGAGCAGTATCAGGAGCATTGTCAGCATCAGGAGGAGTGTCAGGGTCAGGAGCAGTGTCAGGACCAGTGCCAGTGTCAGAAGCAGTGTCAGGACCAGTGTCGGTATCAGGAGCAGTGTCAGTTTCAGGAACAGTGTCAGGAGCAGTGACAGGAGCATTGTCAGTATCAGCAGAAGTGTCTGTGTCAGGAGCACAGTCAGGAGCAGTGTCAGTGTCAGGAGCTGTGTGAGGAGATGTGTCAGTGTCAGGAGCATTGTCAGGAGCAGTGTTTGTGTCACGAGCAGTGTCGGGAGCAGTGTCAGGAGCAGTGTCAGTGTCAGGAGCAGTGCCAGTGTCAGGAGCAGTGTCAGGACCAGTGCCAGTGTCAGGAGCAGTGTCAGTGTGAGCAGCCGTGTCAGGAACAGTGGCAGGAGCAGTGTCACCGTCACGAGCTGTGTCAGGAGCAGTGTCAGTGTCTGGAGCAACGTCACGAGCAGTGTCAGTAGCAGTGTCAGGAGCTTTGTCAGGATCAGCAGCAGTATCAGTGTCAGTAGCAGTGTCAGTGTCAGGAGCAGTGCCAAGAGCAGTGCCAGTGTCAGGAGCTGTGTGAGGAGCAGTGTCAGTTTCAGGAGCAGTTCCACAAGCAGTGTCAGTGTCAGCAGCAGTGTGACGAGCAGTGTCAGGAGCAGTGTCAGTGTATGGAGCTATGTCGCGAGCAGTGTCAGGAGCAGTGTCAGTGACAGTAGCAGTGTCAGGAGCAGTGTCAGTGTCAGTGTCAGGAGCAGCGTCAGTGTCAGGAGCAGTGTCAGGACCAGCGCCAGTGTGAGAAGCAGTGTCAGGACCAGTGCCAGTGACAGGAGCAGTGTCAGGTGCAGTGTGAGTGTCAGGAGCAGCGCCAGGAGCTGTGTCCTTGTCAGCATCAGGAGCAGCGTCAGTGTCAGGAGCAGTGCCAGGAGCAGTGTCAGTGGCAGGAATAGTGTCAGGAGCAGTTTGAGGTGTAGTGTCAGTGTCAGGAGCAGTGTCAGTGTCAGGTGCTGCGTCAGGAGCAGTGTCAGTGTCAGGAGGAGTGTCTGGAGCAGTGTCACGAGCAGTGTCAGTGTCAGGAGCAGTGTGAGGACAAGTGTCAGTGTCAGGAGTTGTGTCAGGAGCAGTGTCAGGAGCAGTGTCAGTGACAGTAGCTGTGTCTGGAGCAGTGTCAGTGTCTGGAGCAGTGTCAGGAGCAGTGTCAGGAGCAGGGTCAGTGTCAGGAGCTGTGTCAGGAGCAGTGTCATGGAGCAGTGTCAGTGTCACGAGCAGTGTCAGGAGAAGTGTCAGGAGCAGTGTCAGGAGCTGTGTCAGGAGCAGTGTCAGTCTCAGGAGCCGTGTCAGCAGCACTGACAGGATCAGCATCAGTGTCTGTGTCAGGAGCAGTGTGAGGCGCAGTGTCAGTGTCTGGAGCAGTGTCAGGAGCAGTGTTAGGTTCAGGAGCAGTGTCAGTGTCAGGAGCTGTGTCTGGATCAGTTTCAGGAGCAGTGTCAGTGACAGTAGCTTTGTCACGAGCAGTGTCCGTTTCAGCAGCAGTGTTAGGAACAGTGGCAGGGGCAGTGTCAGTGTCAGGAGCAGTGTCAGGAGCAGTGTCAGGAGCAGTGTCAGGAGCAGTGTCAGTCTCAGGTGCAGTGTCAGGAGCATTGTCAGGATCAGCAGCAGTGTCTGTGTCTGGAGCAGTGTCATGAGCAGTGTCAGTGTCTGGAGCAGTGTCAGGAGCAGTGTTAGGTTCAGTAGCAGTGTGTGTGTCAGGAGCAGTGTCAGGAGCAGTGTCAGGACCAGTGCCAGTGACAGAAGCAGTCTCAGGCCAAGTGTCAGTTACAGGAGCAGTGTGAGTGTCAGGATCAGTGTCAGTGTCTGTGCCGGGAGCAGTGACTGTGTCAGTGTCACTCTCATGAGCAGTGTCAGTGTCAGTACCAGGAGCGGTGCCTGTGTCAGGAGCAGTGTCAGTGTCAGTTCCAGGAGCAGTGCCTGTGTCAGGAGCAATTTCATGAGCAGTGTCAGGAGCAGTGCCAGGAGCAGTGTCAGAGTCAGTCTCAGGAGAAGCGTCAGTGTCAGGAGCAGTGCCAGGAGCAGTGTCAGTGTCAGGAGCAGTGTCAGGAGCAGTGTCAGGAGCAGGGTCAGTTTCAGGAGCTGTGTCAGGAGCAGTGTCATGGAGCAGTGTCAGTGTCACGAGCAGTGTCAGGAGAAGTGTCAGGAGCAGTGTCAGGAGCAGTGTCAGTGTCTGGAGCAACGTCACGAGCAGTGTCGGTAGCAGTGTCAGGAGCTTTGTCAGGATCAGCAGCAGTATCAGTGTCAGTAGCAGTGTCAGTGTCAGGAGCAGTGCCAAGAGCAGTGCCAGTGTCAGGAGCTGTGTGAGGAGCAGTGTCAGTTTCAGGAGCAGTTCCACAAGCAGTGTCAGTGTCAGCAGCAGTGTGACGAGCAGTGTCAGGAGCAGTGTCAGTGTCTGGAGCAATGTCGCGAGCAGTGTCAGGAGCAGTGTCAGGACAAGTGTCAGACACAGGAGCAGTATCAGCGTCAGGATCAGCAGCAGTGTCAGTGTCAGGAGCAGTGTGAGGAGCAGTGTCAGTGTCAGGAGCAGTGCCAGGAGCAGTGCCAGTGTCAGGAGCAGTGTCAGGAGCAGTGTCAGGAGCAGTGTCAGTGTCAGGAGCAGTGTCAGGAGCAGTGTCAGGAGCAGTGGCAGGAGCAGTGTCAGTGTCAGGAGCAGTGTCAGGAGCAGTGTCAGGATCAGCAGCAGTGTCAGTGTCAGCAGCAGTGTCAGGAGCTGTTCGAGGAGCAGTGTCAGTTTCAGGAGCAGTGTCAGGAGCAGTGTCAGTGTCAGGAGCATTGTCAGGACCAGTGCCAGTGCCAGGAGCAGTGTCAGTGTGAGCAGCAGTGTCAGGAACAGCGGCAGGAACAGTGTCAGTGTCACGAGCTGTCTCAGGAGCAGTGTCAGTGTCTGGAGCAATGTCGCGAGCAGTGTCAGGAGCAGTGTCAGTGACAGTAGCAGTGTCAGGAGCAGTGTCAGTGTCAGTGTCAGCAGCAGTGTCAGGAGCTGTTCGAGGAGCAGTGTCAGTTTCAGGAGCAGTGTCAGGAGCAGTGTCAGTGTCAGGAGCATTGTCAGAACCAGTGCCAGTGTCAGGTGCAGTGTCAGTGTCTGGAGCAGTGTCAGGAGCAGTGTCAGTGTCAGTACCATGTGCAGTGCCTGTGTCAGGAGCAGTGTCAGGAGCAGCGTCAGTAGCAGTGCCAGGAGCTGTGTCCGTGTCAGCATCAGGAGCAGCGTCAGTGTCAGGAGCAGTGTCAGGAGCAGTGTCAGTGTCTGGAGCAACGTCACGAGCAGTGTCGGTAGCAGTGTCAGGAGCTTTGTCAGGATCAGCAGCAGTATCAGTGTCAGTAGCAGTGTCAGTGTCAGGAGCAGTGCCAAGAGCAGTGCCAGTGTCAGGAGCTGTGTGAGGAGCAGTGTCAGTTTCAGGAGCAGTTCCACAAGCAGTGTCAGTGTCAGCAGCAGTGTGACGAGCAGTGTCAGGAGCAGTGTCAGTGTCTGGAGCAATGTCGCGAGCAGTGTCAGGAGCAGTGTCAGGACAAGTGTCAGACACAGGAGCAGTATCAGCGTCAGGATCAGCAGCAGTGTCAGTGTCAGGAGCAGTGTGAGGAGCAGTGTCAGTGTCAGGAGCAGTGCCAGGAGCAGTGCCAGTGTCAGGAGCAGTGTCAGGAGCAGTGTCAGGAGCAGTGTCAGTGTCAGGAGCAGTGTCAGGAGCAGTGTCAGGAGCAGTGGCAGGAGCAGTGTCAGTGTCAGGAGCAGTGTCAGGAGCAGTGTCAGGATCAGCAGCAGTGTCAGTGTCAGCAGCAGTGTCAGGAGCTGTTCGAGGAGCAGTGTCAGTTTCAGGAGCAGTGTCAGGAGCAGTGTCAGTGTCAGGAGCATTGTCAGGACCAGTGCCAGTGCCAGGAGCAGTGTCAGTGTGAGCAGCAGTGTCAGGAACAGCGGCAGGAACAGTGTCAGTGTCACGAGCTGTCTCAGGAGCAGTGTCAGTGTCTGGAGCAATGTCGCGAGCAGTGTCAGGAGCAGTGTCAGTGACAGTAGCAGTGTCAGGAGCAGTGTCAGTGTCAGTGTCAGCAGCAGTGTCAGGAGCTGTTCGAGGAGCAGTGTCAGTTTCAGGAGCAGTGTCAGGAGCAGTGTCAGTGTCAGGAGCATTGTCAGAACCAGTGCCAGTGTCAGGTGCAGTGTCAGTGTCTGGAGCAGTGTCAGGAGCAGTGTCAGTGTCAGTACCATGTGCAGTGCCTGTGTCAGGAGCAGTGTCAGGAGCAGCGTCAGTAGCAGTGCCAGGAGCTGTGTCCGTGTCAGCATCAGGAGCAGCGTCAGTGTCAGGAGCAGTGCCAGGAGCAGTGTCAGAGTCAGTATCAGGAGCAGCGTCAGTGTCAGGAGCAGTGCCAGGAGCAGTGTCAGTGTCAGGAGCAGTGTTAGGAGCAGTGTCAGTGTCAGAAGCTGTGTCAGGAGCAGGGTCAGTGTCAGGATCAGTGACGGGGGCAGTGCCAGTGTCAGTTGCAGTGTCTGGAGCAGCGTCAGGAGCAGTGACAGTGTCAGGAGCAGTGTCACTGTCAGTACCAGGTGCAGTGTCTGTGTATGGACCAGCGGGAATGTCAGGAGCAATGTCAGGAGCAGTGTCAGGACCATCCAGTGTCAGAAGCAGCCTCAAGACAAGTGTTAGACACAGGAGCAGCGTCAGTGTCAGGAGCAGTGTCAGGAGCAGTGTCAGTGTCAGGAGCAGTGTCAGGAGCAGTGTCAGTGTCAGAAGCTGTGTCAGGAGCAGGGTCAGTGTCAGGATCAGTGACGGGGGCAGTGTCAGTGTCAGGAGCAGTGTGAGGAGCCGTGCCAGTGTCAGTTGCAGTGTCTGGAGCAGCGTCAGGAGCAGTGTCAGAGTCAGTATCAGGAGCAGCGTCAGTGTCAGGAGCAGTGCCAGGAGCAGTGTCAGTGTCAGGAGCAGTGTGAGGAGCAGTGTCAGTGACAGTAGCTGTGTCAGGAGCAGTGTCAGTGTCTGGAGCAGTCTCAGGGGCAGTATCACAGTCAGGACCAGCGTGAGGAGCAGTGTCAGTGTCAGGAGCAGTGTGAGGACCAGTGTCAGTTTCAGGAGCAGTGTCAGGACCAGTGGCAGTGCCAGGAGCAGCGTGAGGTGCAGTGTCAGTGTCAGGAGCAGTGTCAGGAGCAGTGTCAGTGTCAGGCGGAGTGTCTGGAGCAGTGTCAGGAGCAGTGTCAGTGTCAGGAGCAGTGTCAGTAGCCGTGAGTGTGCCAGTATCAGGAGCAGTGACAGAAGCAGTGACAGGAGCATTGTCAGTATCAGCAGAAGTGTCTGTGTCAGGAGCAGTGTCAGGAGCAGTGTCAGTGTCAGGAGCAGTGTGAGGAGCCGTGCCAGTGTCAGTTGCATTGTCTGAAGCAGCGTCAGGAGTAGTGGCAGTGTCAGTAGCAGTGTCAGTGTCAGTACCAGAAACAGTGCCTGTGTCAGGAGCAGTGTCAGTGTCAGTTGCATTGTCTGAAGCAGCGTCAGGAGCAGTGGCAGTGTCAGTAGCAGTGTCAGTGTCAGTACCAGAAACAGTGCCTGTGTCAGGAGCAGTGTCAGTGTCAGTACCAGGAGCAGTGCCTGTGTCAGGAGCAGTGTCAGGAGCAGCGTCAGGAGCAGTGCCAGGAGCAGTGTCAGTGCCAGCATCAGGAGCAGCGTCAGTGCCAGGAGCAGTGCCAGGAGCAGTGTCAGTGTCAGGAGCAGTGTCAGGAGCTGTTTCAGGAGCACCGTAAGTGTCAGGAGCTGTTTCGGGACCAGTGCCAGTGTCAGGAGCAGTGTCGGGACCAGTGCCAGTGTCAGAAGCAGTGTCAGGACCAGTGTCAGTGTCAGGTGCAGTGTCAGTGTCAGGAGCAGTGTCAGGAGCAGTGCCAGTGTCAGGAGCAGTGTCAGTGTGAGCAGCCGTGTCAGGAACAGTGGCAGGAGCAGCGTCACCGTCACGAGCTGTGTCAGGAGCAGTGTCAGTGTCTGGAACAACGTCACGAGCAGTGTCAGTAGCAGTGTCAGGAGCTTTGTCAGGATCAGCAGCAGTATCAGTGTCAGGAGCAGTGTCAGTGTCAGGAGCAGTGCCAAGAGCAGTGCCAGTGTCAGGAGCTGTGTGAGGAGCAGTGTCAGTTTCAGGAGCAGTGCCACAAGCAGTGTCAGTGTCAGCAGCAGTGTCACGAGCTGTGTCAGGAGCAGTGTCAGTGTCTGGAGCAATGTCGCGAGCAGTGTCAGGAGCAGTGTCAGGACAAGTGTCAGACACAGGAGCAGTATCAGCGTCAGGATCAGTGTCAGTGTCTGTGACGGGAGCAGTGTCAGTGTCAGTGTCACGGTCATGAGCAGTGTCAGCGTCAGTGTCAGGAGCAGCGTCAGGAGCAGTGACAGGAGCAGTGTCAGTGTCAGGAGGAGTGTCAGGAGCAGTTTGAGGTGTAGTGTCAGTGTCAGGAGCAGTGTCAGTGTCAGCAGCAGTGTTAGGAGCAGTGTCAGTGTCAGAAGCTGTGTCAGGAGCAGGGTCAGTGTCAGGATCAGTGACGGGGGCAGTGCCAGTGTCAGTTGCAGTGTCTGGAGCAGCGTCAGGAGCAGTGACAGTGCCAGGAGCAGTGTCACTGTCAGTACCAGGTGCAGTGTCTGTGTAAGGACCAGCGGCAATGTCAGGAGCAATGTCAGGAGCAGTGTCAGGACCATCCAGTGTCAGAAGCGGCCTCAAGACAAGTGTTAGACACAGGAGCAGCGTCAGTGTCAGGAGCAGTGCCAGGAGCGGTGTCAGTGTCAGGAGCAGTGTCAGGAGCAGTGTCAGTGTCAGAAGCTGTGTCAGGAGCAGGGTCAGTGTCAGGATCAGTGACGGGGGCAGTGTCAGTGTCAGGAGCAGTGTGAGGAGCCGTGCCAGTGTCAGTTGCAGTGTCTGGAGCAGCGTCAGGAGCAGTGTCAGAGTCAGTATCAGGAGCAGCGTCAGTGTCAGGAGCAGTGCCAGGAGCAGTGTCAGTGTCAGGAGCAGTGTTAGGAGCAGTGTCAGTGACAGTAGCTGTGTCAGGAGCAGTGTCAGTGTCTGGAGCAGTCTCAGGGGCAGTATCACAGTCAGGACCAGCGTGAGGAGCAGTGTCAGTGTCAGGAGCAGTGTGAGGACCAGTGTCAGTTTCAGGAGCAGTGTCAGGACCAGTGGCAGTGCCAGGAGCAGTGTGAGGTGCAGTGTCAGTGTCAGGAGCAGTGTCAGGAGCAGTGTCAGTGTCAGGAGCAGTGTGAGGAGCCGAGCCAGTGTCAGTTGCAGTGTCTGGAGTAGCGTCAGGAGCAGTGGCAGTGTCAGTAGCAGTGTCAGTGTCAGTACCAGAAACAGTGCCTGTGTCAGTTGCAGTGTCTGGAGTAGCGTCAGGAGCAGTGTCAGTGTCAGGAGGAGTGTCAGGAGCAGTTTGAGGTGTAGTGTCAGTGTCAGGAGCAGTGTCATTGTCAGGAGCTGTGTCAGGAGCCGTGAGTGTGCCAGTATCAGGAGCAGTGACAGAAGCAGTGACAGGAGCATTGTCAGTATCAGCAGAAGTGTCTGTGTCAGTAGCAGTGTCAGGAGCAGTGTCAGTGTCAGGAGCTGTGTGAGGGGCAGTGTCAGTGTCAGGAGCATTGTCAGGAGCAGTGTCTGTGCCACGAGCAGTGTCAGGAGCAGTGTCAGCAGCAGTGTCAGTGTCAGGAGCAGTGTCAGGACCAGTGCCAGTGTCAGGAGCAGTGTCAGTGTGAGCAGCCGTGTCAGGAACAGTGGCAGGAGCAGTCTCACCGTCACGAGCTGTGTCAGGAGCAGTGTCAGTGTCTGGAGCAACGTCACGAGCAGTGTCAGTAGCAGTGTCAGGAGCATTGTCAGGATCAGCAGCAGTATCAGTGTCAGGAGCAGTGTCAGTGTCAGGAGCAGCGCCAGGAGCAGTGCCAGTGTCAGGAGCAGTGTGAGGAGCAGTGTCAGTGTCAGGATCCGTGTCAGTGTCAGTGTCAGGAGCAGTGTCAGGAGAATTCTCAGGATCAGCAGCAGTGTCAGTGTCAGGAGCAGTGTCAGGAGCTGTGTCAGATACAGGAGCTATTTCAGGAGTTGTGTCAGGTGCAGTATCAGTGTCAGTGTCTCGAGCAGTGTCAAGAGCATTGTCAGGATCAGCAGCAGTGTGAGTGTCAGGATCAGCGTGAGTAGCAGTGTCAGTGTCAGGAGCTGTGTGAGGATCAGTGTCTGTTTCAGGAGCAGTGTCAGGACCAGTGTCAATGCCAGGAGCAGTGTCAGGTGCAGTGTCAGTGTCAGGAGCAGAGTCAGGAGCAGTGTGAGGAGCCGTGCCAGTGTCACTTGCATTGTCTGAAGCAGCGTCAGGAGCAGTGGAAGTGTCAGTAGCAGTGTCAGTGTCAGTACCAGAAACAGTGCCTGTGTCAGGAGCAGTGTCAGTGTCAGTACCAGGAGCAGTGCCTGTGTCAGGAGCAGTGTCACGAGCAGCGTCAGGAGCAGTGCCAGGAGCAGTGTCAGTGCCACCATCAGGAGCAGCGTCAGTGTCAGGAGCAGTGCCAGGAGCAGTGTCAGTGTCAGGAGCAGTGTCAGGAGCAGTTTCAGGAGCACCGTAAGTGTCAGGAGCAGTGTCGGGACCAGTGCCAGTGTCAGAAGCAGTGTCAGCACCAGTGTCAGTGACAGGAGCAGTGTCAGTGTCAGGAGCATTGTCCGGAGCAGTGTCCGTGTCAGGAGCAGTATCAGGAGCATTGTCAGCATCAGGAGGAGTGTCAGGGTCAGGAGCAGTGTCAGGACCAGTGCCAGTGTCAGAAGCAGTGTCAGGACCAGTGTCAGTGACAGGAGCAGTGTCAGTGTCAGGAGCATCGTGCGGAGCCATGTCTGTGCCAGGAGCAGCGTCAGGATCATTGTCAGTATCAGTAGCAGTGTCTGTGTCAGGAGCAGTGACAGGAGCAGTGTCAGTGTCAGTAGCTGTGTCAGCAGCAGTGTCAGTGTCAGTATCAGGAGCAGTGTCAGTGTCAGGGGCAGTGTCAGGACCAGTGACAGTGTCAGAAGCAGTGTCAGGACCAGTGTCAGTGACAGGAGCAGTGTCAGAGTCAGGGGCAGTGTCAGGACCAGTGCCAGTGTCAGAAGCAGTGTCAGGACCAGTGTCAGTGACAAGAGCAGTGTCAGTGTCAGGAGCATTGTTCGGAGCAGTGTCTGTGTCAGGAGCAGTGTCAGGAGCATTGTCAGTATCAGCAGCAGTGTCTGTGTCAGGAGCAGCGTCAGTGTCATGAGCAGTTTGAGGAGCAGTGTCAGTTTCAGGAGCAGTGTCAGGAGCAGTGTCAGTGTCAGGAGCATTGTCAGGACCAGTGCCAGTGTCAGGAGCAGTGTCAGTGTCAGGAGCAGTGTCAGGACCAGTGCCAGTGTCAGGAGCAGTGTCAGTGTGAGCAGCCGTGTCAGGAACAGTGGCAGGAGCAGTGTCACCGTCACGAACTGTGTCAGGAGCAGTGTCAGTGTCTGGAGCAACGTCACGAGCAGTGTCAGTAGCAGTGTCAGGAGCTTTGTCAGGATCAGCAGCAGTATCAGTGTCAGGAGCAGTGTCAGAGTCAGGAGCAGTGCCAAGAGCAGTGCCAGTGTCAGGAGCAGTGTGAGGAGCAGTGTCAGTGTCAGGATCCGTGTCAGTGTCAGTGTCAGGAGCAGTGTCAGGAGAATTCTCAGGATCAGCAGCAGTGTCAGTGTCAGGAGCAGTGTCAGTGTCAGGAGCAGTGTTAGGAGCAGTGTCAGTGTCAGAAGCTGTGTCAGGAGCAGGGTCAGTGTCAGGATCAGTGACGGGGGCAGTGCCAGTGTCAGTTGCAGTGTCTGGAGCAGCGTCAGGAGCAGTGACAGTGTCTGGAGCAGTGTCACTGTCAGTACCAGGTGCAGTGTCTGTGTAAGGACCAGCGGCAATGTCAGGAGCAATGTCAGGAGCAGTGTCAGGACCATCCAGTGTGAGAAGCAGCCTCAAGACAAGTGTTAGACACAGGAGCAGCGTCAGTGTCAGGAGCAGTGCCAGGAGCAGTGTCAGTGTCAGGAGTAGTGTCAGGAGCAGTGTCAGTGTCAGAAGCTGTGTCAGGAGCAGGGTCAGTGTCAGGATCAGTGACGGGGGCAGTGTCAGTGTCAGGAGCAGTGTGAGGAGCCGTGCCAGTGTCAGTTGCAGTGTCTGGAGCAGCGTCAGGAGCAGTGGCAGTGTTAGTAGCAGTGTCAGTGTCAGTACCAGAAACAGTGCCTGTGTCAGGAGCAGTGTCAGTGTCAGTACCAGGTGCAGTGCCTGTGTCAGGAGCAGTGTCAGGAGCAGCGTCAGGAGCAGTGACAGAAGCAGTGACAGGAGCATTGTCAGTATCAGCAGAAGTGTCTGTGTCAGGAGCAGTGTCAGGAGCAGTCTCAGTGTCAGGAGCTGTGTGAGGGGCAGTGTCAGTGTCAGGAGCATTGTCAGGAGCAGTGTGTGTGCCACGAGCAGTGTCAGGAGCAGTGTCAGCAGCAGTGTCAGTGTCTGGAGCAGTGTCAGGACCAGTGCCAGTGTCAGGAGCAGTGTCAGTGTGAGCAGCCGTGTCAGGAACAGTGGCAGGAGCAGTCTCACCGTCACGAGCTGTGTCAGGAGCAGTGTCAGTGTCTGGAGCAACGTCACGAGCAGTGTCAGTAGCAGTGTCAGGAGCATTGTCAGGATCAGCAGCAGTATGAGTGTCAGGAGCAGTGTCAGTGTCAGGAGCAGCGCCAGGAGCAGTGCCAGTGTCAGGAGCAGTGTGAGGAGCAGTGTCAGTGTCAGGATCCGTGTCAGTGTCAGTGTCAGGAGCAGTGTCAGGAGAATTCTCAGGATCAGCAGCAGTGTCAGTGTCAGGAGCAGTGTCAGGAGCTGTGTCAGATACAGGAGCTATTTCAGGAGTTGTGTCAGGTGCAGTATCAGTGTCAGTGTCTCGAGCAGTGTCAAGAGCATTGTCAGGATCAGCAGCAGTGTGAGTGTCAGGATCAGCGTGAGTAGCAGTGTCAGTGTCAGGAGCTGTGTGAGGATCAGTGTCTGTTTCAGGAGCAGTGTCAGGACCAGTGTCAATGCCAGGAGCAGTGTCAGGTGCAGTGTCAGTGTCAGGAGCAGTGTCAGGAGCAGTGTGAGGAGCCGTGCCAGTGTCACTTGCATTGTCTGAAGCAGCGTCAGGAGCAGTGGAAGTGTCAGTAGCAGTGTCAGTGTCAGTACCAGAAACAGTGCCTGTGTCAGGAGCAGTGTCAGTGTCAGCACCAGGAGCAGTGCCTGTGTCAGGAGCAGTGTCACGAGCAGCGTCAGGAGCAGTGCCAGGAGCAGTGTCAGTGCCAGCATCAGGAGCAGCGTCAGTGTCAGGAGCAGTGCCAGGAGCAGTGTCAGTGTCAGGAGCAGTGTCAGGAGCTGTTTCAGGAGCACCGTAAGTGTCAGGAGCAGTGTCGGGACCAGTGCCAGTGTCAGAAGCAGTGTCAGCACCAGTGTCAGTGACAGGAGCAGTGTCAGTGTCAGGAGCATTGTCCGTGTCAGTGTCAGTGTCAGGAGCAGTATCAGGAGCATTGTCAGCATCAGGAGGAGTGTCAGTGTCAGGAGCAGTGTCAGGACCAGTGCCAGTGTCAGGAGCAGTGTCAGTGTGAGCAGCCGTGTCAGGAACAGTGGCAGGAGCAGTGTCACCGTCACGAACTGTGTCAGGAGCAGTGTCAGTGTCTGGAGCAACGTCACGAGCAGTGTCAGTAGCAGTGTCAGGAGCTTTGTCAGGATCAGCAGCAGTATCAGTGTCAGGAGCAGTGTCAGTGTCAGGAGCAGTGCCAAGAGCAGTGCCAGTGTCAGGAGCAGTGTGAGGAGCAGTGTCAGTGTCAGGATCCGTGTCAGTGTCAGTGTCAGGAGCAGTGTCAGGAGAATTCTCAGGATCAGCAGCAGTGTCAGTGTCAGGAGCAGTGTCAGTGTCAGGAGCAGTGTTAGGAGCAGTGTCAGTGTCAGAAGCTGTGTCAGGAGCAGGGTCAGTGTCAGGATCAGTGACGGGGGCAGTGCCAGTGTCAGTTGCAGTGTCTGGAGCAGCGTCAGGAGCAGTGACAGTGTCAGGAGCAGTGTCACTGTCAGTACCAGGTGCAGTGTCTGTGTAAGGACCAGCGGCAATGTCAGGAGCAATGTCAGGAGCAGTGTCAGGACCATCCAGTGTGAGAAGCAGCCTCAAGACAAGTGTTAGACACAGGAGCAGTGTCAGTGTCAGGATCAGTCTCAGTCTCTGTGCCGGGAGCAGTGTCAGTGTCAGAGTCACTGTCATGAGCAGTGTCAGTGTCAGTGTCAGGAGCAGTGTCAGTGTCAGTGTCAGGAGCTGTGTCAGGAGCTGTGTCAGGAGCTGTGTCAGGAGCAGTGTCAGTGTCAGAAGCAGTGTCAGGAGCAGTGTCATCGTCAGGAGCTGTGTCAGAAGTAGTTTCAGGAGCAGTGTCAGTGTCAGTGTCTGGAGCAGTGTCTGGAGCAGTGTCAGGTTCAGGAGCAGTGTCAGTGTCAGGAGTTGTGTCAGGAGCAGTGTCAGTGTCAGGAGTTGTGTCAGGAGCAGTGTCAGTGTCAGGAGTTGTGTCAGGAGCAGTGTCAGGAGCAGTGTCAGTGACAGTAGCTGTGTCAGGAGCAGTGTCAGTGTCTGGAGCAGTCTCAGGGGCAGTATCACAGTCAGGACCAGCGTGAGGAGCAGTGTCAGTGTCAGGAGCAGTGTGAGGACCAGTGTCAGTTTCAGGAGCAGTGTCAGGACCAGTGGCAGTGCCAGGAGCAGTGTGAGGTGCAGTGTCAGTGTCAGGAGCAGTGTCAGGAGCAGTGTCAGTGTCAGGAGCAGTGTGAGGAGCCGAGCCAGTGTCAGTTGCAGTGTCTGGAGTAGCGTCAGGAGCAGTGGCAGTGTCAGTAGCAGTGTCAGTGTCAGTACCAGAAACAGTGCCTGTGTCAGTTGCAGTGTCTGTAGTAGCGTCAGGAGCAGTGTCAGTGTCAGGAGGAGTGTCAGGAGCAGTTTGAGGTGTAGTGTCAGTGTCAGGAGCAGTGTCAGTGTCAGGAGCTGTGTCAGGAGCAGTGTCAGTGTCAGGCGGAGTGTCTGCAGCAGTGTCAGGAGCAGTGTCAGTGTCAGGAGCAGTGTCAGTAGTCGTGAGTGTGCCAGTATCAGGAGCAGTGACAGAAGCAGTGACAGGAGCATTGTCATTATCAGCAGAAGTGTCTGTGTCAGGAGCAGTGTCAGGAGCAGTGTCAGTGTCAGGAGCTGTGTGAGGGGCAGTGTCAGTGTCAGGAGCATTGTCAGGAGCAGTGTCTGTGCCACGAGCAGTGTCAGGAGCAGTGTCAGGAGAATTCTCAGGATCAGCAGCAGTGTCAGTGTCAGGAGCAGTGTCAGGGGCTGTGTCAGATACAGGAGCTATTTCAGGAGTTGTGTCAGGTGCAGTATCAGTGTCAGTGTCTCGAGCAGTGTCAAGAGCATTGTCAGGATCAGCAGCAGTGTGAGTGTCAGGAGTAGCGTGAGTAGCAGTGTCAGTGTCAGGAGCTGTGTGAGGATCAGTGTCTGTTTCAGGAGCAGTGTCAGGACCAGTGTCAATGTCAGGAGTTGTGTCAGGAGCAGTGTCAGGAGCAGTGTCAGTGACAGTAGCTGTGTCTGGAGCAGTGTCAGTGTCTGGAGCAGTGTTAGGAGCAGTGTCAGTGTCAGAAGCTGTGTCAGGAGCAGGGTCAGTGTCAGGATCAGTGACGGGGGCAGTGCCAGTGTCAGTTGCAGTGTCTGGAGCAGCGTCAGGAGCAGTGACAGTGTCAGGAGTAGTGTCACTGTCAGTACCAGGTGCAGTGTCTGTGTAAGGACCAGCGGCAATGTCAGGAGCAATGTCAGGAGCAGTGTCAGGACCATCCAGTGTCAGAAGCAGCCTCAAGACAAGTGTTAGACACAGGAGCAGCGTCAGTGTCAGGAGCAGTGCCAGGAGCAGTGTCAGTGTCAGGAGCAGTGTCAGGAGCAGTGTCAGTGTCAGAAGCTGTGTCAGGAGCAGGGTCAGTGTCAGGATCAGTGACAGGGGCAGTGTCAGTGTCAGGAGCAGTGTGAGGAGCCGTGCCAGTGTCAGTTGCAGTGTCTGGAGCAGCGTCAGGAGCACTGTCAGAGTCAGTATCAGGAGCAGCGTCAGTGTCAGGAGCAGTGCCAGGAGCAGTGTCAGTGTCAGGAGCAGTGTTAGGACCAGTGACAGTGTCAGAAGCAGTGTCAGGACCAGTGTCAGTGACAGGAGCAGTGTCAGAGTCAGGGGCAGTGTCAGGACCAGTGCCAGTGTCAGTAGCAGTGTCAGGACCAGTGTCAGTGACAAGAGCAGTGTCAGTGTCAGGAGCATTGTTCGGAGCAGTGTCTGTGTCAGGAGCAGTGTCAGGAGCATTGTCAGTGTCAGCAGCAGTGTCTGTGTCAGGAGCAGCGTCAGTGTCATAAGCAGTTTGAGGAGCAGTGTCAGTTTCAGGAGCAGTGTCAGGAGCAGTGTCAGTGTCAGGAGCATTGTCAGGACCAGTGCCAGTGTCAGGAGCAGTGTCAGTGTCAGGAGCAGTGTCAGGCCCAGTGCCAGTGTCAGGAGCAGTGTCAGTGTGAGCAGCCGTGTCAGGAACAGTGGCAGGAGCAGTTTCACCGTCACGAGCTGTGTCCGGAGCAGTGTCAGTGTCTGGAGCAACGTCACGAGCAGTGTCAGTAGCAGTGTCAGGAGCTTTGTCAGGACAAGTGTCAGACACAGGAGCAGTGTCAGTGTCAGGAGCAGTGTCAGAGCCAGGAGCAGTGACAGGAGCTGTGCCACGAGCAGTGTCAGTGTCAGGAGCAGTGTCAGGAACAGTGTCAGGAGCAGTGTCAGTGGCAGGAGCTGCGCCAGGAGCAGTGTCAGTGTCAGGAGCAGTGTCAGGAGCAGTGTCAGCGTCAGGAGCAGTGACAGGAGCAGTGTCGGTGTCAGGAGCAGTGTCAGTGTCAGTATCAGGAGCAGTGTCAGTGTCAGGAGCAGTGCCAGGAGCAGTGCCAGGAGCAGCGTCAGTGTCAGGAGCAGTCTCAGGGGCAGTATCATTGTCAGGACCAGCGTGAGGAGCAGTGCCTGTGTCAGGAGCAGTGTCAGTGTCAGTACCAGGTGCAGTGCCTGTGTCAGGAGCAGTGTCAGGAGCAGCGTCAGGAGCAGTGCCAGGAGCTGTGTCAGTGTCAGCATCAGGAGCAGCGTCAGTGTCAGGAGCAGTGCCAGGAGCAGTGTCAGTGTCAGGAGGAGTGTCAGGAGCAGTTTGAGGTGTAGTGTCAGTGTCAGGAGCAGTGTCAGTGCCAGGAGCTGTGTCAGGAGCAGTGTCAGTGTCAGGAGGAGTGTCTGGAGCAGTGTCAGGAGCAGTGTCAGTGTCTGGAGTAGCGTCAGGAGCAGTGGCAGTGTCAGTAGCAGTGTCAGTGTCAGTACCAGAAACAGTGCCTGTGTCAGTTGCAGTGTCTGGAGTAGCGTCAGGAGCAGTGTCAGTGTCAGGAGGAGTGTCAGGAGCAGTTTGAGGTGTAGTGTCAGTGTCAGGAGCAGTGTCAGTGTTAGGATCCGTGTCAGTGTCACTGTCAGGAGCAGTGTCAGGAGAATTCTCAGGATCAGCAGCAGTGTGAGTGTCAGGAGCAGCGTGAGTAGCAGTGTCAGTGTCAGGAGCTGTGTGAGGATCAGTGTCTGTTTCAGGAGCAGCGTCAGGACCAGTGTCAATGCCAGGAGCAGTGTCAGGTGCAGTGTCAGTGTCAGGAGCAGTGTCAGGAGCAGTGTGAGGAGCCGTGCCAGTGTCAGTTGCATTGTCTGAAGCAGCGTCAGGAGCAGTGGCAGTGTCAGGAGGAGTGTCAGGAGCAGTTTGAGGTGTAGTGTCAGTGTCAGGAGCAGTGTCAGTGCCAGGAGCAGCGTCAGGAGCATTGTCAGTATCAGTAGCAGTGTCTGTGTCAGGAGCAGTGACAGGAGCAGTGTCAGTATCAGTAGCTGTGTCAGCAGCAGTGTCAGTGTCAGTATCAGGAGCAGTGTCAGTGTCAGGGGCAGTGTCAGGACCAGTGACAGTGTCAGAAGCAGTCTCAGGCCAAGTGTCAGTTACAGGAGCAGTGTCAGTGTCAGGATCAGTGTCAGTGTCTGTGCCGGGAGCAGTGACTGTGTCAGTGTCACTCTCATGAGCAGTGTCAGTGTCAGTACCAGGAGCGGTGCCTGTTTCAGGAGCAGTGTCAGTGTCAGTACCAGGAGCAGTGCCTGTGTCAGGAGCAATTTCAGGAGCAGTGTCAGGAGCAGTGCCAGGAGCAGTGTCAGAGTCAGTATCAGGAGCAGCGTCAGTGTCAGGAGCAGTGCCAGGAGCAGTGTCAGTGTCAGGAGCAGTGTTAGGAGCAGTGTCAGTGTCAGAAGCTGTGTCAGGAGCAGGGTCAGTGTCAGGATCAGTGACGGGGGCAGTGCCAGTGTCAGTTGCAGTGTCTGGAGCAGCGTCAGGAGCAGTGACAGTGTCAGGAGTAGTGTCACTGTCAGTACCAGGTGCAGTGTCTGTGTAAGGACCAGCGGCAATGTCAGGAGCAATGTCAGGAGCAGTGTCAGGAAAATCCAGTGTCAGAAGCAGCCTCAAGACAAGTGTTAGACACAGGAGCAGCGTCAGTGTCAGGAGCAGTGCCAGGAGCAGTGTCAGTGTCAGGAGCAGTGTCAGGAGCAGTGTCAGTGTCAGAAGCTGTGTCAGGAGCAGGGTCAGTGTCAGGATCAGTGACAGGGGCAGTGTCAGTGTCAGGAGCAGTGTGAGGAGCCGTGCCAGTGTCAGTTGCATTGTCTGGAGCAGCGTCAGGAGCACTGTCAGAGTCAGTATCAGGAGCAGCGTCAGTGTCAGGAGCAGTGCCAGGAGCAGTGTCAGTGTCAGGAGCAGTGTTAGGACCAGTGACAGTGTCAGAAGCAGTGTCAGGACCAGTGTCAGTGACAGGAGCAGTGTCAGAGTCAGGGGCAGTGTCAGGACCAGTGCCAGTGTCAGTAGCAGTGTCAGGACCAGTGTCAGTGACAAGAGCAGTGTCAGTGTCAGGAGCATTGTTCGGAGCAGTGTCTGTGTCAGGAGCAGTGTCAGGAGCATTGTCAGTGTCAGCAGCAGTGTCTGTGTCAGGAGCAGCGTCAGTGTCATGAGCAGTTTGAGGAGCAGTGTCAGTGTCAGGAGCAGCGCCAGGAGCAGTGTCAGTGTCAGGAGCATTGTCAGGACCAGTGCCAGTGTCAGGAGCAGTGTCAGTGTCAGGAGCAGTGTCAGGCCCAGTGCCAGTGTCAGGAGCAGTGTCAGTGTGAGCAGCCGTGTCAGGAACAGTGGCAGGAGCAGTTTCACCGTCACGAGCTGTGTCCGGAGCAGTGTCAGTGTCTGGAGCAACGTCACGAGCAGTGTCAGTAGCAGTGTCAGGAGCTTTGTCAGGACAAGTGTCAGACACAGGAGCAGCGTCAGTGTCAGGAGCAGTGTCAGAGCCAGGAGCAGTGACAGGAGCTGTGCCATGAGCAGTGTCAGTGTCAGGAGCAGTGTCAGGAACAGTGTCAGGAGCAGTGTCAGTGGCAGGAGCTGCGCCAGGAGCAGTGTCAGTGTCAGGAGCAGTGTCAGGAGCAGTGCCAGCGTCAGGAGCAGTGACAGGAGCAGTGTCAGTGTCAGTATCAGGAGCAGTGTCAGTGTCAGGAGCAGTGCCAGGAGCAGTGCCAGGAGCAGCGTCAGTGTCAGGAGCAGTCTCAGGGGCAGTATCATTGTCAGGACCAGCGTGAGGATCAGTGCCTGTGTCAGGAGCAGTGTCAGTGTCAGTACCAGGTGCAGTGCCTGTGTCAGGAGCAGTGTCAGGAGCAGCGTCAGGAGCAGTGCCAGGAGCTGTGTCAGTGTCAGCATCAGGAGCAGCGTCAGTGTCAGGAGCAGTGCCAGGAGGAGTGTCAGGAGCAGTTTGAGGTGTAGTGTCAGTGTCAGGAGCAGTGTCAGTGCCAGGAGCTGTGTCAGGAGCAGTGTCAGTGTCAGGAGGAGTGTCTGGAGCAGTGTCAGGAGCAGTGTCAGTGTCTGGAGTAGCGTCAGGAGCAGTGGCAGTGTCAGTAGCAGTGTCAGTGTCAGTACCAGAAACAGTGCCTGTGTCAGTTGCAGTGTCTGGAGTAGCGTCAGGAGCAGTGTCAGTGTCAGGAGGAGTGTCAGGAGCAGTTTGAGGTGTAGTGTCAGTGTCAGGAGCAGTGTCAGTGTCAGGAGCTGTGTCAGGAGCAGTGTCAGTGTCAGGCGGAGTGTCTGGAGCAGTGTCAGGAGCAGTGTCAGTGTCAGGAGCAGTGTCAGTAGCCGTGAGTGTGTCAGTATCAGGAGCAGTGACAGAAGCAGTGACAGGAGCATTGTCAGTATCAGCAGAAGTGTCTGTGTCAGGAGCAGTGTCAGGAGCAGTGTCAGTGTCAGGAGCTGTGTGAGGGGCAGTGTCAGTGTCAGGAGCATTGTCAGGAGCAGTGTCTGTGCCACGAGCAGTGTCAGGAGCAGTGTCAGCGGCTGTGTCAGTGTCAGGAGCAGTGTCAGGACCAGTGCCAGTGTCAGGAGCAGTGTCAGTGTGAGCAGCCGTGTCAGGAACAGTGGCAGGAGCAGTCTCACCGTCACGGGCTGTGTCAGGAGCAGTGTCAGTGTCTGAAGCAACGTCACGAGCAGTGTCAGTAGCAGTGTCAGGAGCTTTGTCAGGATCAGCAGCAGTATCAGTGTCAGGAGCAGTGTCAGTGTCAGGAGCAGCGCCAGGAGCAGTGCCAGTGTCAGGAGCAGTGTGAGGAGCAGTGTCAGTGTTAGGATCCGTGTCAGTGTCAGTGTCAGGAGCAGTGTCAGGAGAATTCTCAGGATCAGCAGCAGTGTGAGTGTCAGGAGCAGCGTGAGTAGCAGTGTCAGTGTCAGGATCTGTGTGAGGATCAGTGTCTGTTTCAGGAGCAGCGTCAGGACCAGTGTCAATGCCAGGAGCAGTGTCAGGTGCAGTGTCAGTGTCAGGAGCAGTGTCAGGAGCAGTGTGAGGAGCCGTGCCAGTGTCAGTTGCATTGTCTGAAGCAGCGTCAGGAGCAGTGGCAGTGTCAGTAGCAGTGTCAGTGTCAGTACCAGAAACAGTGCCTGTGTCAGGAGCAGTGTCAGTGTCAGTACCAGGAGCAGTGCCTGTGTCAGGAGCAGTGTCAGGAGCAGCGTCAGGAGCAGTGCCAGGAGCAGTGTCAGTGCCAGCATCAGGAGCAGCGTCAGTGTCAGGAGCAGTGCCAGGAGCAGTGTCAGTGTCAGGAGCAGTTTCAGGAGCTGTTTCAGGAGCACGGTAAGTGTCAGGAGCAGTGTCGGGACCAGTGCCAGTGTCAGAAGCAGTGTCAGCACCAGTGTCAGTGACAGGAGCAGTGTCAGTGTCAGGAGCATTGTCCGGAGCAGTGTCCGTGTTAGGAGCAGTATCAGGAGCATTGTCAGCATCAGGAGGAGTGTCAGGGTCAGGAGCAGTGTCAGGACCAGTGCCAGTGTCAGAAGCAGTGTCAGGACCAGTGTCACTGACAGGAGCAGTGTCAGTGTCAGGAGCATCGTTCGGAGCCATGTCAGTGCCAGGAGCAGCGTCAGGAGCATTGTCAGTACCAGTAGCAGTGTCTGTGTCAGGAGCAGTGACAGGAGCAGTGTCAGTGTCAGTAGCTGTGTCAGCAGCAGTGTCAGTGTCAGTATCAGGAGCAGTGTCAGTGTCAGGGGCAGTGTCAGGACCAGTGACAGTGTCAGAAGCAGTGTCAGGACCAGTGTCAGTGACAGGACCAGTGTCAGAGTCAGGGGCAGTGTCAGGACCAGTGCCAGTGTCAGAAGCAGTGTCAGGACCAGTGTCAGTGACAAGAGCAGTGTCAGTGTCAGGAGCATAGTTCGGAGCAGTGTCTGTGTCAGGAGCAGTGTCAGGAGCATTGTCAGTATCAGCAGCAGTGTCTGTGTCAGGAGCAGCGTCAGTGTCATGAGCAGTTTGAGGAGCAGTGTCAGTTTCAGGAGCAGTGTCAGGAGCAGTGTCAGTGTCAGGAGCATTGTCAGGACCAGTGCCAGTGTCAGGAGCAGTGTCAGTGTCAGGAGCAGTGTCAGGACCAGTGCCAGTGTCAGGAGCAGTGTCAGTGTGAGCAGCCGTGTCAGGAACAGTGGCAGGAGCAGTCTCACCGTCACGAGCTGTGTCAGGAGCAGTGTCAGTGTCTGGAGCAACGTCACGAGCAGTGTCAGTAGCAGTGTCAGGAGCTTTGTCAGGATCAGCAGCAGTATCAGTGTCAGGAGCAGTGTCAGTGTCAGGAGCAGCGCCAGGAGCAGTGTCAGTGTCAGGAGGAGTGTCTGGAGCAGTGTCAGGAGCAGTGTCAGGAGAATTCTCAGGATCAGCAGCAGTGTGAGTGTCAGGAGCAGCGTGAGTAGCAGTGTCAGTGTCAGGATCTGTGTGAGGATCAGTGTCTGTTTCAGGAGCAGCGTCAGGACCAGTGTCAATGCCAGGAGCAGTGTCAGGTGCAGTGTCAGTGTCAGGAGCAGTGTCAGGAGCAGTGTGAGGAGCCGTGCCAGTGTCAGTTGCATTGTCTGAAGCAGCGTCAGGAGCAGTGGCAGTGTCAGTAGCAGTGTCAGTGTCAGTACCAGAAACAGTGCCTGTGTCAGGAGCAGTGTCAGTGTCAGTACCAGGAGCAGTGCCTGTGTCAGGAGCAGTGTCAGGAGCAGCGTCAGGAGCAGTGCCAGGAGCAGTGTCAGTGCCAGCATCAGGAGCAGCGTCAGTGTCAGGAGCAGTGCCAGGAGCAGTGTCAGTGTCAGGAGCAGTTTCAGGAGCTGTTTCAGGAGCACGGTAAGTGTCAGGAGCAGTGTCGGGACCAGTGCCAGTGTCAGAAGCAGTGTCAGCACCAGTGTCAGTGACAGGAGCAGTGTCAGTGTCAGGAGCATTGTCCGGAGCAGTGTCCGTGTTAGGAGCAGTATCAGGAGCATTGTCAGCATCAGGAGGAGTGTCAGGGTCAGGAGCAGTGTCAGGACCAGTGCCAGTGTCAGAAGCAGTGTCAGGACCAGTGTCACTGACAGGAGCAGTGTCAGTGTCAGGAGCATCGTTCGGAGCCATGTCTGTGCCAGGAGCAGCGTCAGGAGCATTGTCAGTACCAGTAGCAGTGTCTGTGTCAGGAGCAGTGACAGGAGCAGTGTCAGTGTCAGTAGCTGTGTCAGCAGCAGTGTCAGTGTCAGTATCAGGAGCAGTGTCAGTGTCAGGGGCAGTGTCAGGACCAGTGACAGTGTCAGAAGCAGTGTCAGGACCAGTGTCAGTGACAGGACCAGTGTCAGAGTCAGGGGCAGTGTCAGGACCAGTGCCAGTGTCAGAAGCAGTGTCAGGACCAGTGTCAGTGACAAGAGCAGTGTCAGTGTCAGGAGCATAGTTCGGAGCAGTGTCTGTGTCAGGAGCAGTGTCAGGAGCATTGTCAGTATCAGCAGCAGTGTCTGTGTCAGGAGCAGCGTCAGTGTCATGAGCAGTTTGAGGAGCAGTGTCAGTTTCAGGAGCAGTGTCAGGAGCAGTGTCAGTGTCAGGAGCATTGTCAGGACCAGTGCCAGTGTCAGGAGCAGTGTCAGTGTCAGGAGCAGTGTCAGGACCAGTGCCAGTGTCAGGAGCAGTGTCAGTGTGAGCAGCCGTGTCAGGAACAGTGGCAGGAGCAGTCTCACCGCCACGAGCTGTGTCAGGAGCAGTGTCAGTGTCTGGAGCAACGTCACGAGCAGTGTCAGTAGCAGTGTCAGGAGCTTTGTCAGGATCAGCAGCAGTATCAGTGTCAGGAGCAGTGTCAGTGTCAGGAGCAGCGCCAGGAGCAGTGTCAGTGTCAGGAGGAGTGTCTGGAGCAGTGTCAGGAGCAGTGTCAGTGTCTGGAGTAGCGTCAGGAGCAGTGGCAGTGTCAGTAGCAGTGTCAGTGTCAGTACCAGAAACAGTGCCTGTGTCAGTTGCAGTGTGTGGAGTAGCGTCAGGAGCAGTGTCAGTGTCAGGAGGAGTGTCAGGAGCAGTTTGAGGTGTAGTGTCAGTGTCAGGAGCAGTGTCAGTGTCAGGAGCTGTGTCAGGAGCAGTGTCAGTGTCAGGCGGAGTGTCTGGAGCAGTGTCAGGAGCAGTGTCAGTGTCAGGAGCAGTGTCAGGAGCAGTGTCAGTGTCAGGAGCATTGTCAGGACCAGTGCCAGTGGCAGGAGCAGTGTCAGTGTCAGGAGCTGTGTCAGGAGCAGTGTCAGTGTCAGGCGGAGTGTCTGGAGCAGTGTCAGGAGCAGTGTCAGTGTCAGGAGCAGTGTCAGGAGCAGTGTCAGTGTCAGGAGCATTGTCAGGACCAGTGCCAGTGTCAGGAGCAGTGTCAGTGTCAGGAGCAGTGTCAGTGTCAGGAGCAGTGTCAGGACCAGTGCCAGTGTCAGGAGCAGTGTCAGTGTGAGCAGCCGTGTCAGGAACAGTGGCAGGAGCAGTCTCACCGTCACGAGCTGTGTCAGGAGCAGTGTCAGTGTCTGGAGCAACGTCACGAGCAGTGTCAGTAGCAGTGTCAGGAGCTTTGTCAGGATCAGCAGCAGTATCAGTGTCAGGAGCAGTGTCAGTGTCAGGAGCAGCGCCAGGAGCAGTGTCTGCGCCACGAGCAGTGTCAGGAGCAGTGTCAGTAGCAGTGTGTGTGTCAGTATCAGGAGCAGTGACAGAAGCAGTGACAGGAGCATTGTCAGTATCAGCAGAAGTGTCTGTGTCAGGAGCAGTGTCAGGAGCAGTGTCAGTGTCAGGAGCTGTGTGAGTGGCAGTGTCAGTGTCAGGAGCATTGTCTGGAGCAGCGTCAGGAGCAGTGTCAGCCTCAGGTGCAGTGTCAGGAGCATTGTCAGGATCAGCAGCAGTGTCTGTGTCTGGAGCAGTGTCATGAGCAGTGTCAGTGTCTGGAGCAGTGTCAGGAGCAGTGTTAGGTTCAGTAGCAGTGTCTGCGTCTGGAGCAGTGTCACGAGCAGTGTCAGGTCCAGTGCCAGTGTCAGAAGCAGTCTCAGGCCATGTGTCAGTTACAGGAGCAGTGTCAGTGTCAGGATCAGTGTCAGTGTCTGTGCCGGGAGCAGTGACTGTGTCAGTGTCACTGTCATGAGCAGTGTCAGTGTCAGTACCAGGAGCGGTGCCTGTGTCAGGAGCAGTGTCAGTGTCAGTACTAGGAGCAGTGCCTGTGTCAGGAGCAGTTTCAGGAGCAGTGGCAGGAGCAGTGCCAGGAGCAGTGTCAGAGTCAGTATCAGGAGCAGCGTCAGTGTCAGGAGCAGTGCCAGGAGCAGTGTCAGTGTCAGTAGCGGTGTCAGGAGCAGTGTCAGTGTCAGTATCAGGAGCAGCGTCAGTGTCAGGAGCAGTATCATGACCAGTGCTAGTGTCAGAAGCAGTGTCAGAACCAGTGTCAGTGTCAGGAGCAGTGTCAGTGTCAGGAGCATTGTTGGGAGCAGTGTCGGTGTCAGGAGCAGTGTCAGTGTCAGCATCAGGAGCAGTGTCAGTGTCAGGAGCAGTGCCAGGAGCAGTATCAGGAGCAGTGTCAGTGTCAGGAGCAGTGTGAGGAGCCGTGCCAGTGTCAGTTGCAGTGTCTGGAGCAGCGTCAGGAGCAGTGGCAGTGTCAGTAGCAGTGTCAGTGTCAGTACCACAAACAGTGCCTGTGTCAGGAGCAGTGTCAGTGTCAGTACCAGGTGCAGTGCCTGTGTCAGGAGCAGTGTCAGGAGCAGCGTCAGGAGCAGTGCCAGGAGCAGTGTCAGTGTCAGCATTAGGAGCAGCGTCAGTGTCAGGAGCAGTGCCAGGAGCAGTGCCAGTGTCAGGAGCAGTGTGAGGAGCATTGTCAGTATCAGCAGCAGTGTCTGCGTCAGGAGCAGTGTCAGGAGCAGTGTCTGTGTCAGGAGCAGAGTCAGGAACAGCGCCAATGTAAGGAGCAGTGTCAGGACCAGTGCCAGTGTCAGAAGCAGTCTCAGGACAAGTGTCAGTTACAGGAGCAGTGTCAGTGTCAGGAGCAGCGTCAGCAGCATTATCAGGATCAGCAGCAGTGTCAGTGTCAGCAGCAGTGTCAGGAGCAGTGTCAGTAGCAGTGTCGGTAGCAGTGTCTGGGTCAGGAGCAGTGACAATGTCAGGAGCTGTGTCAGTAGCAGTGTCAGGAGCAGTGTCAGGAGCAGTGTCAGTGTTAGGTGCAGTGTCAGGAGCAGTGTCAGCGTCAGTAGCAGTGTCAGCAGCAGTGTCAGGAGCAGTGTCAGTGTCAAGAGCTGTGTCAGTAGTAATTTCAGGAGCGCTGTCAGCGTCAGTGTCTGGAGCAGTGTCATGAGCAGTCTCTGGGTCAGTCGCAGTGTCAGTGTCCGGAGCTGTGTCAGGAGCAGTGTCAGGAGCAGTGCCAGTGTCAGAAGCTGTGTCAGGAGCAGGGTCAGTGTCAGGAGCAGTGTCAGGACCAGTGTCAGAGTCAGGAGCTGTGACAGGAGTAGTGTCAGGATCAGTGTCAGTGTCAGAAGAAGTGCCAGGAGCAGTGTCATTGTCAGGAGCTGTGTCAGAAGTAGTTTCAGGAGCAGTGTCAGTGTCAGTGTCTGGAGCAGTGTCAGGAGCAGTGTCAGGTTCAGGAGCAGTGTCAGGCGCAGTGTCAGTGACAGGAGCTGTGTCTGGAGCAGTGTCAGTGTCAGGTGCTGTGTCAGGAGCAGTGTCAGGAGCAGTGGCAGTTTCAGTATCAGGAGTAGTGTCTGCGTCAGGAGCAGTGTGAGGAGCAGTGTCAGAGTCAGGAGCAGTGTCATTTGGCAGTGTCAGTGTCAGGAGCAGTGCCAGGAGTAGTGCCAGTGTCGGGAGCAGTGTCAGGAGCAGTGTCAGTGTCAGCATCAGAGTCAGTGTCAGTGTCGGGAGCTGTGTCAGGAGCAGTGTCAGTGTCAGGATCAGAGTCAGTGTCAGTGTCGGGAGCAGTGTCAGTGTCAGTGTCACTGTCATGAGCAGTGTCAGTGTCAGTGTCTGGAGCAGTGTCAGGTTCAGGAGCAGTGTCAGTGTCAGGAGCAATGTCATTAGGCAGTGTCAGTGTCAGGAGCAGTGCCAGGAGTAGTGCCAGTGTCGGGAGCATTGTCAGGAGCAGTGTCAGTGTCAGCATCAGAGTCAGTGTCAGTGTCGGGAGCAGTGTCAGGAGCAGTGTCAGTGTCAGGATCAGAGTCAGTGTCAGTGTCGGTAGCAGTGTCAGTGTCAGTGTCACTGTCATGAGCAGTGTCAGTGTCAGTGTCTGGAGCAGTGTCAGGTTCAGGAGCAGTGCCAGTGTCAGGAGCAGTGTCACCAGCAGTGTCAATGTCGGGAGCAGTGTCAGGAGCAGTGTCAGTGTCAGGATCAGAGTCAGTGTCAGTGTCGGGAGCAGTGTCAGTGTCAGTGTCACTGTCACCAGCAGTGTCAGTGTCAGTGTCTGGAGCAGTGTCAGGTTCAGGAGCAGTGTCAGTGTCAGGAGTTGTGTCACCAGCAGTGTCAGTGTCAGGAGCAGCGTCAGGAGCAGTGTCAGTGTCAGTATCAGGAGCAGCGTCAGTGTCAGGAGCAGTATCAGGACCAGTGCTAGTGTCAGAAGCAGTGTCAGAACCAGTGTCAGTGTCAGGAGCAGTGTCAGTGTCAGGAGCATTGTTGGGAGCAGTGTCGGTGTCAGGAGCAGTGTCAGTGTCAGTATCAGGAGCAGTGTCAGTGTCAGGAGCAATGCCAGGAGCAGTATCAGGAGCAGTGTCAGTGTGAGGAGCAGTGTGAGGAGCCGTGCCAGTGTCAGTTGCAGTGTCTGGAGCAGCGTCAGGAGCAGTGGCAGTGTCAGTAGCAGTGTCAGTGTCAGTACCACAAACAGTGCCTGTGTCAGGAGCAGTGTCAGTGTCAGTACCAGGTGCAGTGCCTGTGTCAGGAGCAGCGTCAGGAGCAGTGCCAGGAGCAGTGTCAGTGTCAGCATTAGGAGCAGCGTCAGTGTCAGGAGCAGTGCCAGGAGCAGTGCCAGTGTCAGGAGCAGTGTGAGGAGCATTGTCAGTATCAGCAGCAGTGTCTGCGTCAGGAGCAGTGTCAGGAGCAGTGTCTGTGTCAGGAGCAGAGTCAGGAACAGCGCCAATGTAAGGAGCAGTGTCAGGACCAGTGCCAGTGTCAGAAGCAGTCTCAGGACAAGTGTCAGTTACACGAGCAGTTTCAGTGTCAGGAGCAGCGTCAGCAGCATTATCAGGATCAGCAGCAGTGTCAGTGTCAGCAGCAGTGTCAGGAGCAGTGTCAGTAGCAGTGTCGGTAGCAGTGTTTGGGTCAGGAGCAGTGACAATGTCAGGAGCTGTGTCAGGAGCAGTGTCAGGAGCAGTGTCAGGAGCAGTGTCAGTGTTAGGTGCAGTGTCAGGAGCAGTGTCAGTGTCAGTAGCAGTGTCAGCAGCAGTGTCAGGAGCAGTGTCAGTGTCAAGAGCTGTGTCAGTAGTAATTTCAGGAGCGCTGTCAGCGTCAGTGTCTGGAGCAGTGTCATGAGCAGTCTCTGGGTCAGTCGCAGTGTCAGTGTCCGGAGCTGTGTCAGGAGCAGTGTCAGGAGCAGTGCCAGTGTCAGAAGCTGTGTCAGGAGCAGTGTCAGTGTCAGCAGCAGTGTTAGGAACAGTGTCAGGGGAAGTGTCAGTGTCTGGAGCAGTATCAGGAGCAGTGTCAGGAGCAGGATCAGTGTCAGGAGCAGGGTCAGTGTCAGGAGCAGTGTCAGGACCAGTGTCAGAGTCAGGAGCTGTGACAGGAGTAGTGTCAGGATCAGTGTCAGTGTCAGAAGAAGTGTCAGGAGCAGTGTCATTGTCAGGAGCTGTGTCTGAAGTAGTTTCAGGAGCAGTGTCAGTGTCAGTGTCTGGAGCAGTGTCAGGAGCAGTGTCAGGTTCAGGAGCAGTGTCAGGCGCAGTGTCAGTGACAGGAGCTGTGTCTGGAGCAGTGTCAGTGTCAGGAGCTGTGTCAGGAGCAGTGTCAGGAGCAGTGGCAGTCTCAGTATCAGGTGTAGTGTCTGCGTCAGGAGCAGTGTGAGGAGCAGTGTCAGAGTCAGGAGCAGTGTCATTAGGCAGTGTCAGTGTCAGGAGCAGTGCCAGGAGTAGTGCCAGTGTCGGGAGCAGTGTCAGGAGCAGTGTCAGTGTCAGCATCAGAGTCAGTGTCAGTGTCGGGAGCAGTGTCAGGAGCAGTGTCAGTGTCAGGATCAGAGTCAGTGTCAGTGTCGGGAGCAGTGTCAGTGTCAGTGTCACTGTCATGAGCAGTGTCAGTGTCAGTGTCTGGAGCAGTGTCAGGTTCAGGAGCAGTGTCAGTGTCAGGAGCAATGTCATTAGGCAGTGTCAGTGTCAGGAGCAGTGCCAGGAGTAGTGCCAGTGTCGGGAGCATTGTCAGGAGCAGTGTCAGTGTCAGCATCAGAGTCAGTGTCAGTGTCGGGAGCAGTGTCAGGAGCAGTGTCAGTGTCAGGATCAGAGTCAGTGTCAGTGTCGGTAGCAGTGTCAGTGTCAGTGTCACTGTCATGAGCAGTGTCAGTGTCAGTGTCTGGAGCAGTGTCAGGTTCAGGAGCAGTGCCAGTGTCAGGAGCAGTGTCACCAGCAGTGTCAATGTCGGGAGCAGTGTCAGGAGCAGTGTCAGTGTCAGGATCAGAGTCAGTGTCAGTGTCGGGAGCAGTGTCAGTGTCAGTGTCACTGTCACCAGCAGTGTCAGTGTCAGTGTCTGGAGCAGTGTCAGGTTCAGGAGCAGTGTCAGTGTCAGGAGTTGTGTCACCAGCAGTGTCAGTGTCAGGAGCAGCGTCAGGAGCAGTGTCAGTGTCAGTTGCAGTGTCAGGAGCATTATCAGGATCAGTGTGCGGAGCAGTGCCTGGAGCAGTGTCAGTGTTATGAGCAGTGTCTGGAGCAGTGTCAGTGTCAGGAGCAGTGTCAGAGCCAGTATCAGGAGCAGCGTCAGTGTCAGGAGCAGTGCCAGGAGCAGTGTCAGTGACAGGAGTAGTGTCAGGAGTAGTGTCAGTGTGAGGAGCGGTGTCAGGAGCATTCTCAGCATCAACAGTAGTGTCAGTGTCAGGAGCAGTGTCAGGAGCAGCGTCAGGAGCAGTGCCAGGAGCAGTGTCAGTGTCAGGAGCAGTGTGTGAGGAGTAGTGTCAGTGTCAGTTTCAGGTGCAGTTTCAGGACCAGTGTCAGTGTCAGGAGCAGTGTCAGGTGCATTCTCAGAATCAGCAGCTGTGTCAGTGTCAGGAGCAGTGTCAGGAGCATTCTCAGGTTCAGCAGCAGTGTCAGTGTCAGGAGCAGTGTCAGTGTCAGGACCAGTGTCAGTTTCAAGAGCAGTGTCAGGACCAGTGGCAGTGTCTGGAGCGGCGTCAGTAGTGTCAGCTTCCGGAGCAGTGTCAGTGTCAGGAGCTCCGTCAGGAGCAGTGTCAGGAGCAGTGTCACTGTCAGAAGCAGTGTCAGGGAGAGTGTCACTGTCAGGAACTGTGTCAGAAGTAGTTTCAGGAGCAGTGTCAGTATCAGTGTCTGGAGCAGTGTCAGGAGCAGCGTTAGTGTCAGTACCATGAGCAGTCCCTGTGGAGGTGCAGTGTCAGTGTCAGGAGCAGTGTCAGGAGCAGTGTCAAGGGCAGGAGCAGTGTCAGCGTCATCAGTAGTGTCAGGCGCAGTGTCAGTGCCAGGCGCAGTGTCAGGAGCTGTGTCAGTGTCAGGAGCAGTGTCATGAGCATTGTCAGTGTCAGGAGCAGTGTGAGGAGCAGTGTCAGTTGCAGGACCAGTGTCAGTTTCAGGTGCAGTGTCAGGAGCAGTGTCAGTGCCAGTAGCAGTGTCAGCAGCAGTGTCAGGAGCAGTGTCAGTGTCAGGAGCAGTGTCAGGAGCAGTGCCAGGAGAAGTGTCAGTGTCAGGAGCTGTGTGAGGAGTAGTGTCAGGAGCAGTGTCAGTGTCAGTGTCTGGAGTGGTGTCAGGAGCAGTGTCAGTGACAGCAGCAGTGTCAGTGTCAGGAGCTGTGTCAGTAGTAATTTCAGGAGCGGTGTCAGCGTCAGTGTCTGGAGCAGTGTCAGGAGCAGTCTCTGGGTCAGTCGCAGTGTCAGTGTCAGGAGCTGTGTCAGGATCAGTGACAGGGGCAGTGTCAGTGTCAGGAGCAGTGTGAGGAGCCGTGCCAGTGTCAGTTGCAGTGTCTGGAGCAGCGTCAGGAGCACTGTCAGAGTCAGTATCAGGAGCAGCGTCAGTGTCAGGAGCAGTGCCAGGAGCAGTGTCAGTGTCAGGAGCAGTGTTAGGACCAGTGACAGTGTCAGAAGCAGTGTCAGGACCAGTGTCAGTGACAGGAGCAGTGTCAGAGTCAGGGGCAGTGTCAGGACCAGTGCCAGTGTCAGTAGCAGTGTCAGGACCAGTGTCAGTGACAAGAGCAGTGTCAGTGTCAGGAGCATTGTTCGGAGCAGTGTCTGTGTCAGGAGCAGTGTCAGGAGCATTGTCAGTGTCAGCAGCAGTGTCTGTGTCAGGAGCAGCGTCAGTGTCATAAGCAGTTTGAGGAGCAGTGTCAGTTTCAGGAGCAGTGTCAGGAGCAGTGTCAGTGTCAGGAGCATTGTCAGGACCAGTGCCAGTGTCAGGAGCAGTGTCAGTGTCAGGAGCAGTGTCAGGCCCAGTGCCAGTGTCAGGAGCAGTGTCAGTGTGAGCAGCCGTGTCAGGAACAGTGGCAGGAGCAGTTTCACCGTCACGAGCTGTGTCCGGAGCAGTGTCAGTGTCTGGAGCAACGTCACGAGCAGTGTCAGTAGCAGTGTCAGGAGCTTTGTCAGGACAAGTGTCAGACACAGGAGCAGTGTCAGTGTCAGGAGCAGTGTCAGAGCCAGGAGCAGTGACAGGAGCTGTGCCATGAGCAGTGTCAGTGTCAGGAGCAGTGTCAGGAACAGTGTCAGGAGCAGTGTCAGTGGCAGGAGCTGCGCCAGGAGCAGTGTCAGTGTCAGGAGCAGTGTCAGGAGCAGTGTCAGCGTCAGGAGCAGTGACAGGAGCAGTGTCGGTGTCAGGAGCAGTGTCAGTGTCAGTATCAGGAGCAGTGTCAGTGTCAGGAGCAGTGCCAGGAGCAGTGCCAGGAGCAGCGTCAGTGTCAGGAGCAGTCTCAGGGGCAGTATCATTGTCAGGACCAGCGTGAGGAGCAGTGCCTGTGTCAGGAGCAGTGTCAGTGTCAGTACCAGGTGCAGTGCCTGTGTCAGGAGCAGTGTCAGGAGCAGCGTCAGGAGCAGTGCCAGGAGCTGTGTCAGTGTCAGCATCAGGAGCAGCGTCAGTGTCAGGAGCAGTGCCAGGAGCAGTGTCAGTGTCAGGAGGAGTGTCAGGAGCAGTTTGAGGTGTAGTGTCAGTGTCAGGAGCAGTGTCAGTGCCAGGAGCTGTGTCAGGAGCAGTGTCAGTGTCAGGAGGAGTGTCTGGAGCAGTGTCAGGAGCAGTGTCAGTGTCTGGAGTAGCGTCAGGGGCAGTGGCAGTGTCAGTAGCAGTGTCAGTGTCAGTACCAGAAACAGTGCCTGTGTCAGTTGCAGTGTCTGGAGTAGCGTCAGGAGCAGTGTCAGTGTCAGGAGGAGTGTCAGGAGCAGTTTGAGGTGTAGTGTCAGTGTCAGGAGCAGTGTCAGTGTTAGGATCCGTGTCAGTGTCACTGTCAGGAGCAGTGTCAGGAGAATTCTCAGGATCAGCAGCAGTGTGAGTGTCAGGAGCAGCGTGAGTAGCAGTGTCAGTGTCAGGAGCTGTGTGAGGATCAGTGTCTGTTTCAGGAGCAGCGTCAGGACCAGTGTCAATGCCAGGAGCAGTGTCAGGTGCAGTGTCAGTGTCAGGAGCAGTGTCAGCAGCAGTGTGAGGAGCCGTGCCAGTGTCAGTTGCATTGTCTGAAGCAGCGTCAGGAGCAGTGGCAGTGTCAGTAGCAGTGTCAGTGTCAGTACCAGAAACAGTGCCTGTGTCAGGAGCAGTGTCAGTGTCAGTACCAGGAGCAGTGCCTGTGTCAGGAGCAGTGTCAGGAGCAGCGTCAGGAGCAGTGCCAGGAGCAGTGTCAGTGCCAGCATCAGGAGCAGCGTCAGTGTCAGGAGTAGTGCCAGGAGCAGTGTCAGTGTCAGGAGCAGTGTCAGGACCAGTGCCAGTGTCAGGAGCAGTGTCAGTGTGAGCAGCCGTGTCAGGAACAGTGGCAGGAGCAGTCTCACCGTCACGAGCTGTGTCAGGTGCAGTGTCAGTGTCTGGAGCAACGTCACGAGCAGTGTCAGTAGCAGTGTCAGGAGCTTTGTCAGGATCAGCAGCAGTATCAGTGTCAGGAGCAGTGTCAGTGTCAGGAGCAGCGCCAGGAGCAGTGTCAGTGTCAGGAGGAGTGTCTGGCGCAGTGTCAGGAGCAGTGTCAGTGTCTGGAGTAGCGTCAGGAGCAGTGGCAGTGTCAGTAGCAGTGTCAGTGTCAGTACCAGAAACAGTGCCTGTGTCAGTTGCAGTGTGTGGAGTAGCGTCAGGAGCAGTGTCAGTGTCAGGAGGAGTGTCAGGAGCAGTGTGAGGTGTAGTGTCAGTGTCAGGAGCAGTGTCAGTGCCAGGAGCAGCGTCAGGAGCATTGTCAGTATCAGTAGCAGTGTCTGTGTCAGGAGCAGTGACAGGAGCAGTGTCAGTATCAGTAGCTGTGTCAGCAGCAGTGTCAGTGTCAGTATCAGGAGCAGTGTCAGTGTCAGGGGCAGTGTCAGGACCAGTGACAGTGTCAGAAGCAGTCTCAGGCCAAGTGTCAGTTACAGGAGCAGTGTCAGTGTCAGGATCAGTGTCAGTGTCTGTGCCGGGAGCAGTGACTGTGTCAGTGTCACTCTCATGAGCAGTGTCAGTGTCAGTACCAGGAGCGGTGCCTGTTTCAGGAGCAGTGTCAGTGTCAGTACCAGGAGCAGTGCCTGTGTCAGGAGCAATTTCAGGAGCAGTGTCAGGAGCAGTGCCAGGAGCAGTGTCAGAGTCAGTATCAGGAGCAGCGTCAGTGTCAGGAGCAGTGCCAGGAGCAGTGTCAGTGTCAGGAGCAGTGTTAGGAGCAGTGTCAGTGTCAGAAGCTGTGTCAGGAGCAGGGTCAGTGTCAGGATCAGTGACGGGGGCAGTGCCAGTGTCAGTTGCAGTGTCTGGAGCAGCGTCAGGAGCAGTGACAGTGTCAGGAGTAGTGTCACTGTCAGTACCAGGTGCAGTGTCTGTGTAAGGACCAGCGGCAATGTCAGGAGCAATGTCAGGAGCACTGTCAGAGTCAGTATCAGGAGCAGCGTTAGTGTCAGGAGCAGTGCCAGGAGCAGTGTCAGTGTCAGGAGCAGTGTTAGGACCAGTGACAGTGTCAGAAGCAGTGTCAGGACCAGTGTCAGTGACAGGAGCAGTGTCAGAGTCAGGGGCAGTGTCAGGACCAGTGCCAGTGTCAGTAGCAGTGTCAGGACCAGTGTCAGTGACAAGAGCAGTGTCAGTGTCAGGAGCATTGTTCGGAGCAGTGTCTGTGTCAGGAGCAGTGTCAGGAGCATTGTCAGTGTCAGCAGCAGTGTCTGTGTCAGGAGCAGTGTCAGGAGCAGTGTCAGTGTCAGGAGCTGTGTGAGGGGCAGTGTCAGTGTCAGGAGCATTGTCAGGAGGAGTGTCTGTGCCACGAGCAGTGTCAGGAGCAGTGTCAGCGGCTGTGTCAGTGTCAGGAGCAGTGTCAGGACCAGTGCCAGTGTCAGGAGCAGTGTCAGTGTGAGCAGCCGTGTCAGGAACAGTGGCAGGAGCAGTCTCACCGTCACGGGCTGTGTCAGGAGCAGTGTCAGTGTCTGAAGCAACGTCACGAGCAGTGTCAGTAGCAGTGTCAGGAGCTTTGTCAGGATCAGCAGCAGTATCAGTGTCAGGAGCAGTGTCAGTGTCAGGAGCAGCGCCAGGAGCAGTGCCAGTGTCAGGAGCAGTGTGAGGAGCAGTGTCAGTGTTAGGATCCGTGTCAGTGTCAGTGTCAGGAGCAGTGTCAGGAGAATTCTCAGGATCAGCAGCAGTGTGAGTGTCAGGAGCAGCGTGAGTAGCAGTGTCAGTGTCAGGAGCTGTGTGAGGATCAGTGTCTGTTTCAGGAGCAGCGTCAGGACCAGTGTCAATGCCAGGAGCAGTGTCAGGTGCAGTGTCAGTGTCAGGAGCAGTGTCAGGAGCAGTGTGAGGAGCCGTGCCAGTGTCAGTTGCATTGTCTGAAGCAGCGTCAGGAGCAGTGGCAGTGTCAGTAGCAGTGTCAGTGTCAGTACCAGAAACAGTGCCTGTGTCAGGAGCAGTGTCAGTGTCAGTACCAGGAGCAGTGCCTGTGTCAGGAGCAGTGTCAAGAGCAGCGTCAGGAGCAGTGCCAGGAGCAGTGTCAGTGCCAGCATCAGGAGCAGCGTCAGTGTCAGGAGCAGTGCCAGGAGCAGTGTCAGTGTCAGGAGCAGTTTCAGGAGCTGTTTCAGGAGCACGGTAAGTGTCAGGAGCAGTGTCGGGACCAGTGCCAGTGTCAGAAGCAGTGTCAGCACCAGTGTCAGTGACAGGAGCAGTGTCAGTGTCAGGAGCATTGTCCGGAGCAGTGTCCGTGTTAGGAGCAGTATCAGGAGCATTGTCAGCATCAGGAGGAGTGTCAGGGTCAGGAGCAGTGTCAGGACCAGTGCCAGTGTCAGAAGCAGTGTCAGGACCAGTGTCACTGACAGGAGCAGTGTCAGTGTCAGGAGCATCGTTCGGAGCCATGTCTGTGCCAGGAGCAGCGTCAGGAGCATTGTCAGTGTCAGGAGGAGTGTCAGGAGCAGTTTGAGGTGTAGTGTCAGTGTCAGGAGCAGTGTCAGTGCCAGGAGCTGTGTCAGGAGCAGTGTCAGTGTCAGGAGGAGTGTCTGGAGCAGTGTCAGGAGCAGTGTCAGTGTCTGGAGTAGCGTCAGGAGCAGTGGCAGTGTCAGTAGCAGTGTCAGTGTCAGTACCAGAAACAGTGCCTGTGTCAGTTGCAGTGTCTGGAGTAGCGTCAGGAGCAGTGTCAGTGTCAGGAGGAGTGTCAGGAGCAGTTTGAGGTGTAGTGTCAGTGTCAGGAGCAGTGTCAGTGTTAGGATCCGTGTCAGTGTCACTGTCAGGAGCAGTGTCAGGAGAATTCTCAGGATCAGCAGCAGTGTGAGTGTCAGGAGCAGCGTGAGTAGCAGTGTCAGTGTCAGGAGCTGTGTGAGGATCAGTGTCTGTTTCAGGAGCAGCGTCAGGACCAGTGTCAATGCCAGGAGCAGTGTCAGGTGCAGTGTCAGTGTCAGGAGCAGTGTCAGCAGCAGTGTGAGGAGCCGTGCCAGTGTCAGTTGCATTGTCTGAAGCAGCGTCAGGAGCAGTGGCAGTGTCAGTAGCAGTGTCAGTGTCAGTACCAGAAACAGTGCCTGTGTCAGGAGCAGTGTCAGTGTCAGTACCAGGAGCAGTGCCTGTGTCAGGAGCAGTGTCAGGAGCAGCGTCAGGAGCAGTGCCAGGAGCAGTGTCAGTGCCAGCATCAGGAGCAGCGTCAGTGTCAGGAGTAGTGCCAGGAGCAGTGTCAGTGTCAGGAGCAGTGTCAGGACCAGTGCCAGTGTCAGGAGCAGTGTCAGTGTGAGCAGCCGTGTCAGGAACAGTGGCAGGAGCAGTCTCACCGTCACGAGCTGTGTCAGGTGCAGTGTCAGTGTCTGGAGCAACGTCACGAGCAGTGTCAGTAGCAGTGTCAGGAGCTTTGTCAGGATCAGCAGCAGTATCAGTGTCAGGAGCAGTGTCAGTGTCAGGAGCAGCGCCAGGAGCAGTGTCAGTGTCAGGAGGAGTGTCTGGCGCAGTGTCAGGAGCAGTGTCAGTGTCTGGAGTAGCGTCAGGAGCAGTGGCAGTGTCAGTAGCAGTGTCAGTGTCAGTACCAGAAACAGTGCCTGTGTCAGTTGCAGTGTGTGGAGTAGCGTCAGGAGCAGTGTCAGTGTCAGGAGGAGTGTCAGGAGCAGTGTGAGGTGTAGTGTCAGTGTCAGGAGCAGTGTCAGTGCCAGGAGCAGCGTCAGGAGCATTGTCAGTATCAGTAGCAGTGTCTGTGTCAGGAGCAGTGACAGGAGCAGTGTCAGTATCAGTAGCTGTGTCAGCAGCAGTGTCAGTGTCAGTATCAGGAGCAGTGTCAGTGTCAGGGGCAGTGTCAGGACCAGTGACAGTGTCAGAAGCAGTCTCAGGCCAAGTGTCAGTTACAGGAGCAGTGTCAGTGTCAGGATCAGTGTCAGTGTCTGTGCCGGGAGCAGTGACTGTGTCAGTGTCACTCTCATGAGCAGTGTCAGTGTCAGTACCAGGAGCGGTGCCTGTTTCAGGAGCAGTGTCAGTGTCAGTACCAGGAGCAGTGCCTGTGTCAGGAGCAATTTCAGGAGCAGTGTCAGGAGCAGTGCCAGGAGCAGTGTCAGAGTCAGTATCAGGAGCAGCGTCAGTGTCAGGAGCAGTGCCAGGAGCAGTGTCAGTGTCAGGAGCAGTGTTAGGAGCAGTGTCAGTGTCAGAAGCTGTGTCAGGAGCAGGGTCAGTGTCAGGATCAGTGACGGGGGCAGTGCCAGTGTCAGTTGCAGTGTCTGGAGCAGCGTCAGGAGCAGTGACAGTGTCAGGAGTAGTGTCACTGTCAGTACCAGGTGCAGTGTCTGTGTAAGGACCAGCGGCAATGTCAGGAGCAATGTCAGGAGCACTGTCAGAGTCAGTATCAGGAGCAGCGTTAGTGTCAGGAGCAGTGCCAGGAGCAGTGTCAGTGTCAGGAGCAGTGTTAGGACCAGTGACAGTGTCAGAAGCAGTGTCAGGACCAGTGTCAGTGACAGGAGCAGTGTCAGAGTCAGGGGCAGTGTCAGGACCAGTGCCAGTGTCAGTAGCAGTGTCAGGACCAGTGTCAGTGACAAGAGCAGTGTCAGTGTCAGGAGCATTGTTCGGAGCAGTGTCTGTGTCAGGAGCAGTGTCAGGAGCATTGTCAGTGTCAGCAGCAGTGTCTGTGTCAGGAGCAGCGTCAGTGTCATGAGCAGTTTGAGGAGCAGTGTCAGTGTCAGGAGCAGCGCCAGGAGCAGTGTCAGTGTCAGGAGCATTGTCAGGACCAGTGCCAGTGTCAGGAGCAGTGTCAGTGTCAGGAGCAGTGTCAGGCCCAGTGCCAGTGTCAGGAGCAGTGTCAGTGTGAGCAGCCGTGTCAGGAACAGTGGCAGGAGCAGTTTCACCGTCACGAGCTGTGTCCGGAGCAGTGTCAGTGTCTGGAGCAACGTCACGAGCAGTGTCAGTAGCAGTGTCAGGAGCTTTGTCAGGACAAGTGTCAGACACAGGAGCAGCGTCAGTGTCAGGAGCAGTGTCAGAGCCAGGAGCAGTGACAGGAGCTGTGCCATGAGCAGTGTCAGTGTCAGGAGCAGTGTCAGGAACAGTGTCAGGAGCAGTGTCAGTGGCAGGAGCTGCGCCAGGAGCAGTGTCAGTGTCAGGAGCAGTGTCAGGAGCAGTGCCAGCGTCAGGAGCAGTGACAGGAGCAGTGTCAGTGTCAGTATCAGGAGCAGTGTCAGTGTCAGGAGCAGTGCCAGGAGCAGTGCCAGGAGCAGCGTCAGTGTCAGGAGCAGTCTCAGGGGCAGTATCATTGTCAGGACCAGCGTGAGGAGCAGTGCCTGTGTCAGGAGCAGTGTCAGTGTCAGTACCAGGTGCAGTGCCTGTGTCAGGAGCAGTGTCAGGAGCAGCGTCAGGAGCAGTGCCAGGAGCTGTGTCAGTGTCAGCATCAGGAGCAGCGTCAGTGTCAGGAGCAGTGCCAGGAGCAGTGTCAGTGTCAGGAGGAGTGTCAGGAGCAGTTTGAGGTGTAGTGTCAGTGTCAGGAGCAGTGTCAGTGCCAGGAGCTGTGTCAGGAGCAGTGTCAGTGTCAGGAGGAGTGTCTGGAGCAGTGTCAGGAGCAGTGTCAGTGTCTGGAGTAGCGTCAGGAGCAGTGGCAGTGTCAGTAGCAGTGTCAGTGTCAGTACCAGAAACAGTGCCTGTGTCAGTTGCAGTGTCTGGAGTAGCGTCAGGAGCAGTGTCAGTGTCAGGAGGAGTGTCAGGAGCAGTTTGAGGTGTAGTGTCAATGTCAGGAGCAGTGTCAGTGTCAGGAGCTGTGTCAGGAGCAGTGTCAGTGTCAGGCGGAGTGTCTGGAGCAGTGTCAGGAGCAGTGTCAGTGTCAGGAGCAGTGTCAGTAGCCGTGAGTGTGTCAGTATCAGGAGCAGTGACAGAAGCAGTGACAGGAGCATTGTCAGTATCAGCAGAAGTGTCTGTGTCAGGAGCAGTGTCAGGAGCAGTGTCAGTGTCAGGAGCTGTGTGAGGGGCAGTGTCAGTGTCAGGAGCATTGTCAGGAGGAGTGTCTGTGCCACGAGCAGTGTCAGGAGCAGTGTCAGCGGCTGTGTCAGTGTCAGGAGCAGTGTCAGGACCAGTGCCAGTGTCAGGAGCAGTGTCAGTGTGAGCAGCCGTGTCAGGAACAGTGGCAGGAGCAGTCTCACCGTCACGGGCTGTGTCAGGAGCAGTGTCAGTGTCTGAAGCAACGTCACGAGCAGTGTCAGTAGCAGTGTCAGGAGCTTTGTCAGGATCAGCAGCAGTATCAGTGTCAGGAGCAGTGTCAGTGTCAGGAGCAGCGCCAGGAGCAGTGCCAGTGTCAGGAGCAGTGTGAGGAGCAGTGTCAGTGTTAGGATCCGTGTCAGTGTCAGTGTCAGGAGCAGTGTCAGGAGAATTCTCAGGATCAGCAGCAGTGTGAGTGTCAGGAGCAGCGTGAGTAGCAGTGTCAGTGTCAGGAGCTGTGTGAGGATCAGTGTCTGTTTCAGGAGCAGCGTCAGGACCAGTGTCAATGCCAGGAGCAGTGTCAGGTGCAGTGTCAGTGTCAGGAGCAGTGTCAGGAGCAGTGTGAGGAGCCGTGCCAGTGTCAGTTGCATTGTCTGAAGCAGCGTCAGGAGCAGTGGCAGTGTCAGTAGCAGTGTCAGTGTCAGTACCAGAAACAGTGCCTGTGTCAGGAGCAGTGTCAGTGTCAGTACCAGGAGCAGTGCCTGTGTCAGGAGCAGTGTCAAGAGCAGCGTCAGGAGCAGTGCCAGGAGCAGTGTCAGTGCCAGCATCAGGAGCAGCGTCAGTGTCAGGAGCAGTGCCAGGAGCAGTGTCAGTGTCAGGAGCAGTTTCAGGAGCTGTTTCAGGAGCACGGTAAGTGTCAGGAGCAGTGTCGGGACCAGTGCCAGTGTCAGAAGCAGTGTCAGCACCAGTGTCAGTGACAGGAGCAGTGTCAGTGTCAGGAGCATTGTCCGGAGCAGTGTCCGTGTTAGGAGCAGTATCAGGAGCATTGTCAGCATCAGGAGGAGTGTCAGGGTCAGGAGCAGTGTCAGGACCAGTGCCAGTGTCAGAAGCAGTGTCAGGACCAGTGTCACTGACAGGAGCAGTGTCAGTGTCAGGAGCATCGTTCGGAGCCATGTCTGTGCCAGGAGCAGCGTCAGGAGCATTGTCAGTGTCAGGAGGAGTGTCAGGAGCAGTTTGAGGTGTAGTGTCAGTGTCAGGAGCAGTGTCAGTGCCAGGAGCTGCGTCAGGAGCAGTGTCAGTGTCAGGAGGAGTGTCTGGAGCAGTGTCAGGAGCAGTGTCAGTGTCTGGAGTAGCGTCAGGAGCAGTGGCAGTGTCAGTAGCAGTGTCAGTGTCAGTACCAGAAACAGTGCCTGTGTCAGTTGCAGTGTCTGGAGTAGCGTCAGGAGCAGTGTCAGTGTCAGGAGGAGTGTCAGGAGCAGTTTGAGGTGTAGTGTCAGTGTCAGGAGCAGTGTCAGTGTTAGGATCCGTGTCAGTGTCACTGTCAGGAGCAGTGTCAGGAGAATTCTCAGGATCAGCAGCAGTGTGAGTGTCAGGAGCAGCGTGAGTAGCAGTGTCAGTGTCAGGAGCTGTGTGAGGATCAGTGTCTGTTTCAGGAGCAGCGTCAGGACCAGTGTCAATGCCAGGAGCAGTGTCAGGTGCAGTGTCAGTGTCAGGAGCAGTGTCAGCAGCAGTGTGAGGAGCCGTGCCAGTGTCAGTTGCATTGTCTGAAGCAGCGTCAGGAGCAGTGGCAGTGTCAGTAGCAGTGTCAGTGTCAGTACCAGAAACAGTGCCTGTGTCAGGAGCAGTGTCAGTGTCAGTACCAGGAGCAGTGCCTGTGTCAGGAGCAGTGTCAGGAGCAGCGTCAGGAGCAGTGCCAGGAGCAGTGTCAGTGCCAGCATCAGGAGCAGCGTCAGTGTCAGGAGTAGTGCCAGGAGCAGTGTCAGTGTCAGGAGCAGTGTCAGGACCAGTGCCAGTGTCAGGAGCAGTGTCAGTGTGAGCAGCCGTGTCAGGAACAGTGGCAGGAGCAGTCTCACCGTCACGAGCTGTGTCAGGTGCAGTGTCAGTGTCTGGAGCAACGTCACGAGCAGTGTCAGTAGCAGTGTCAGGAGCTTTGTCAGGATCAGCAGCAGTATCAGTGTCAGGAGCAGTGTCAGTGTCAGGAGCAGCGCCAGGAGCAGTGTCAGTGTCAGGAGGAGTGTCTGGCGCAGTGTCAGGAGCAGTGTCAGTGTCTGGAGTAGCGTCAGGAGCAGTGGCAGTGTCAGTAGCAGTGTCAGTGTCAGTACCAGAAACAGTGCCTGTGTCAGTTGCAGTGTGTGGAGTAGCGTCAGGAGCAGTGTCAGTGTCAGGAGGAGTGTCAGGAGCAGTGTGAGGTGTAGTGTCAGTGTCAGGAGCAGTGTCAGTGCCAGGAGCAGCGTCAGGAGCATTGTCAGTATCAGTAGCAGTGTCTGTGTCAGGAGGAGTGACAGGAGCAGTGTCAGTATCAGTAGCTGTGTCAGCAGCAGTGTCAGTGTCAGTATCAGGAGCAGTGTCAGTGTCAGGGGCAGTGTCAGGACCAGTGACAGTGTCAGAAGCAGTCTCAGGCCAAGTGTCAGTTACAGGAGCAGTGTCAGTGTCAGGATCAGTGTCAGTGTCTGTGCCGGGAGCAGTGACTGTGTCAGTGTCACTCTCATGAGCAGTGTCAGTGTCAGTACCAGGAGCGGTGCCTGTTTCAGGAGCAGTGTCAGTGTCAGTACCAGGAGCAGTGCCTGTGTCAGGAGCAATTTCAGGAGCAGTGTCAGGAGCAGTGCCAGGAGCAGTGTCAGAGTCAGTATCAGGAGCAGCGTCAGTGTCAGGAGCAGTGCCAGGAGCAGTGTCAGTGTCAGGAGCAGTGTTAGGAGCAGTGTCAGTGTCAGAAGCTGTGTCAGGAGCAGGGTCAGTGTCAGGATCAGTGACGGGGGCAGTGCCAGTGTCAGTTGCAGTGTCTGGAGCAGCGTCAGGAGCAGTGACAGTGTCAGGAGTAGTGTCACTGTCAGTACCAGGTGCAGTGTCTGTGTAAGGACCAGCGGCAATGTCAGGAGCAATGTCAGGAGCACTGTCAGAGTCAGTATCAGGAGCAGCGTTAGTGTCAGGAGCAGTGCCAGGAGCAGTGTCAGTGTCAGGAGCAGTGTTAGGACCAGTGACAGTGTCAGAAGCAGTGTCAGGACCAGTGTCAGTGACAGGAGCAGTGTCAGAGTCAGGGGCAGTGTCAGGACCAGTGCCAGTGTCAGTAGCAGTGTCAGGACCAGTGTCAGTGACAAGAGCAGTGTCAGTGTCAGGAGCATTGTTCGGAGCAGTGTCTGTGTCAGGAGCAGTGTCAGGAGCATTGTCAGTGTCAGCAGCAGTGTCTGTGTCAGGAGCAGCGTCAGTGTCATGAGCAGTTTGAGGAGCAGTGTCAGTGTCAGGAGCAGCGCCAGGAGCAGTGTCAGTGTCAGGAGCATTGTCAGGACCAGTGCCAGTGTCAGGAGCAGTGTCAGTGTCAGGAGCAGTGTCAGGCCCAGTGCCAGTGTCAGGAGCAGTGTCAGTGTGAGCAGCCGTGTCAGGAACAGTGGCAGGAGCAGTTTCACCGTCACGAGCTGTGTCCGGAGCAGTGTCAGTGTCTGGAGCAACGTCACGAGCAGTGTCAGTAGCAGTGTCAGGAGCTTTGTCAGGACAAGTGTCAGACACAGGAGCAGCGTCAGTGTCAGGAGCAGTGTCAGAGCCAGGAGCAGTGACAGGAGCTGTGCCATGAGCAGTGTCAGTGTCAGGAGCAGTGTCAGGAACAGTGTCAGGAGCAGTGTCAGTGGCAGGAGCTGCGCCAGGAGCAGTGTCAGTGTCAGGAGCAGTGTCAGGAGCAGTGCCAGCGTCAGGAGCAGTGACAGGAGCAGTGTCAGTGTCAGTATCAGGAGCAGTGTCAGTGTCAGGAGCAGTGCCAGGAGCAGTGCCAGGAGCAGCGTCAGTGTCAGGAGCAGTCTCAGGGGCAGTATCATTGTCAGGACCAGCGTGAGGAGCAGTGCCTGTGTCAGGAGCAGTGTCAGTGTCAGTACCAGGTGCAGTGCCTGTGTCAGGAGCAGTGTCAGGAGCAGCGTCAGGAGCAGTGCCAGGAGCTGTGTCAGTGTCAGCATCAGGAGCAGCGTCAGTGTCAGGAGCAGTGCCAGGAGCAGTGTCAGTGTCAGGAGGAGTGTCAGGAGCAGTTTGAGGTGTAGTGTCAGTGTCAGGAGCAGTGTCAGTGCCAGGAGCTGTGTCAGGAGCAGTGTCAGTGTCAGGAGGAGTGTCTGGAGCAGTGTCAGGAGCAGTGTCAGTGTCTGGAGTAGCGTCAGGAGCAGTGGCAGTGTCAGTAGCAGTGTCAGTGTCAGTACCAGAAACAGTGCCTGTGTCAGTTGCAGTGTCTGGAGTAGCGTCAGGAGCAGTGTCAGTGTCAGGAGGAGTGTCAGGAGCAGTTTGAGGTGTAGTGTCAGTGTCAGGAGCAGTGTCAGTGTCAGGAGCTGTGTCAGGAGCAGTGTCAGTGTCAGGCGGAGTGTCTGGAGCAGTGTCAGGAGCAGTGTCAGTGTCAGGAGCAGTGTCAGTAGCCGTGAGTGTGTCAGTATCAGGAGCAGTGACAGAAGCAGTGACAGGAGCATTGTCAGTATCAGCAGAAGTGTCTGTGTCAGGAGCAGTGTCAGGAGCAGTGTCAGTGTCAGGAGCTGTGTGAGGGGCAGTGTCAGTGTCAGGAGCATTGTCAGGAGGAGTGTCTGTGCCACGAGCAGTGTCAGGAGCAGTGTCAGCGGCTGTGTCAGTGTCAGGAGCAGTGTCAGGACCAGTGCCAGTGTCAGGAGCAGTGTCAGTGTGAGCAGCCGTGTCAGGAACAGTGGCAGGAGCAGTCTCACCGTCACGGGCTGTGTCAGGAGCAGTGTCAGTGTCTGAAGCAACGTCACGAGCAGTGTCAGTAGCAGTGTCAGGAGCTTTGTCAGGATCAGCAGCAGTATCAGTGTCAGGAGCAGTGTCAGTGTCAGGAGCAGCGCCAGGAGCAGTGCCAGTGTCAGGAGCAGTGTGAGGAGCAGTGTCAGTGTTAGGATCCGTGTCAGTGTCAGTGTCAGGAGCAGTGTCAGGAGAATTCTCAGGATCAGCAGCAGTGTGAGTGTCAGGAGCAGCGTGAGTAGCAGTGTCAGTGTCAGGAGCTGTGTGAGGATCAGTGTCTGTTTCAGGAGCAGCGTCAGGACCAGTGTCAATGCCAGGAGCAGTGTCAGGTGCAGTGTCAGTGTCAGGAGCAGTGTCAGGAGCAGTGTGAGGAGCCGTGCCAGTGTCAGTTGCATTGTCTGAAGCAGCGTCAGGAGCAGTGGCAGTGTCAGTAGCAGTGTCAGTGTCAGTACCAGAAACAGTGCCTGTGTCAGGAGCAGTGTCAGTGTCAGTACCAGGAGCAGTGCCTGTGTCAGGAGCAGTGTCAAGAGCAGCGTCAGGAGCAGTGCCAGGAGCAGTGTCAGTGCCAGCATCAGGAGCAGCGTCAGTGTCAGGAGCAGTGCCAGGAGCAGTGTCAGTGTCAGGAGCAGTTTCAGGAGCTGTTTCAGGAGCACGGTAAGTGTCAGGAGCAGTGTCGGGACCAGTGCCAGTGTCAGAAGCAGTGTCAGCACCAGTGTCAGTGACAGGAGCAGTGTCAGTGTCAGGAGCATTGTCCGGAGCAGTGTCCGTGTTAGGAGCAGTATCAGGAGCATTGTCAGCATCAGGAGGAGTGTCAGGGTCAGGAGCAGTGTCAGGACCAGTGCCAGTGTCAGAAGCAGTGTCAGGACCAGTGTCACTGACAGGAGCAGTGTCAGTGTCAGGAGCATCGTTCGGAGCCATGTCTGTGCCAGGAGCAGCGTCAGGAGCATTGTCAGTATCAGTAGCAGTGTCTGTGTCAGGAGCAGTGACAGGAGCAGTGTCAGTGTCAGTAGCTGTGTCAGCAGCAGTGTCAGTGTCAGTATCAGGAGCAGTGTCAGTGTCAGGGGCAGTGTCAGGACCAGTGACAGTGTCAGAAGCAGTGTCAGGACCAGTGTCAGTGACAGGACCAGTGTCAGAGTCAGGGGCAGTGTCAGGACCAGTGCCAGTGTCAGAAGCAGTGTCAGGACCAGTGTCAGTGACAAGAGCAGTGTCAGTGTCAGGAGCATTGTTCGGAGCAGTGTCTGTGTCAGGAGCAGTGTCAGGAGCATTGTCAGTATCAGCAGCAGTGTCTGTGTCAGGAGCAGCGTCAGTGTCATGAGCAGTTTGAGGAGCAGTGTCAGTTTCAGGAGCAGTGTCAGGAGCAGTGTCAGTGTCAGGAGCATTGTCAGGACCAGTGCCAGTGTCAGGAGCAGTGTCAGTGTCAGGAGCAGTGTCAGGACCAGTGCCAGTGTCAGGAGCAGTGTCAGTGTGAGCAGCCGTGTCAGGAACAGTGGCAGGAGCAGTCTCACCGTCACGAGCTGTGTCAGGAGCAGTGTCAGTGTCTGGAGCAACGTCACGAGCAGTGTCAGTAGCAGTGTCAGGAGCTTTGTCAGGATCAGCAGCAGTATCAGTTACAGGAGCAGTGTCAGTGTCAGGATCAGTGTCAGTGTCTGTGCCGGGAGCAGTGACTGTGTCAGTGTCACTGTCATGAGCAGTGTCAGTGTCAGTACCAGGAGCGGTGCCTGTGTCAGGAGCAGTGTCAGTGTCAGTACTAGGAGCAGTGCCTGTGTCAGGAGCAGTTTCAGGAGCAGTGGCAGGAGCAGTGCCAGGAGCAGTGTCAGAGTCAGTATCAGGAGCAGCGTCAGTGTCAGGAGCAGTGCCAGGAGCAGTGTCAGTGTCAGTAGCGGTGTCAGGAGCAGTGTCAGTGTCAGTATCAGGAGCAGCGTCAGTGTCAGGAGCAGTATCATGACCAGTGCTAGTGTCAGAAGCAGTGTCAGAACCAGTGTCAGTGTCAGGAGCAGTGTCAGTGTCAGGAGCATTGTTGGGAGCAGTGTCGGTGTCAGGAGCAGTGTCAGTGTCAGCATCAGGAGCAGTGTCAGTGTCAGGAGCAGTGCCAGGAGCAGTATCAGGAGCAGTGTCAGTGTCAGGAGCAGTGTGAGGAGCCGTGCCAGTGTCAGTTGCAGTGTCTGGAGCAGCGTCAGGAGCAGTGGCAGTGTCAGTAGCAGTGTCAGTGTCAGTACCACAAACAGTGCCTGTGTCAGGAGCAGTGTCAGTGTCAGTACCAGGTGCAGTGCCTGTGTCAGGAGCAGTGTCAGGAGCAGCGTCAGGAGCAGTGCCAGGAGCAGTGTCAGTGTCAGCATTAGGAGCAGCGTCAGTGTCAGGAGCAGTGCCAGGAGCAGTGCCAGTGTCAGGAGCAGTGTGAGGAGCATTGTCAGTATCAGCAGCAGTGTCTGCGTCAGGAGCAGTGTCAGGAGCAGTGCCAGTGTCAGGAGCAGTGTGAGGAGCATTGTCAGTATCAGCAGCAGTGTCTGCGTCAGGAGCAGTGTCAGGAGCAGTGTCTGTGTCAGGAGCAGAGTCAGGAACAGCGCCAATGTAAGGAGCAGTGTCAGGACGAGTGCCAGTGTCAGAAGCAGTCTCAGGACAAGTGTCAGTTACAGGAGCAGTGTCAGTGTCAGGAGCAGCGTCAGCAGCATTATCAGGATCAGCAGCAGTGTCAGTGTCAGCAGCAGTGTCAGGAGCAGTGTCAGTAGCAGTGTCGGTAGCAGTGTCTGGGTCAGGAGCAGTGACAATGTCAGGAGCTGTGTCAGGAGCAGTGTCAGGAGCAGTGTCAGGAGCAGTGTCAGTGTTAGGTGCAGTGTCAGGAGCAGTGTCAGTGTCAGTAGCAGTGTCAGCAGCAGTGTCAGGAGCAGTGTCAGTGTCAAGAGCTGTGTCAGTAGTAATTTCAGGAGCGCTGTCAGCGTCAGTGTCTGGAGCAGTGTCATGAGCAGTCTCTGGGTCAGTCGCAGTGTCAGTGTCCGGAGCTGTGTCAGGAGCAGTGTCAGGAGCAGTGCCAGTGTCAGAAGCTGAGTCAGGAGCAGTGTCAGTGTCAGCAGCAGTGTTAGGAACAGTGTCAGGGGAAGTGTCAGTGCCTGGAGCAGTATCAGGAGCAGTGTCAGGAGCAGGATCAGTGTCAGGAGCAGGGTCAGTGTCAGGAGCAGTGTCAGGACCAGTGTCAGAGTCAGGAGCTGTGACAGGAGTAGTGTCAGGATCAGTGTCAGTGTCAGAAGAAGTGTCAGGAGCAGTGTCATTGTCAGGACAGCTTCTGACACAGCTGTCAGAAGTAGTTTCAGGAGCAGTGTCAGTGTCAGTGTCTGGAGCAGTGTCAGGAGCAGTGTCAGGTTCAGGAGCAGTTTCAGGCGCAGTGTCAGTGACAGGAGCTGTGTCTGGAGCAGTGTCAGTGTCAGGAGCTGTGTCAGGAGCAGTGTCAGGAGCAGTGGCAGTTTCAGTATCAGGAGTAGTGTCTGCGTCAGGAGCAGTGTGAGGAGCAGTGTCAGAGTCAGGAGCAGTGTCATTAGGCAGTGTCAGTGTCAGGAGCAGTGCCAGGAGTAGTGCCAGTGTCGGGAGCAGTGTCAGGAGCAGTGTCAGTGTCAGCATCAGAGTCAGTGTCAGTGTCGGGAGCTGTGTCAGGAGCAGTGTCAGTGTCAGGATCAGAGTCAGTGTCAGTGTCGGGAGCAGTGTCAGTGTCAGTGTCACTGTCATGAGCAGTGTCAGTGTCTGTGTCTGGAGCAGTGTCAGGTTCAGGAGCAGTGTCAGTGTCAGGAGCAATGTCATTAGGCAGTGTCAGTGTCAGGAGCAGTGCCAGGAGTAGTGCCAGTGTCGGGAGCATTGTCAGGAGCAGTGTCAGTGTCAGCATCAGAGTCAGTGTCAGTGTCGGGAGCAGTGTCAGGAGCAGTGTCAGTGTCAGGATCAGAGTCAGTGTCAGTGTCGGTAGCAGTGTCAGTGTCAGTGTCACTGTCATGAGCAGTGTCAGTGTCAGTGTCTGGAGCAGTGTCAGGTTCAGGAGCAGTGCCAGTGTCAGGAGCAGTGTCACCAGCAGTGTCAATGTCGGGAGCAGTGTCAGGAGCAGTGTCAGTGTCAGGATCAGAGTCAGTGTCAGTGTCGGGAGCAGTGTCAGTGTCAGTGTCACTGTCACCAGCAGTGTCAGTGTCAGTGTCTGGAGCAGTGTCAGGTTCAGGAGCAGTGTCAGTGTCAGGAGTTGTGTCACCAGCAGTGTCAGTGTCAGGAGCAGCGTCAGGAGCAGTGTCAGTGTCAGTATCAGGAGCAGCGTCAGTGTCAGGAGCAGTATCAGGACCAGTGCTAGTGTCAGAAGCAGTGTCAGAACCAGTGTCAGTGTCAGGAGCAGTGTCAGTGTCAGGAGCATTGTTGGGAGCAGTGTCGGTGTCAGGAGCAGTGTCAGTGTCAGTATCAGGAGCAGTGTCAGTGTCAGGAGCAGTGCCAGGAGCAGTATCAGGAGCAGTGTCAGTGTCAGGAGCAGTGTGAGGAGCCGTGCCAGTGTCAGTTGCAGTGTCTGGAGCAGCGTCAGGAGCAGTGGCAGTGTCAGTAGCAGTGTCAGTGTCAGTACCACAAACAGTGCCTGTGTCAGGAGCAGTGTCAGTGTCAGTACCAGGTGCAGTGCCTGTGTCAGGAGCAGTGCCAGGAGCAGTGTCAGTGTCAGCATTAGGAGCAGCGTCAGTGTCAGGAGCAGTGCCAGGAGCAGTGCCAGTGTCAGGAGCAGTGTGAGGAGCATTGTCAGTATCAGCAGCAGTGTCTGCGTCAGGAGCAGTGTCAGGAGCAGTGTCTGTGTCAGGAGCAGAGTCAGGAACAGCGCCAATGTAAGGAGCAGTGTCAGGACCAGTGCCAGTGTCAGAAGCAGTCTCAGGACAAGTGTCAGTTACAGGAGCAGTGTCAGTGTCAGGAGCAGCGTCAGCAGCATTATCAGGATCAGCAGCAGTGTCAGTGTCAGCAGCAGTGTCAGGAGCAGTGTCAGTAGCAGTGTCGGTAGCAGTGTCTGGGTCAGGAGCAGTGGCAATGTCAGGAGCTGTGTCAGGAGCAGTGTCAGGAGCAGTGTCAGGAGCAGTGTCAGTGTTAGGTGCAGTGTCAGGAGCAGTGTCAGTGTCAGTAGCAGTGTCAGCAGCAGTGTCAGGAGCAGTGTCAGTGTCAAGAGCTGTGTCAGTAGTAATTTCAGGAGCGCTGTCAGCGTCAGTGTCTGGAGCAGTGTCATGAGCAGTCTCTGGGTCAGTCGCAGTGTCAGTGTCCGGAGCTGTGTCAGGAGCAGTTTCAGGAGCAGTGCCAGTGTCAGAAGCTGTGTCAGGAGCAGTGTCAGTGTCAGCAGCAGTGTTAGGAACAGTGTCAGGGGAAGTGTCAGTGTCTGGAGCAGTATCAGGAGCAGTGTCAGGAGCAGGATCAGTGTCAGGAGCAGGGTCAGTGTCAGGAGCAGTGTCAGGACCAGTGTCAGAGTCAGGAGCTGTGACAGGAGTAGTGTCAGGATCAGTGTCAGTGTCAGAAGAAGTGTCAGGAGCAGTGTCATTGTCAGGAGCTGTGTCTGAAGTAGTTTCAGGAGCAGTGTCAGTGTCAGTGTCTGGAGCAGTGTCAGGAGCAGTGTCAGGTTCAGGAGCAGTGTCAGGCGCAGTGTCAGTGACAGGAGCTGTGTCTGGAGCAGTGTCAGTGTCGGGAGCTGTGTCAGGAGCAGTGTCAGGAGCAGTGGCAGTCTCAGTATCAGGAGTAGTGTCTGCGTCAGGAGCAGTGTGAGGAGCAGTGTCAGAGTCAGGAGCAGTGTCATTAGGCAGTGTCAGTGTCAGGAGCAGTGCCAGGAGTAGTGCCAGTGTCGGGATCAGTGTCAGGAGCAGTGTCAGTGTCAGCATCAGAGTCAGTGTCAGTGTCGGGAGCAGTGTCAGGAGCAGTGTCAGTGTCAGGATCAGAGTCAGTGTCAGTGTCGGGAGCAGTGTCAGTGTCAGTGTCACTGTCATGAGCAGTGTCAGTGTCAGTGTCTGGAGCAGTGTCAGGTTCAGGAGCAGTGTCAGTGTCAGGAGCAATGTCATTAGGCAGTGTCAGTGTCAGGAGCAGTGCCAGGAGTAGTGCCAGTGTCGGGAGCATTGTCAGGAGCAGTGTCAGTGTCAGCATCAGAGTCAGTGTCAGTGTCGGGAGCAGTGTCAGGAGCAGTGTCAGTGTCAGGATCAGAGTCAGTGTCAGTGTCGGTAGCAGTGTCAGTGTCAGTGTCACTGTCATGAGCAGTGTCAGTGTCAGTGTCTGGAGCAGTGTCAGGTTCAGGAGCAGTGCCAGTGTCAGGAGCAGTGTCACCAGCAGTGTCAATGTCGGGAGCAGTGTCAGGAGCAGTGTCAGTGTCAGGATCAGAGTCAGTGTCAGTGTCGGGAGCAGTGTCAGTGTCAGTGTCACTGTCACCAGCAGTGTCAGTGTCAGTGTCTGGAGCAGTGTCAGGTTCAGGAGCAGTGTCAGTGTCAGGAGTTGTGTCACCAGCAGTGTCAGTGTCAGGAGCAGCGTCAGGTGCAGTGTCAGTGTCAGTTGCAGTGTCAGGAGCATTATCAGGATCAGTGTGCGGAGCAGTGCCTGGAGCAGTGTCAGTGTTATGAGCAGTGTCTGGAGCAGTGTCAGTGTCAGGAGCAGTGTCAGAGCCAGTATCAGGAGCAGCGTCAGTGTCAGGAGCAGTGCCAGGAGCAGTGTGAGGAGCAGTGTCAGTTGCAGGACCAGTGTCAGTTTCAGGTGCAGTGTCAGGAGCAGTGTCAGTGCCAGTAGCAGTGTCAGCAGCAGTGTCAGGAGCAGTGTCAGTGTCAGGAGCAGTGCCAGGAGAAGCGTCAGTGTCAGGAGCTGTCTGAGGAGTAGTGTCAGGAGCAGTGTCAGTGTCAGTGTCTGGAGTGGTGTCAGGAGCAGTGTCAGTGACAGGAGCAGTGTCAGTGTCAGGAGCTGTGTCAGTAGTAATTTCAGGAGCGGTGTCAGCGTCAGTGTCTGGAGCAGTGTCAGGAGCAGTCTCTGGGTCAGTCGCAGTGTCAGTGTCAGGAGCTGTGTCAGGAGCAGTGTCGGGAGCAGTGTCAGTACCAGTGTCAGTGTCAGGGGTAGTGTCAGTGGCAGGAGCAGTGTCAGGAATAGTGCCAGTGTCAGAAGCAGTGTGAGGACAAGTGTCAGTTACAGGGGCAGTGTCAGTGTCAGGATCAGTGTCAGTGTCAGTGTCAGTGTCAGTGTCACCAGTAGTGTCAGTGTCAGTGTCAGGAGTAGTGTCAGTGTCAGAGTCAGAAGCTATGATAGGAGTAGTGTCAGGAGCAGTGTCAGTGTCAGAAGAAGTGTCAGGAGCAGTGTCATTGTCAGGAGCTGTGTCAGAAGTAGTTTCAGGAGCAGTGTCAGTGTCAGTGTCTGGAGCAGTGACAGGAGCAGTGTCAGGAGCAGTGTCAGTGTTAGGAGCAGTGTCAGGACCTGTGCCAGTGCTAGGAGCAGTGTCAGCGTGAGCAGCAGTGTCAGGAACAGTGGCAGGAGTAGTGTCACTATCATGTGCTGTGTCAGGAGCAGTGTCAGTGTCTGGAGAATTGTCATGAGCAGTGTCAGGAGCAGTGCAGTGTCAGTAGCAGTGTCAGGAGCAGTGTCGGTGTCAGTATCAGGAGCAGTGTCAGTGTCAGGAGCAGTATCAGGGCCAGTGCCAGTGTCAAGAGCAGTGTCAGTGTGAGCAGCAGTGTCAGGAACAGTGGCAGGAGCAGTGTCACTGTCAGGAGCTGTGTCAGGAGCAGTGTCAGGCACAGTGTCAGTGACAAGAGCTGTGTCAGGAGCAGTGTCAGTGTCAGCAGCAGTGTCAGGAGCAGTGTCAGGAGCAGTGTCAGTGTTCGGAGCAGTCTCACGTGCAGTGTCAGTGCCAGGAGCAGTGTGAGGAGCAGTGTCAGTGTCAGGAACAGTGTCAGTTTCAGGAGCAGTGTCAGGACCAGTGTCAGTGTCACGTGCAGTGCCAGGAGCAGTGCCAGTGTCGGTGTCATGAGCTGTGTCAGGAGCAGTGTCAGGTGCAGTGTCAGTGACAGGAGCTGTGTCAGGAGCATTGTCAGTGTCAGGATTAGTGTCTGGAGCAGTGTTGGGAGTAGTGTCAGGACCAGTGTCAGTGTCAGGGGTAGTGTCAGTGGCAGGAGCAGTGTCAGGAATAGTGCCAGTGTCAGAAGCAGTGTGAGGACAAGTGTCAGTTACAGGAGCAGTGTCAGTGTAAGGATCAGTGTCAGTGTCAGTGTCAGTGTCAGTGTCAGTGTCATCAGTAGTATCAGTGTCAGTGTCAGGAGCTGTGTCAGGAGTAGTGTCAGGAGCAGTGTCAGTGTCAGCGTCTGGAGCGGTGTCAGGAGCAGTTTCAGGCTCAGGAGCAGTGTCACTGTCAGGAGCTGTGTCAGGAGCAGTGTCAGTAGCAGCGTCAGTGTCAGAAGCAGTGTCATGAGCAGTGTCATTGTCAGGAGCTCTGTCAGAAGTAGTTTCAGGAGCAGTGTCAGTGTCAGTGTCTGGAGCAGTGTCAGGAGCAGTGTCAGGTTCTGGGGCCGTGTCAGTTTCAGGAGCTGCGTCAGGAGCAGTGTCAGGTTCTGGGGCCGTGTCAGTTTCAGAAGCAGTGTCAGGAACAGTGTCATTGTCAGGAACTGTGTCAGAAGTAGTTTCAGGAGCAGTGTCTGTATCAGTGTCTGGAGCAGTGCCAGGAGCAGTGTCAGTGTCAGGACCAGTGTCAGTTTCAGGAGCAGTGTCAGGACCAGTGGCAGTGTCTGGAGCGCCGTCAGGAGCAGTGTCAGCTTCCGGAGCAGTGTCAGTGTCAGGAGCTGCGTCAGGAGCAGTGTCAGGAGCAGTGTCGCTGTCAGAAGCAGTGTCAGGAAGAGTGTCATTGTCAGGAACTGTGTCAGAAGTTGTTTCAGGAGCAGTGTCTGTAGCAGTGTCTGGAGCAGTGTCAGGAGCAGTGTCAGTTTCAGGACCAGTGCCAGTTTCAGGAGCAGTGTCAGGACCAGTGGCAGTGTCTGGAGCGCCGTCAGGAGCAGTGTCAGCTTCCGGAGCAGTGTCAGTGTCAGGAGCTGCGTCAGGAGCAGTATCAGGAGCAGTGTCGCTGTCAGAAGCAGTGTCGGGAAGTGTGTCATTGTCAGGAACTGTGTCAGAAGTAGTTTCAGGAGCAGTGTCAGTATCAGTGTCTGGAGCAGTGTCAGGAGCAGCGACAGTGTCAGTACCATGAGCAGTCCCTGTGGAGGTGCAGTGCCAGTGTCAGGAGCAGTGTCAGGAGCAGTGTCATGGGCAGGAGCAGTGTCAGGCGCAGTGTCAGTGCCAGGAGCTGTGTCAGGAGCTGTGTCAGTGTCAGGAGCAGTGCCAGGAGCCGTGTCAGTGTCAGGAGCAGTGTCAGTGTCAGGAGCAGTGTCAGGAGCTGTGTCAGTGCCAGGAGCAGTGTCAGTGTCTGGAGCAGTGTCAGGAGCAGTGTCAGGTTCTGGAGCAGTGCCAGTGTCGGTAGCTGCGTCAGGAGCAGTGTCAGGCGCAGTGTCAGTGACAGGAGCTGTGTCAGGAGCAGTGTCAGTGTCATCACCAGTGTTAGGGACAGTGTCAGGTGCAGTGTCAGTGTCAGGTGCAGTGTCAGGAGCAGTGTCAATAGCAGGAGCAGTGTCAGCGTCAGCAGCAGTGTCAGGCGCAGTGTCAGTGCCAGGTGCAGTGTCAGGAGCAGTGTCAGGAGCAGTGTCAGTGTCAGGAGCAATGTCATTAGGCAGTGTCAGTGTCAGGAGCAGTGCCAGGAGTAGTGCCAGTGTCGGGAGCATTGTCAGGAGCAGTGTCAGTGTCAGCATCAGGGCCAGTGCCAGTGTCAAGAGCAGTGTCAGTGTGAGCAGCAGTGTCAGGAACAGTGGCAGGAGCAGTGTCACTGTCAGGAGCTGTGTCAGGAGCAGTGTCAGGCACAGTGTCAGTGACAAGAGCTGTGTCAGGAGCAGTGTCAGTGTCAGCAGCAGTGTCAGGAGCAGTGTCAGGAGCAGTGTCAGTGTTCGGAGCAGTCTCACGTGCAGTGTCAGTGCCAGGAGCAGTGTGAGGAGCAGTGTCAGTGTCAGGAACAGTGTCAGTTTCAGGAGCAGTGTCAGGACCAGTGTCAGTGTCACGTGCAGTGCCAGGAGCAGTGCCAGTGTCGGTGTCATGAGCTGTGTCAGGAGCAGTGTCAGGTGCAGTGTCAGTGACAGGAGCTGTGTCAGGAGCATTGTCAGTGTCAGGATTAGTGTCTGGAGCAGTGTTGGGAGTAGTGTCAGGACCAGTGTCAGTGTCAGGGGTAGTGTCAGTGGCAGGAGCAGTGTCAGGAATAGTGCCAGTGTCAGAAGCAGTGTGAGGACAAGTGTCAGTTACAGGAGCAGTGTCAGTGTAAGGATCAGTGTCAGTGTCAGTGTCAGTGTCAGTGTCAGTGTCATCAGTAGTATCAGTGTCAGTGTCAGGAGCTGTGTCAGGAGTAGTGTCAGGAGCAGTGTCAGTGTCAGCGTCTGGAGCGGTGTCAGGAGCAGTTTCAGGCTCAGGAGCAGTGTCACTGTCAGGAGCTGTGTCAGGAGCAGTGTCAGTAGCAGCGTCAGTGTCAGAAGCAGTGTCATGAGCAGTGTCATTGTCAGGAGCTCTGTCAGAAGTAGTTTCAGGAGCAGTGTCAGTGTCAGTGTCTGGAGCAGTGTCAGGAGCAGTGTCAGGTTCTGGGGCCGTGTCAGTTTCAGGAGCTGCGTCAGGAGCAGTGTCAGGTTCTGGGGCCGTGTCAGTTTCAGAAGCAGTGTCAGGAACAGTGTCATTGTCAGGAACTGTGTCAGAAGTAGTTTCAGGAGCAGTGTCTGTATCAGTGTCTGGAGCAGTGCCAGGAGCAGTGTCAGTGTCAGGACCAGTGTCAGTTTCAGGAGCAGTGTCAGGACCAGTGGCAGTGTCTGGAGCGCCGTCAGGAGCAGTGTCAGCTTCCGGAGCAGTGTCAGTGTCAGGAGCTGCGTCAGGAGCAGTGTCAGGAGCAGTGTCGCTGTCAGAAGCAGTGTCAGGAAGAGTGTCATTGTCAGGAACTGTGTCAGAAGTTGTTTCAGGAGCAGTGTCTGTAGCAGTGTCTGGAGCAGTGTCAGGAGCAGTGTCAGTTTCAGGACCAGTGCCAGTTTCAGGAGCAGTGTCAGGACCAGTGGCAGTGTCTGGAGCGCCGTCAGGAGCAGTGTCAGCTTCCGGAGCAGTGTCAGTGTCAGGAGCTGCGTCAGGAGCAGTATCAGGAGCAGTGTCGCTGTCAGAAGCAGTGTCGGGAAGTGTGTCATTGTCAGGAACTGTGTCAGAAGTAGTTTCAGGAGCAGTGTCAGTATCAGTGTCTGGAGCAGTGTCAGGAGCAGCGACAGTGTCAGTACCATGAGCAGTCCCTGTGGAGGTGCAGTGCCAGTGTCAGGAGCAGTGTCAGGAGCAGTGTCATGGGCAGGAGCAGTGTCAGGCGCAGTGTCAGTGCCAGGAGCTGTGTCAGGAGCTGTGTCAGTGTCAGGAGCAGTGCCAGGAGCCGTGTCAGTGTCAGGAGCAGTGTCAGTGTCAGGAGCAGTGTCAGGAGCTGTGTCAGTGCCAGGAGCAGTGTCAGTGTCTGGAGCAGTGTCAGGAGCAGTGTCAGGTTCTGGAGCAGTGCCAGTGTCGGTAGCTGCGTCAGGAGCAGTGTCAGGCGCAGTGTCAGTGACAGGAGCTGTGTCAGGAGCAGTGTCAGTGTCATCACCAGTGTTAGGGACAGTGTCAGGTGCAGTGTCAGTGTCAGGTGCAGTGTCAGGAGCAGTGTCAATAGCAGGAGCAGTGTCAGCGTCAGCAGCAGTGTCAGGCGCAGTGTCAGTGCCAGGTGCAGTGTCAGGAGCAGTGTCAGGAGCAGTGTCAGTGTCAGGAGCAATGTCATTAGGCAGTGTCAGTGTCAGGAGCAGTGCCAGGAGTAGTGCCAGTGTCGGGAGCATTGTCAGGAGCAGTGTCAGTGTCAGCATCAGAGTCAGTGTCAGTGTCGGGAGCAGTGTCAGGAGCAGTGTCAGTGTCAGGATCAGAGTCAGTGTCAGTGTCGGTAGCAGTGTCAGTGTCAGTGTCACTGTCATGAGCAGTGTCAGTGTCAGTGTCTGGAGCAGTGTCAGGTTCAGGAGCAGTGCCAGTGTCAGGAGCAGTGTCACCAGCAGTGTCAATGTCGGGAGCAGTGTCAGGAGCAGTGTCAGTGTCAGGATCAGAGTCAGTGTCAGTGTCGGGAGCAGTGTCAGTGTCAGTGTCACTGTCACCAGCAGTGTCAGTGTCAGTGTCTGGAGCAGTGTCAGGTTCAGGAGCAGTGTCAGTGTCAGGAGTTGTGTCACCAGCAGTGTCAGTGTCAGGAGCAGCGTCAGGAGCAGTGTCAGTGTCAGTATCAGGAGCAGCGTCAGTGTCAGGAGCAGTATCAGGACCAGTGCTAGTGTCAGAAGCAGTGTCAGAACCAGTGTCAGTGTCAGGAGCAGTGTCAGTGTCAGGAGCATTGTTGGGAGCAGTGTCGGTGTCAGGAGCAGTGTCAGTGTCAGTATCAGGAGCAGTGTCAGTGTCAGGAGCAGTGCCAGGAGCAGTATCAGGAGCAGTGTCAGTGTCAGGAGCAGTGTGAGGAGCCGTGCCAGTGTCAGTTGCAGTGTCTGGAGCAGCGTCAGGAGCAGTGGCAGTGTCAGTAGCAGTGTCAGTGTCAGTACCACAAACAGTGCCTGTGTCAGGAGCAGTGTCAGTGTCAGTACCAGGTGCAGTGCCTGTGTCAGGAGCAGTGCCAGGAGCAGTGTCAGTGTCAGCATTAGGAGCAGCGTCAGTGTCAGGAGCAGTGCCAGGAGCAGTGCCAGTGTCAGGAGCAGTGTGAGGAGCATTGTCAGTATCAGCAGCAGTGTCTGCGTCAGGAGCAGTGTCAGGAGCAGTGTCTGTGTCAGGAGCAGAGTCAGGAACAGCGCCAATGTAAGGAGCAGTGTCAGGACCAGTGCCAGTGTCAGAAGCAGTCTCAGGACAAGTGTCAGTTACAGGAGCAGTGTCAGTGTCAGGAGCAGCGTCAGCAGCATTATCAGGATCAGCAGCAGTGTCAGTGTCAGCAGCAGTGTCAGGAGCAGTGTCAGTAGCAGTGTCGGTAGCAGTGTCTGGGTCAGGAGCAGTGGCAATGTCAGGAGCTGTGTCAGGAGCAGTGTCAGGAGCAGTGTCAGGAGCAGTGTCAGTGTTAGGTGCAGTGTCAGGAGCAGTGTCAGTGTCAGTAGCAGTGTCAGCAGCAGTGTCAGGAGCAGTGTCAGTGTCAAGAGCTGTGTCAGTAGTAATTTCAGGAGCGCTGTCAGCGTCAGTGTCTGGAGCAGTGTCATGAGCAGTCTCTGGGTCAGTCGCAGTGTCAGTGTCCGGAGCTGTGTCAGGAGCAGTGTCAGGAGCAGTGTCAGTGTCAGGATCAGAGTCAGTGTCAGTGTCGGGAGCAGTGTCAGTGTCAGTGTCACTGTCATGAGCAGTGTCAGTGTCAGTGTCTGGAGCAGTGTCAGGTTCAGGAGCAGTGTCAGTGTCAGGAGCAATGTCATTAGGCAGTGTCAGTGTCAGGAGCAGTGCCAGGAGTAGTGCCAGTGTCGGGAGCATTGTCAGGAGCAGTGTCAGTGTCAGCATCAGAGTCAGTGTCAGTGTCGGGAGCAGTGTCAGGAGCAGTGTCAGTGTCAGGATCAGAGTCAGTGTCAGTGTCGGTAGCAGTGTCAGTGTCAGTGTCACTGTCATGAGCAGTGTCAGTGTCAGTGTCTGGAGCAGTGTCAGGTTCAGGAGCAGTGCCAGTGTCAGGAGCAGTGTCACCAGCAGTGTCAATGTCGGGAGCAGTGTCAGGAGCAGTGTCAGTGTCAGGATCAGAGTCAGTGTCAGTGTCGGGAGCAGTGTCAGTGTCAGTGTCACTGTCACCAGCAGTGACAGTGTCAGTGTCTGGAGCAGTGTCAGGTTCAGGAGCAGTGTCAGTGTCAGGAGTTGTGTCACCAGCAGTGTCAGTGTCAGGAGCAGCGTCAGGTGCAGTGTCAGTGTCAGTTGCAGTGTCAGGAGCATTACCAGGATCAGTGTGCGGAGCAGTGCCTGGAGCAGTGTCAGTGTTATGAGCAGTGTCTGGAGCAGTGTCAGTGTCAGGAGCAGTGTCAGAGCCAGTATCAGGAGCAGCGTCAGTGTCAGGAGCAGTGCCAGGAGCAGTGTCAGTGACAGGAGTAGTGTCAGGAGTAGTGTCAGTGTGAAGAGCGGTGTCAGGAGCATTCTCAGCATCAACAGTAGTGTCAGTGTCAGGAGCAGTGTCAGGAGCAGCGTCAGGAGCAGTGCCAGGAGCAGTGTCAGTGTCAGGAGCAGTGTGTGAGGAGTAGCGTCAGTGTCAGTTTCAGGTGCAGTTTCAGGACCAGTGTCAGTGTCAGGAGCAGTGTCAGGTGCATTCTCAGAATCAGCAGCTGTGTCAGTGTCAGGAGCAGTGTCAGGAGCATTCTCAGGTTCAGCAGCAGTGTCAGTGTCAGGAGTAGTGTCAGTGTCAGGACCAGTGTCAGTTTCAAGAGCAGTGTCAGGACCAGTGGCAGTGTCTGGAGCGGCGTCAGTAGTGTCAGCTTCCGGAGCAGTGTCAGTGTCAGGAGCTCCGTCAGGAGCAGTGTCAGGAGCAGTGTCACTGTCAGAAGCAGTGTCAGGGATCGTGTCACTGTCAGGAACTGTGTCAGAAGTAGTTTCAGGAGCAGTGTCAGTATCAGTGTCTGGAGCAGTGTCAGGAGCAGCGTTAGTGTCAGTACCATGAGCAGTCCCTGTGGAGGTGCAGTGTCAGTGTCAGGAGCAGTGTCAGGAGCAGTGTCAAGGGCAGGAGCAGTGTCAGCGTCATCAGTAGTGTCAGGCGCAGTGTCAGTGCCAGGCGCAGTGTCAGGAGCTGTGTCAGTGTCAGGAGCAGTGTCATGAGCATTGTCAGTGTCAGGAGCAGTGTGAGGAGCAGTGTCAGTTGCAGGACCAGTGTCAGTTTCAGGTGCAGTGTCAGGAGCAGTGTCAGTGCCAGTAGCAGTGTCAGCAGCAGTGTCAGGAGCAGTGTCAGTGTCAGGAGCAGTGTCAGGAGCAGTGCCAGGAGAAGTGTCAGTGTCAGGAGCTGTGTGAGGAGTAGTGTCAGGAGCAGTGTCAGTGTCAGTGTCTGGAGTGGTGTCAGGAGCAGTGTCAGTGACAGCAGCAGTGTCAGTGTCAGGAGCTGTGTCAGTAGTAATTTCAGGAGCGGTGTCAGCGTCAGTGTCTGGAGCAGTGTCAGGAGCAGTCTCTGGGTCAGTCGCAGTGTCAGTGTCAGGAGCTGTGTCAGGAGCAGTGTCAGGAGCAGCGCCAGTGTCAGAAGCTGTGTCAGGAGCAGTGTCAGTGTCAGGAGTAGTGTCAGTGGCAGGAGCAGTGTCAGGAGCTGTGTCAGTGCCAGGAGCAGTGTCAGGAGCAGTGTCAGTAGCAGTCTCCGGAGCAGTGTCAGTGTCAGGAGCAGTGACAGTGTCAGGAGCTGTGTCAGGAGCAGTGTCAGTGTCAGGAGCTGTGTCAGGAGCAGTGTCAGTGTCAGGAGCAGTGTCAGTGTCAGGAGCCGTGTCAGGAGCAGTGCCAGGAGCAGTGGCAGGAGCAGTGTCAGTGTCAGCAGCAGTGTCAGGAGCAGAGTCAAGAGCAGTGTCAGTGTCAGGAGCATGGTCAGGAGCATTGTCAGGATCAGCAGCAGTGTCAGTGTCAGGAGCAGTGTCAGGAACCGTGTCAGTGTCAGGAGCAGTGTCAGGAGCAGTGCCAGGAGCAGTGCCAGGAGCAGTGTCAGTGACAGGAGTAGTGTCAGGAGTAGTGTCAGTGTTAGGAGCGGTGTCAGGAGCATTCTCAGCATCAACAGTAGTGTCAGTGTCAGGAGCAGTGCCAGGAGCAGCGTCAGGAGCAGTGCCAGGAGCAGTGTCAGTGTCAGGAGCAGTGTGTGAGGAGTAGTGTCAGTGTCAGTTTCAGGTGCAGTGTCAGGACCAGTGTCAGTGTCAGGAGCAGTGTCAGGTGCATTCTCAGAGTCAGCAGCTGTGTCAGTGTCAGGAGCAGTGTCAGGAGCATTCTCAGGTTCAGCAGCAGTGTCAGTGTCAGGAGCAGTGTCAGCAGCATTCTCAGGTTCAGCAGCAGTGTCAGTGTCAGGAGCAGTGTCAGTGTCACTAGCAGTGTGAGGAGTAGTGTCAGTGTCAGGATCCGTGTGAGTGCCAGTGTCAGAAGCAGTCTCAGGCCATGTGTCAGTTACAGGAGCAGTGTCAGTGTCAGGATCAGTGTCAGTGTCTGTGCCGGGAGCAGTGACTGTGTCAGTGTCACTGTCATGAGCAGTGTCAGTGTCAGTACCAGGAGCGGTGCCTGTGTCAGGAGCAGTGTCAGTGTCAGTACCAGGAGCAGTGCCTGTGTCAGGAGCAGTTTCAGGAGCAGTGTCAGGAGCAGTGCCAGGAGCAGTGTCAGAGTCAGTATCAGGAGCAGCGTCAGTGTCAGGAGCAGTGCCAGGAGCAGTGTCAGTGTCAGGAGCAGTGTCAGGATCAGCAGCAGTGTCAGTGTCAGGAGCAGTGTCAGGAGCAGTGTCAGTGTCAGGAGCAGTGTCACGAGCAGTGTGAGGAGCCGTGCCAGTGTCAGTTGCAGTGTCTGGAGCAGCGTCAGGAGCAGTGGCAGTGTCAGTAGCAGTGTCAGTGTCAGTACCACAAACAGTGCCTGTGTCAGGAGCAGTGTCAGTGTCAGTACCAGGTGCAGTGCCTGTGTCAGGAGCAGTGTCAGGAGCAGCGTCAGGAGCAGTGCCAGGAGCAGTGTCAGTGTCAGCTTCAGGAGCAGCGTCAGCTTCAGGAGCAATGCCAGGATCAGTGCCAGTGTCAGGAGCAGTGTGAGGAGCATTGTCAGTATCAGCAGCAGTGTCTGCGTCAGGAGCAGTGTCAGGAGCAGTGTCTGTGTCAGGAGCAGAGTCAGGAACAGCGCCAATGTAAGGAGCAGTGTCAGGACCAGTGCCAGTGTCAGAAGCAGTCTCAGGACAAGTGTCAGTTACAGGAGCAGTGTCAGTGTCAGGATCAGTCTCAGTCTCTGTGCCGGGAGCAGTGTCAGTGTCAGAGTCGCTGTCATGAGCAGTGTCAGTGTCAGTGTCAGGAGCAGTGTCAGTGTCAGAGTCAGGAGCCGTGTCAGGAGCTGTGTCAGGGGCAGTGTCAGTGTCAGAAGCAGTGTCAGGAGCAGTGTCATCGTCAGGAGCTGTGTCAGGACCAGTGTCAGTGTCAGGAGCAGTGTCAAGAGCTGTGTCAGGAACACAGTCAGTGTCAGTGTCGGGAGCAGTGTCAGTCTCAGTATCAGGTGTCGTGTCTGTGTCAGCAGCAGTGTGAGGAGCAGTGTCAGTGTCAGGAGCAGTGTCAGTGTCAGGACCAGTGTCAGTTTCAAGAGCAGTGTCAGGAACAGTGGCAGTGTCTGGAGCGGCGTCAGGTGTAGTGTCAGCTTCCGGAGCAGTGTCAGTGTCAGGAGCTCCGTCAGGAGCAGTGTCAGGAGCAGTGTCACTGTCAGAAGCAGTGTCAGGCAGAGTGTCATTGTCAGGAACTGTGTCAGAAGTAGTTTCAGGAGCAGTGTCAGTGTCAGGAGCAGTGTCATGAGCAGTGTCAGTGTCAGGAACAGTGCCAGGAGCAGTGTCAGGGTCAGGAGCAGTGTCAGTGTCAGCAGTAATGTCAGGCGCAGTATCAGTGCCAGGAACAGTGTCAGGAGCTGTGTCAGCGTCAGGAGCAGTGTCATGAGCAGTGTCAGTGTCAGGAGCAGTGTGAGGAGCAGTGTCAGTTGCGGGACCAGTGTCAGTTTCAGGAGCAGTGTCAGGACCAGTGTCAGCGTTAGGAGCAGTGTCAGGAGCTGTGTCAGGAACAATGTCAGTGTCTGTGTCGGGAGCAATGTCAGTGTCAGTGTCACTGTCATGAGCAGTGTCAGCGTCAGTGTCAGGAGCAGTGTCAGTGTCACTGTCATGAGCAGTGTCAGCGTCAGTGTCAGGAGCAGTGTCAGGAGCATTGTCAGGATCAGCAGCAGCGTCACTGTCAGGAGCAGAGACAGAACCAGCGCCAATGTCAGGAGCAGTCTCAGGAGCAGTGTCAGGAACAGTGCCAGTGTCAGAAGCAGTGTCAGGACAAGTGTCAGTTACAGGGGCAGTGTCAGTGTCAGGATCAGTGTCAGTGTCAGTGTCGGGAGCAGTGTCAGTGTCAGTGTCACTATCATGAGCAGTATCAGTGTCAGTGCCAGGAGCAGTGTCAGTGTCAGTGTCAGGAACTGTGTCAGAAGTTGTTTCAGGAGCAGTGTCAGTATCAGTGTCTGGAGCAGTGTCAGGAGCAGCGTCAGTGTCAGTACCAGGAGCAGTCCCTGTGCAGGTGCAGTGTCAGTGGCAGGAGCAGTGTAAGGAACAGTGCCAGTGTCAGAAGCAGTGTGAGGACAAGTGTCAGTTACAGGAGCAGTGTCCGTGTCAGGATCATTGTCAGTGTCAGTGTCAGTGTCAGTGTCATCAGTAGTGTCAGTGTCAGTGTCAGGAGTAGTGTCAGTGTCAGAGTCAGTAGCTGTGACAGGAGTAGTGTCAGGAGCAGTGTCAGTGTCAGGAGCTGTGTCAGGAGCAGTGTCAGGCGTAGTGTCTGTGACAGGAGCTGTCTCTGGAGCAGTGTCAGTATCAGGAGCAGTGTCAGGAGCAGTGTCAGCAGCAGTGTCAGTCTCAGGGTCTGGAGTAGTGTCTGTGTCAGGTGCAGTGTGAGGAGCAGTGTCAGTGTCAGGAGCAGTGTCAGGGTCAGGACCAGTGTCAGGGTCAGGAGAAGTGTCAGGGACAGTGCCAGTGTCAGGAGCAGTGTCAGTGTGAGCAGCAGTGTCAGGAACAGTGGCAGGAGCAGTGTCACTCTCAGGAGCTGTGTCAGGAGCAGTGTCAGGCACAGTGTCAGTGACAAGAGCTGTGTCAGGACGAGTGTCAGTGTCAGGAGCAGTGTCATGAGCAGTGTCAGTAGCAGTGTCAGAGTCAGGAGCAGTGTCAGGACCAGAGCCAATGTCAGGAGTAGTGTCAGGAACAGTGCCAGAGCCAGAAGCAGTGTCAGGACAAGTGTCAGTTACAGGAGCAGTGTCAGTGTCAGGAACAGAGTCAGTGTAAGTGTCGGGAGCAGTGTCAGTGTCAGTGTCACTGTAAGGAGCAGTGTCACTGTTAGGAGCAGTGTCAGGAGCAGTGTCAGTGTCAGGAGCAGTGCAGGATCATTGTTAGTATCAGCAGCAGTGTCTGTGTGAGGAGCTGTGGCAGGAGCAGTGTCAGTGTCAGGATCTGTTTCAGTAGCAGTGTCGGGAACAGTGTCAGTGTCACTGTCAGGAGCAGTGACAGTGTCAGGAGCTGTCTCAGGAGCAGTGTCAGTGTAAGGAGCAGTGTCAGGTGCAGTGTCAGTGTCAGGTGCAGTGTCAGGAGCGTTCTCAGGATCAGTGTCAGTAGCAGTGGCTGGTGCAGTGTCAGTGTCAGGAGCCGTGTCAGGAGCAGTGCCAGGAGCAGTGTCAGTGTCAGGAGCTGTGTCAGGTGTAGTGTCAGGAGCATTGTCAATGTCAGTGTCTGGAGCAGTGTCAGGAGCAGTGTCAGGTTCAGGAGCACTCTCAGTGTCAGGAGCTGTGTCAGGAGCAGTGTCAGGCGCAGTGTCAGTGACAGGAGCTGTGTCTGGAGCAGTGTCAGTATCAGGAGCAGTGTCAGGAGCAGTGTCAGGAGCAGTGTCAGTCCCAGTGTCTGGAGTAGTGTCTGTGTCAGGAGCAGTGTCAGGCGTAGTGTCAGTGACATGAGCTGAGTCAGTAGCAGTTTCAGTGTCAGCACCTGTGTTAGGAACAGAGTCAGGGGCAGTGTCAGTGTCATTAGCAGTGTCAGGAGCAGTGTCAGTCTCAGCATCAGGAGCAGTGTCAGTGTCAGGAGCAGTGGGAGGAGCAGTGTCAGTGTCAGGAGCAGTGTCATTAGCAGTGTCAGTGTCAGGAGCAGTGTCAGGAGCATTATCAGGATCAGCAGCTGTGACAGTGTCAGCAGCAGTGTCAGGAGTAGTGTCAGTAGCAGTGTCGGTAGCAGTGTCAGGAGCAGTGTCAGGAGCAGTGTCAGTGTTAGGAGCAGTCTCAGGAGCAGTGTCAGTGCCAGGAGCAGTGTGAGGAGCAGTGTCAGTGTCAGGAGCAGTGCAGGATCATTGTTAGAATCAGCAGCAGTGTCTGTGTCAGGAGCAGTGTCAGGTGCAGTGTCAGGAGCAGTGTCAGTGTCAGGAGCAGTGACAGGAGCTGTGCCATGAGCAGTGTCAGTGTCAGGAGCAGTGTCAGGAGCAGTGTCAGGAGCAGTGTCAGTGGCAGGAGCTGTGGCAGGAACAGTGTCAGTGTCAGGAGCAGTGTCAGGAGCTGTGTCGGCGTCTGGAGCAGTGACAGGAGCAGTGTCAGTGTCAGCATCAGGAGCAGCGTCAGTGTCAGGAGCAGCGCCAGGAGCAGTGTCAGTGTCAGGAGGACTGTCAGGAGCAGTTTGAGGTGTAGTGTCAGTGTCAGGAGAAGTGTCAGTGTCTGGAGCAGTGTCAGTAGCAGTGAGAGTGTCAGTATCAGGAGCAGCGTCAGAAGCAGTGACAGGAGCATTGTCAGTATCAGCAGAAGTGTCTGTGTGAGGATCAGTGTCTGTTTCTGGAGCAGTGTCAGGAGCAGTGGCAGGAGCAGTGTCAGTGTCAGGAGCAGTGTCAGGAGCAGTGTCAGGATCAGCAGCAGTGTCAGTGTCAGCAGCAGTGTCAGGAACTGTTCGAGAAGCAGTGTCAGTTTCAGGAGCAGTGTTACAAACAGTGTCAGTGTCAGCAGCAGTGTCAGGAGCAGTGTCAGGAGCAGTGTCAGTGTCTGGAGCATTGTCAGGACCAGTGCCAGTGTCACGAGCAGCGTCAGGAGCAGTGTCAGGAGCAGTGTCAGTTACAGGAGCAGTGTCAGTGTCAGGAGCAGCGTCAGCAGCATTATCAGGATCAGCAGCAGTGTCAGTGTCAGCAGCAGTGTCAGGAGCAGTGTCAGTAGCAGTGTCGGTAGCAGTGTCTGGGTCAGGAGCAGTGACAATGTCAGGAGCTGTGTCAGGAGCAGTGTCAGGAGCAGTGTCAGGAGCAGTGTCAGTGTTAGGTGCAGTGTCAGGAGCAGTGTCAGCGTCAGTAGCAGTGTCAGCAGCAGTGTCAGGAGCAGTGTCAGTGTCAAGAGCTGTGTCAGTAGTAATTTCAGGAGCGCTGTCAGCGTCAGTGTCTGGAGCAGTGTCATGAGCAGTCTCTGGGTCAGTCGCAGTGTCAGTGTCCGGAGCTGTGTCAGGAGCAGTGTCAGGAGCAGTGCCAGTGTCAGAAGCTGTGTCAGGAGCAGTGTCAGTGTCAGCAGCAGTGTTAGGAACAGTGTCAGGGGAAGTGTCAGTGTCTGGAGCAGTATCAGGAGCAGTGTCAGGGGCAGGATCAGTGTCAGGAGCAGGGTCAGTGTCAGGAGCAGTGTCAGGACCAGTGTCAGAGTCAGGAGCTGTGACAGGAGTAGTGTCAGGATCAGTGTCAGTGTCAGAAGAAGTGTCAGGAGCAGTGTCATTGTCAGGAGCTGTGTCTGAAGTAGTTTCAGGAGCAGTGTCAGTGTCAGTGTCTGGAGCAGTGTCAGGAGCAGCGTCAGGTTCAGGAGCAGTGTCAGGCGCAGTGTCAGTGACAGGAGCTGTGTCTGGAGCAGTGTCAGTGTCAGGAGCTGTGTCAGGAGCAGTGTCAGGAGCAGTGGCAGTCTCGGTATCAGGAGTAGTGTCTGCGTCAGGAGCAGTGTGAGGAGCAGTGTCAGAGTCAGGAGCAGTGTCATTAGGCAGTGTCAGTGTCAGGAGCAGTGCCAGGAGTAGTGCCAGTGTCGCGAGCAGTGTCAGGAGCAGTGTCAGTGTCAGCATCAGAGTCAGTGTCAGTGTCGGGAGCAGTGTCAGGAGCAGTGTCAGTGTCAGGATCAGAGTCAGTGTCAGTGTCGGGAGCAGTGTCAGTGTCAGTGTCACTGTCATGAGCAGTGTCAGTGTCAGTGTCTGGAGCAGTGTCAGGTTCAGGAGCAGTGTCAGTGTCAGGAGCAATGTCATTAGGCAGTGTCAGTGTCAGGAGCAGTGCCAGGAGTAGTGCCAGTGTCGGGAGCATTGTCAGGAGCAGTGTCAGTGTCAGCATCAGAGTCAGTGTCAGTGTCGGGAGCAGTGTCAGGAGCAGTGTCAGTGTCAGGATCAGAGTCAGTGTCAGTGTCGGTAGCAGTGTCAGTGTCAGTGTCACTGTCATGAGCAGTGTCAGTGTCAGTGTCTGGAGCAGTGTCAGGTTCAGGAGCAGTGCCAGTGTCAGGAGCAGTGTCACCAGCAGTGTCAATGTCGGGAGCAGTGTCAGGAGCAGTGTCAGTGTCAGGATCAGAGTCAGTGTCAGTGTCGGGAGCAGTGTCAGTGTCAGTGTCACTGTCACCAGCAGTGTCAGTGTCAGTGTCTGGAGCAGTGTCAGGTTCAGGAGCAGTGTCAGTGTCAGGAGTTGTGTCACCAGCAGTGTCAGTGTCAGGAGCAGCGTCAGGAGCAGTGTCAGTGTCAGTTGCAGTGTCAGGAGCATTATCAGGATCAGTGTGCGGAGCAGTGCCTGTAGCAGTGTCAGTGTTATGAGCAGTGTCTGGAGCAGTGTCAGTGTCAGGAGCAGTGTCAGAGCCAGTATCAGGAGCAGCGTCAGTGTCAGGAGCAGTGCCAGGAGCAGTGTCAGTGACAGGAGTAGTGTCAGGAGTAGTGTCAGTGTGAGGAGCGGTGTCAGGAGCATTCTCAGCATCAACAGTAGTGTCAGTGTCAGGAGCAGTGTCAGGAGCAGCGTCAGGAGCAGTGCCAGGAGCAGTGTCAGTGTCAGGAGCAGTGTGTGAGGAGTAGTGTCAGTGTCAGTTTCAGGTGCAGTTTCAGGACCAGTGTCAGTGTCAGGAGCAGTGTCAGGTGCATTCTCAGAATCAGCAGCTGTGTCAGTGTCAGGAGCAGTGTCAGGAGCATTCTCAGGTTCAGCAGCAGTGTCAGTGTCAGGAGCAGTGTCAGTGTCAGGACCAGTGTCAGTTTCAAGAGCAGTGTCAGGACCAGTGGCAGTGTCTGGAGCGGCGTCAGTAGTGTCAGCTTCCGGAGCAGTGTCAGTGTCAGGAGCTCCGTCAGGAGCAGTGTCAGGAGCAGTGTCACTGTCAGAAGCAGTGTCAGGGAGAGTGTCACTGTCAGGAACTGTGTCAGAAGTAGTTTCAGGAGCAGTGTCAGTATCAGTGTCTGGAGCAGTGTCAGGAGCAGCGTTAGTGTCAGTACCATGAGCAGTCCCTGTGGAGGTGCAGTGTCAGTGTCAGGAGCAGTGTCAGGAGCAGTGTCAAGGGCAGGAGCAGTGTCAGCGTCATCAGTAGTGTCAGGCGCAGTGTCAGTGCCAGGCGCAGTGTCAGGAGCTGTGTCAGTGTCAGGAGCAGTGTCATGAGCATTGTCAGTGTCAGGAGCAGTGTGAGGAGCAGTGTCAGTTGCAGGACCAGTGTCAGTTTCAGGTGCAGTGTCAGGAGCAGTGTCAGTGCCAGTAGCAGTGTCAGCAGCAGTGTCAGGAGCAGTGTCAGTGTCAGGAGCAGTGTCAGGAGCAGTGCCAGGAGAAGTGTCAGTGTCAGGAGCTGTGTGAGGAGTAGTGTCAGGAGCAGTGTCAGTGTCAGTGTCTGGAGTGGTGTCAGGAGCAGTGTCAGTGACAGCAGCAGTGTCAGTGTCAGGAGCTGTGTCAGTAGTAATTTCAGGAGCGGTGTCAGCGTCAGTGTCTGGAGCAGTGTCAGGAGCAGTCTCTGGGTCAGTCGCAGTGTCAGTGTCAGGAGCTGTGTCAGGATCAGTGACAGGGGCAGTGTCAGTGTCAGGAGCAGTGTGAGGAGCCGTGCCGGTGTCAGTTGCAGTGTCTGGAGCAGCGTCAGGAGCACTGTCAGAGTCAGTATCAGGAGCAGCGTCAGTGTCAGGAGCAGTGCCAGGAGCAGTGTCAGTGTCAGGAGCAGTGTTAGGACCAGTGACAGTGTCAGAAGCAGTGTCAGGACCAGTGTCAGTGACAGGAGCAGTGTCAGAGTCAGGGGCAGTGTCAGGACCAGTGCCAGTGTCAGTAGCAGTGTCAGGACCAGTGTCAGTGACAAGAGCAGTGTCAGTGTCAGGAGCATTGTTCGGAGCAGTGTCTGTGTCAGGAGCAGTGTCAGGAGCATTGTCAGTGTCAGCAGCAGTGTCTGTGTCAGGAGCAGCGTCAGTGTCATAAGCAGTTTGAGGAGCAGTGTCAGTTTCAGGAGCAGTGTCAGGAGCAGTGTCAGTGTCAGGAGCATTGTCAGGACCAGTGCCAGTGTCAGGAGCAGTGTCAGTGTCAGGAGCAGTGTCAGGCCCAGTGCCAGTGTCAGGAGCAGTGTCAGTGTGAGCAGCCGTGTCAGGAACAGTGGCAGGAGCAGTTTCACCGTCACGAGCTGTGTCCGGAGCAGTGTCAGTGTCTGGAGCAACGTCACGAGCAGTGTCAGTAGCAGTGTCAGGAGCTTTGTCAGGACAAGTATCAGACACAGGAGCAGTGTCAGTGTCAGGAGCAGTGTCAGAGCCAGGAGCAGTGACAGGAGCTGTGCCATGAGCAGTGTCAGTGTCAGGAGCAGTGTCAGGAACAGTGTCAGGAGCAGTGTCAGTGGCAGGAGCTGCGCCAGGAGCAGTGTCAGTGTCAGGAGCAGTGTCAGGAGCAGTGTCAGCGTCAGGAGCAGTGACAGGAGCAGTGTCGGTGTCAGGAGCAGTGTCAGTGTCAGTATCAGGAGCAGTGTCAGTGTCAGGAGCAGTGCCAGGAGCAGTGCCAGGAGCAGCGTCAGTGTCAGGAGCAGTCTCAGGGGCAGTATCATTGTCAGGACCAGCGTGAGGAGCAGTGCCTGTGTCAGGAGCAGTGTCAGTGTCAGTACCAGGTGCAGTGCCTGTGTCAGGAGCAGTGTCAGGAGCAGCGTCAGGAGCAGTGCCAGGAGCTGTGTCAGTGTCAGCATCAGGAGCAGCGTCAGTGTCAGGAGCAGTGCCAGGAGCAGTGTCAGTGTCAGGAGGAGTGTCAGGAGCAGTTTGAGGTGTAGTGTCAGTGTCAGGAGCAGTGTCAGTGCCAGGAGCTGTGTCAGGAGCAGTGTCAGTGTCAGGAGGAGTGTCTGGAGCAGTGTCAGGAGCAGTGTCAGTGTCTGGAGTAGCGTCAGGAGCAGTGGCAGTGTCAGTAGCAGTGTCAGTGTCAGTACCAGAAACAGTGCCTGTGTCAGTTGCAGTGTCTGGAGTAGCGTCAGGAGCAGTGTCAGTGTCAGGAGGAGTGTCAGGAGCAGTTTGAGGTGTAGTGTCAGTGTCAGGAGCAGTGTCAGTGTTAGGATCCGTGTCAGTGTCACTGTCAGGAGCAGTGTCAGGAGAATTCTCAGGATCAGCAGCAGTGTGAGTGTCAGGAGCAGCGTGAGTAGCAGTGTCAGTGTCAGGAGCTGTGTGAGGATCAGTGTCTGTTTCAGGAGCAGCGTCAGGACCAGTGTCAATGCCAGGAGCAGTGTCAGGTGCAGTGTCAGTGTCAGGAGCAGTGTCAGGAGCAGTGTGAGGAGCCGTGCCAGTGTCAGTTGCATTGTCTGAAGCAGCGTCAGGAGCAGTGGCAGTGTCAGTAGCAGTGTCAGTGTCAGTACCAGAAACAGTGCCTGTGTCAGGAGCAGTGTCAGTGTCAGTACCAGGAGCAGTGCCTGTGTCAGGAGCAGTGTCAGGAGCAGCGTCAGGAGCAGTGCCAGGAGCAGTGTCAGTGCCAGCATCAGGAGCAGCGTCAGTGTCAGGAGTAGTGCCAGGAGCAGTGTCAGTGTCAGGAGCAGTGTCAGGACCAGTGCCAGTGTCAGGAGCAGTGTCAGTGTGAGCAGCCGTGTCAGGAACAGTGGCAGGAGCAGTCTCACCGTCACGAGCTGTGTCAGGTGCAGTGTCAGTGTCTGGAGCAACGTCACGAGCAGTGTCAGTAGCAGTGTCAGGAGCTTTGTCAGGATCAGCAGCAGTATCAGTGTCAGGAGCAGTGTCAGTGTCAGGAGCAGCGCCAGGAGCAGTGTCAGTGTCAGGAGGAGTGTCTGGAGCAGTGTCAGGAGCAGTGTCAGTGTCTGGAGTAGCGTCAGGAGCAGTGGCAGTGTCAGTAGCAGTGTCAGTGTCAGTACCAGAAACAGTGCCTGTGTCAGTTGCAGTGTGTGGAGTAGCGTCAGGAGCAGTGTCAGTGTCAGGAGGAGTGTCAGGAGCAGTGTGAGGTGTAGTGTCAGTGTCAGGAGCAGTGTCAGTGCCAGGAGCAGCGTCAGGAGCATTGTCAGTATCAGTAGCAGTGTCTGTGTCAGGAGCAGTGACAGGAGCAGTGTCAGTATCAGTAGCTGTGTCAGCAGCAGTGTCAGTGTCAGTATCAGGAGCAGTGTCAGTGTCAGGGGCAGTGTCAGGACCAGTGACAGTGTCAGAAGCAGTCTCAGGCCAAGTGTCAGTTACAGGAGCAGTGTCAGTGTCAGGATCAGTGTCAGTGTCTGTGCCGGGAGCAGTGACTGTGTCAGTGTCACTCTCATGAGCAGTGTCAGTGTCAGTACCAGGAGCGGTGCCTGTTTCAGGAGCAGTGTCAGTGTCAGTACCAGGAGCAGTGCCTGTGTCAGGAGCAATTTCAGGAGCAGTGTCAGGAGCAGTGCCAGGAGCAGTGTCAGAGTCAGTATCAGGAGCAGCGTCAGTGTCAGGAGCAGTGCCAGGAGCAGTGTCAGTGTCAGGAGCAGTGTTAGGAGCAGTGTCAGTGTCAGAAGCTGTGTCAGGAGCAGGGTCAGTGTCAGGATCAGTGACGGGGGCAGTGCCAGTGTCAGTTGCAGTGTCTGGAGCAGCGTCAGGAGCAGTGACAGTGTCAGGAGTAGTGTCACTGTCAGTACCAGGTGCAGTGTCTGTGTAAGGACCAGCGGCAATGTCAGGAGCAATGTCAGGAGCACTGTCAGAGTCAGTATCAGGAGCAGCGTCAGTGTCAGGAGCAGTGCCAGGAGCAGTGTCAGTGTCAGGAGCAGTGTTAGGACCAGTGACAGTGTCAGAAGCAGTGTCAGGACCAGTGTCAGTGACAGGAGCAGTGTCAGAGTCAGGGGCAGTGTCAGGACCAGTGCCAGTGTCAGTAGCAGTGTCAGGACCAGTGTCAGTGACAAGAGCAGTGTCAGTGTCAGGAGCATTGTTCGGAGCAGTGTCTGTGTCAGGAGCAGTGTCAGGAGCATTGTCAGTGTCAGCAGCAGTGTCTGTGTCAGGAGCAGCGTCAGTGTCATGAGCAGTTTGAGGAGCAGTGTCAGTGTCAGGAGCAGCGCCAGGAGCAGTGTCAGTGTCAGGAGCATTGTCAGGACCAGTGCCAGTGTCAGGAGCAGTGTCAGTGTCAGGAGCAGTGTCAGGCCCAGTGCCAGTGTCAGGAGCAGTGTCAGTGTGAGCAGCCGTGTCAGGAACAGTGGCAGGAGCAGTTTCACCGTCACGAGCTGTGTCCGGAGCAGTGTCAGTGACTGGAGCAACGTCACGAGCAGTGTCAGTAGCAGTGTCAGGAGCTTTGTCAGGACAAGTGTCAGACACAGGAGCAGCGTCAGTGTCAGGAGCAGTGTCAGAGCCAGGAGCAGTGACAGGAGCTGTGCCATGAGCAGTGTCAGTGTCAGGAGCAGTGTCAGGAACAGTGTCAGGAGCAGTGTCAGTGGCAGGAGCTGCGCCAGGAGCAGTGTCAGTGTCAGGAGCAGTGTCAGGAGCAGTGCCAGCGTCAGGAGCAGTGACAGGAGCAGTGTCAGTGTCAGTATCAGGAGCAGTGTCAGTGTCAGGAGCAGTGTCAGTGTCAGGAGCAATGTCATTAGGCAGTGTCAGTGTCAGGAGCAGTGCCAGGAGTAGTGCCAGTGTCGGGAGCATTGTCAGGAGCAGTGTCAGTGTCAGCATCAGAGTCAGTGTCAGTGTCGGGAGCAGTGTCAGGAGCAGTGTCAGTGTCAGGATCAGAGTCAGTGTCAGTGTCGGTAGCAGTGTCAGTGTCAGTGTCACTGTCATGAGCAGTGTCAGTGTCAGTGTCTGGAGCAGTGTCAGGTTCAGGAGCAGTGCCAGTGTCAGGAGCAGTGTCACCAGCAGTGTCAATGTCGGGAGCAGTGTCAGGAGCAGTGTCAGTGTCAGGATCAGAGTCAGTGTCAGTGTCGGGAGCAGTGTCAGTGTCAGTGTCACTGTCACCAGCAGTGTCAGTGTCAGTGTCTGGAGCAGTGTCAGGTTCAGGAGCAGTGTCAGTGTCAGGAGTTGTGTCACCAGCAGTGTCAGTGTCAGGAGCAGCGTCAGGAGCAGTGTCAGTGTCAGGAGCATTGTTGGGAGCAGTGTCGGTGTCAGGAGCAGTGTCAGTGTCAGTATCAGGAGCAGTGTCAGTGTCAGGAGCAGTGCCAGGAGCAGTATCAGGAGCAGTGTCAGTGTCAGGAGCAGTGTGAGGAGCCGTGCCAGTGTCAGTTGCAGTGTCTGGAGCAGCGTCAGGAGCAGTGGCAGTGTCAGTAGCAGTGTCAGTGTCAGTACCACAAACAGTGCCTGTGTCAGGAGCAGTGTCAGTGTCAGTACCAGGTGCAGTGCCTGTGTCAGGAGCAGTGCCAGGAGCAGTGTCAGTGTCAGCATTAGGAGCAGCGTCAGTGTCAGGAGCAGTGCCAGGAGCAGTGCCAGTGTCAGGAGCAGTGTGAGGAGCATTGTCAGTATCAGCAGCAGTGTCTGCGTCAGGAGCAGTGTCAGGAGCAGTGTCTGTGTCAGGAGCAGAGTCAGGAACAGCGCCAATGTAAGGAGCAGTGTCAGGACCAGTGCCAGTGTCAGAAGCAGTCTCAGGACAAGTGTCAGTTACAGGAGCAGTGTCACTGTCAGAAGCAGTGTCAGGGAGAGTGTCACTGTCAGGAACTGTGTCAGAAGTAGTTTCAGGAGCAGTGTCAGTATCAGTGTCTGGAGCAGTGTCAGGAGCAGCGTTAGTGTCAGTACCATGAGCAGTCCCTGTGGAGGTGCAGTGTCAGTGTCAGGAGCAGTGTCAAGGGCAGGAGCAGTGTCAGCGTCATCAGTAGTGTCAGGCGCAGTGTCAGTGCCAGGCGCAGTGTCAGGAGCTGTGTCAGTGTCAGGAGCAGTGTCATGAGGATTGTCAGTGTCAGGAGCAGTGTGAGGAGCAGTGTCAGTTGCAGGACCAGTGTCAGTTTCAGGTGCAGTGTCAGGAGCAGTGTCAGTGCCAGTAGCAGTGTCAGCAGCAGTGTCAGGAGCAGTGTCAGTGTCAGGAGCAGTGTCAGGAGCAGTGCCAGGAGAAGTGTCAGTGTCAGGAGCTGTGTGAGGAGTAGTGTCAGGAGCAGTGTCAGTGTCAGTGTCTGGAGTGGTGTCAGGAGCAGTGTCAGTGACAGCAGCAGTGTCAGTGTCAGGAGCTGTGTCAGTAGTAATTTCAGGAGCGGTGTCAGCGTCAGTGTCTGGAGCAGTGTCAGGAGCAGTCTCTGGGTCAGTCGCAGTGTCAGTGTCAGGAGCTGTGTCAGGAGCAGTGTCAGGAGCAGTGCCAGTGTCAGAAGCTGTGTCAGGAGCAGTGTCAGTGTCAGGAGTAGTGTCAGTGGCAGGAGCAGTGTCAGGAGCTGTGTCAGTGCCAGGAGCAGTGTCAGGAGCAGTGTCAGTAGCAGTCTCGGGAGCAGTGTCAGTGTCAGGAGCAGTGACAGTGTCAGGAGCTGTGTCAGGAGCAGTGTCAGTGTCAGGAGCTGTGTCAGGAGCAGTGTCAGTGTCAGGAGCAGTGTCAGTGTCAGGAGCCGTGTCAGGAGCAGTGCCAGGAGCAGTGGCAGGAGCAGTGTCAGTGTCAGCAGCAGTGTCAGGAGCAGAGTCAAGAGCAGTGTCAGTGTCAGGAGCATGGTCAGGAGCATTGTCAGGATCAGCAGCAGTGTCAGTGTCAGGAGCAGTGTCAGGAACCGTGTCAGTGTCAGGAGCAGTGTCAGGAGCAGTGCCAGGAGCAGTGCCAGGAGCAGTGTCAGTGACAGGAGTAGTGTCAGGAGTAGTGTCAGTGTTAGGAGCGGTGTCAGGAGCATTCTCAGCATCAACAGTAGTGTCAGTGTCAGGAGCAGTGCCAGGAGCAGCGTCAGGAGCAGTGCCAGGAGCAGTGTCAGTGTCAGGAGCAGTGTGTGAGGAGTAGTGTCAGTGTCAGTTTCAGGTGCAGTGTCAGGACCAGTGTCAGTGTCAGGAGCAGTGTCAGGTGCATTCTCAGAGTCAGCAGCTGTGTCAGTGTCAGGAGCAGTGTCAGGAGCATTCTCAGGTTCAGCAGCAGTGTCAGTGTCAGGAGCAGTGTCAGCAGCATTCTCAGGTTCAGCAGCAGTGTCAGTGTCAGGAGCAGTGTCAGTGTCACTAGCAGTGTGAGGAGTAGTGTCAGTGTCAGGATCCGTGTGAGTGCCAGTGTCAGAAGCAGTCTCAGGCCATGTGTCAGTTACAGGAGCAGTGTCAGTGTCAGGATCAGTGTCAGTGTCTGTGCCGGGAGCAGTGACTGTGTCAGTGTCACTGTCATGAGCAGTGTCAGTGTCAGTACCAGGAGCGGTGCCTGTGTCAGGAGCAGTGTCAGTGTCAGTACCAGGAGCAGTGCCTGTGTCAGGAGCAGTTTCAGGAGCAGTGTCAGGAGCAGTGCCAGGAGCAGTGTCAGAGTCAGTATCAGGAGCAGCGTCAGTGTCAGGAGCAGTGCCAGGAGCAGTGTCAGTGTCAGGAGCAGTGTCAGGATCAGCAGCAGTGTCAGTGTCAGGAGCAGTGTCAGGAGCAGTGTCAGTGTCAGGAGCAGTGTCACGAGCAGTGTGAGGAGCCGTGCCAGTGTCAGTTGCAGTGTCTGGAGCAGCGTCAGGAGCAGTGGCAGTGTCAGTAGCAGTGTCAGTGTCAGTACCACAAACAGTGCCTGTGTCAGGAGCAGTGTCAGTGTCAGTACCAGGTGCAGTGCCTGTGTCAGGAGCAGTGTCAGGAGCAGCGTCAGGAGCAGTGCCAGGAGCAGTGTCAGTGTCAGCTTCAGGAGCAGCGTCAGCTTCAGGAGCAATGCCAGGATCAGTGCCAGTGTCAGGAGCAGTGTGAGGAGCATTGTCAGTATCAGCAGCAGTGTCTGCGTCAGGAGCAGTGTCAGGAGCAGTGTCTGTGTCAGGAGCAGAGTCAGGAACAGCGCCAATGTAAGGAGCAGTGTCAGGACCAGTGCCAGTGTCAGAAGCAGTCTCAGGACAAGTGTCAGTTACAGGAGCAGTGTCAGTGTCAGGATCAGTCTCAGTCTCTGTGCCGGGAGCAGTGTCAGTGTCAGAGTCGCTGTCATGAGCAGTGTCAGTGTCAGTGTCAGGAGCAGTGTCAGTGTCAGAGTCAGGAGCCGTGTCAGGAGCTGTGTCAGGGGCAGTGTCAGTGTCAGAAGCAGTGTCAGGAGCAGTGTCATCGTCAGGAGCTGTGTCAGGACCAGTGTCAGTGTCAGGAGCAGTGTCAAGAGCTGTGTCAGGAACACAGTCAGTGTCAGTGTCGGGAGCAGTGTCAGGAGCAGTGTCAGTAGCAGTCTCGGGAGCAGTGTCAGTGTCAGGAGCAGTGACAGTGTCAGGAGCTGTGTCAGGAGCAGTGTCAGTGTCAGGAGCTGTGTCAGGAGCAGTGTCAGTGTCAGGAGCAGTGTCAGTGTCAGGAGCCGTGTCAGGAGCAGTGCCAGGAGCAGTGGCAGGAGCAGTGTCAGTGTCAGCAGCAGTGTCAGGAGCAGAGTCAAGAGCAGTGTCAGTGTCAGGAGCATGGTCAGGAGCATTGTCAGGATCAGCAGCAGTGTCAGTGTCAGGAGCAGTGTCAGGAACCGTGTCAGTGTCAGGAGCAGTGTCAGGAGCAGTGCCAGGAGCAGTGCCAGGAGCAGTGTCAGTGACAGGAGTAGTGTCAGGAGTAGTGTCAGTGTTAGGAGCGGTGTCAGGAGCATTCTCAGCATCAACAGTAGTGTCAGTGTCAGGAGCAGTGCCAGGAGCAGCGTCAGGAGCAGTGCCAGGAGCAGTGTCAGTGTCAGGAGCAGTGTGTGAGGAGTAGTGTCAGTGTCAGTTTCAGGTGCAGTGTCAGGACCAGTGTCAGTGTCAGGAGCAGTGTCAGGTGCATTCTCAGAGTCAGCAGCTGTGTCAGTGTCAGGAGCAGTGTCAGGAGCATTCTCAGGTTCAGCAGCAGTGTCAGTGTCAGGAGCAGTGTCAGCAGCATTCTCAGGTTCAGCAGCAGTGTCAGTGTCAGGAGCAGTGTCAGTGTCACTAGCAGTGTGAGGAGTAGTGTCAGTGTCAGGATCCGTGTGAGTGCCAGTGTCAGAAGCAGTCTCAGGCCATGTGTCAGTTACAGGAGCAGTGTCAGTGTCAGGATCAGTGTCAGTGTCTGTGCCGGGAGCAGTGACTGTGTCAGTGTCACTGTCATGAGCAGTGTCAGTGTCAGTACCAGGAGCGGTGCCTGTGTCAGGAGCAGTGTCAGTGTCAGTACCAGGAGCAGTGCCTGTGTCAGGAGCAGTTTCAGGAGCAGTGTCAGGAGCAGTGCCAGGAGCAGTGTCAGAGTCAGTATCAGGAGCAGCGTCAGTGTCAGGAGCAGTGCCAGGAGCAGTGTCAGTGTCAGGAGCAGTGTCAGGATCAGCAGCAGTGTCAGTGTCAGGAGCAGTGTCAGGAGCAGTGTCAGTGTCAGGAGCAGTGTCACGAGCAGTGTGAGGAGCCGTGCCAGTGTCAGTTGCAGTGTCTGGAGCAGCGTCAGGAGCAGTGGCAGTGTCAGTAGCAGTGTCAGTGTCAGTACCACAAACAGTGCCTGTGTCAGGAGCAGTGTCAGTGTCAGTACCAGGTGCAGTGCCTGTGTCAGGAGCAGTGTCAGGAGCAGCGTCAGGAGCAGTGCCAGGAGCAGTGTCAGTGTCAGCTTCAGGAGCAGCGTCAGCTTCAGGAGCAATGCCAGGATCAGTGCCAGTGTCAGGAGCAGTGTGAGGAGCATTGTCAGTATCAGCAGCAGTGTCTGCGTCAGGAGCAGTGTCAGGAGCAGTGTCTGTGTCAGGAGCAGAGTCAGGAACAGCGCCAATGTAAGGAGCAGTGTCAGGACCAGTGCCAGTGTCAGAAGCAGTCTCAGGACAAGTGTCAGTTACAGGAGCAGTGTCAGTGTCAGGATCAGTCTCAGTCTCTGTGCCGGGAGCAGTGTCAGTGTCAGAGTCGCTGTCATGAGCAGTGTCAGTGTCAGTGTCAGGAGCAGTGTCAGTGTCAGAGTCAGGAGCCGTGTCAGGAGCTGTGTCAGGGGCAGTGTCAGTGTCAGAAGCAGTGTCAGGAGCAGTGTCATCGTCAGGAGCTGTGTCAGGACCAGTGTCAGTGTCAGGAGCAGTGTCAAGAGCTGTGTCAGGAACACAGTCAGTGTCAGTGTCGGGAGCAGTGTCAGTCTCAGTATCAGGTGTCGTGTCTGTGTCAGGAGCAGTGTGAGGAGCAGTGTCAGTGTCAGGAGCAGTGTCAGTGTCAGGACCAGTGTCAGTTTCAAGAGCAGTGTCAGGACCAGTGGCAGTGTCTGGAGCGGCGTCAGGTGTAGTGTCAGCTTCCGGAGCAGTGTCAGTGTCAGGAGCTCCGTCAGGAGCAGTGTCAGGAGCAGTGTCACTGTCAGAAGCAGTGTCAGGCAGAGTGTCATTGTCAGGAACTGTGTCAGAAGTAGTTTCAGGAGCAGTGTCAGTATCAGTGTCTGGAGCAGTGTCAGGAGCAGTGTCAGGAGCAGTGTCAAGGGCAGGAGCAGTGTCAGCGTCATCAGTAGTGTCAGGCGCAGTGTCAGTGCCAGGCGCAGTGTCAGGAGCTGTGTCAGTGTCAGGAGCAGTGTCATGAGCATTGTCAGTGTCAGGAGCAGTGTGAGGAGCAGTGTCAGTTGCAGGACCAGTGTCAGTTTCAGGTGCAGTGTCAGGAGCAGTGTCAGTGCCAGTAGCAGTGTCAGCAGCAGTGTCAGGAGCAGTGTCAGTGTCAGGAGCAGTGCCAGGAGAAGCGTCAGTGTCAGGAGCTGTGTGAGGAGTAGTGTCAGGAGCAGTGTCAGTGTCAGTGTCTGGAGTGGTGTCAGGAGCAGTGTCAGTGACAGGAGCAGTGTCAGTGTCAGGAGCTGTGTCAGTAGTAATTTCAGGAGCGGTGTCAGCGTCAGTGTCTGGAGCAGTGTCAGGAGCAGTCTCTGGGTCAGTCGCAGTGTCAGTGTCAGGAGCTGTGTCAGGAGCAGTGTCGGGAGCAGTGTCAGGACCAGTGTCAGTGTCAGGGGTAGTGTCAGTGGCAGGAGCAGTGTCAGGAATAGTGCCAGTGTCAGAAGCAGTGTGAGGACAAGTGTCAGTTACAGGAGCAGTGTCAGTGTCAGGATCAGTGTCAGTGTCAGTGTCAGTGTCAGTGTCATCAGTAGTGTCAGTGTCAGTGTCAGGAGTAGTGTCAGTGTCAGAGTCAGAAGCTATGACAGGAGTAGTGTCAGGAGCAGTGTCAGTGTCAGAAGAAGTGTCAGGAGCAGTGTCATTGTCAGGAGCTGTGTCAGAAGTAGTTTCAGGAGCAGTGTCAGTGTCAGTGTCTGGAGCAGTGACAGGAGCAGTGTCAGGAGCAGTGTCAGTGTTAGGAGCAGTGTCAGGACCTGTGCCAGTGCTAGGAGCAGTGTCAGCGTGAGCAGCAGTGTCAGGAACAGTGGCAGGAGTAGTGTCACTATCATGTGCTGTGTCAGGAGCAGTGTCAGTGTCTGGAGAATTGTCACGAGCAGTGTCAGGAGCAGTGCAGTGTCTGTAGCAGTGTCAGGAGCAGTGTCGGTGTCAGTATCAGGAGCAGTGTCAGTGTCAGGAGCAGTATCAGGGCCAGTGCCAGTGTCAAGAGCAGTGTCAGTGTGAGCAGCAGTGTCAGGAACAGTGGCAGGAGCAGTGTCACTGTCAGGAGCTGTGTCAGGAGCAGTGTCAGGCACAGTGTCAGTGACAAGAGCTGTGTCAGGAGCAGTGTCAGTGTCTGGAGCAGTGTCAGGAGCAGGGTCAGGAGCAGGGTCAGTTTCATGAGCTGTGTCAGGAGCAGTGTCATGGAGCAGTGTCAGTGTAGGGAGCAGTGTCAGGAGAAGTGTCACGAGCTGTGTCAGGAGCAGTGTCAGTGTCAGGAGCAGTTTCAGGAGCATTATCAGTATCAGCAGCAGTGTCTGTGTCAGTAGCAGTGTCAGGAGCAGTGTCAGTGTGAAGAGCAGTCTGAGGAGCAGTGTCAGTGTCAGGAGCACTGTCAGGAGCATTGTCAGGATCAGCAGCAGCGTCAGTGTCAGGAGCAGTGGTAGCAGCAGCGGCAGTGTCAGGAGCAGTGGTAGCAGTAGTGACAGTGTCAGGAGCAGTGTCAGGTGCAGTGTCAGGAGCAGTGTCAGTGTCAGGAGCAGTGACAGGAGCTGTGCCATGAGCAGTGTCAGTGTCAGGAGCAGTGTCAGGAGCAGTGTCAGGAGCAGTGTCAGTGGCAGGAGCTGAGCCAGGAACAGTGTCAGTGTCACGAGCAGTGTCAGGAGCAGTGTCAGGAGCAGTGTCAGTGTCAGGAGCAGTGTCAGGACCAGTGCCAGTGTCAGGAGCAGTGTCAGTGTGAGCAGCCGTGTCAGGAACAGTGGCAGGAGCAGTGTCACCGTCACGAGCTGTGTCAGGAGCAGTGTCAGTGTCTGGAGCAACGTCACGAGCAGTGTCAGTAGCAGTGTCAGTAGCTTTGTCAGGATCAGCAGCAGTATCAGTGTCAGGAGCAGTGTCAGTGTCAGGAGCAGTGCCAAGAGCAGTGCCAGTGTCAGGAGCTGTGTGAGGAGCTGTGTCAGTTTCAGGAGCAGTTCCACAAGCAGTGTCAGTGTCAGCAGCAGTGTCACGAGCTGTGTCAGGAGCAGTGTCAGTGTCTGGAGCAACGTCGCGAGCAGTGTCAGGAGCAGTGTCAGGACAAGTGTCAGACACAGGAGCAGTATCGGCGTCAGGATCAGCAGCAGTGTCAGTGTCAGGAGCAGTGCCCGGAGCAGTGTCAGTGTCAGGAGCAGTCTCAGGAGAAGTGCCCGTGTCAGGAGCAGTGTCAGTTTCAGGAGCAGTGTCAGGACCAGTGTCAGTGTCAGGAGCAGTTTCAGGAGCAGTGTCAGTAGCAGTGTCAGTGTCAGGAGCAGTGTCAGGGCCAGCGCCAATGTCAGGAGCAGTGTCAGGAACAGTGCCAGAGTCAGAAGCAGTGTCAGGACAAGTGTCAGTTACAGGAGCAGTGTCAGTGTCAGGATCAGAGTCAGTGTAAGTGTCGGGAGCAGTGTCAGTGTCAGTGTCACTGTTAGGAGCAGTGTCAGTGTTAGGAGCAGTGTCAGGAGCAGTGTCAGTGTCAGGAGCAGTGCAGGATCATTGTTAGAATCAGCAGCAGTGTCTGTGTGAGGAGCTGTGGCAGGAGCAGTGTCAGTGTCAGGAGCAGTGTGAGGACCAGTGTCAGTGTCACGTGCAGTGCCAGGAGCAGTGCCAGTGTCGGTGTCATGGGCTGTGTCAGGAGCAGTGTCAGGTGCAGTGTCAGTGACAGGAGGTGTGTCAGGAGCATTGTTAGTGTCAGGAGGAGTGTCTGGAGCAGTGTCGGGAGCAGTGTCAGGAGCAGTGTCAGTGTCAGGGGTAGTGTCAGTGGCAGGAGCAGTGTCAGGAATAGTGCCAGTGTCAGAAGCAGTGTGAGGACAAGTGTCAGTTACAGGAGCAGTGTCAGTGTCAGGACCAGTGTCAGTGTCAGTGTCAGTGTCAGTGTCATCAGTAGTGTCAGTGTCAGTGTCAGGAGCTGTGTCAGGAGTAGTGTCAGGAGCAGTGTCAGTGTCAGCGTCTGGAGCGGTGTCAGTAGCAGTTTCAGGCTCAGGAGCAGTGTCACTGTCAGGAGCTGTGTCAGGAGCAGTGTCAGTAGCAGCGTCAGTGTCAGAAGCAGTGTCATGAGCAGTGTCATTGTCAGGAGCTCTGTCAGAAGTAGTTTCAGGAGCAGTGTCAGTGTCAGTGTCTGGAGCAGTGTCAGGAGCAGTGTCAGGTTCTGGGGCCGTGTCAGTTTCAGAAGCAGTGTCAGGAACAGTGTCATTGTCAGGAACTGTGTCAGAAGTAGTTTCAGGAGCAGTGTCAGGAGCAGTGTCGCTGTCAGAAGCAGTGTCAGGAAGAGTGTCATTGTCAGGAACTGTGTCAGAAGTAGTTTCAGGAGCAGTGTCAGTATCAGTGTCTGGAGCAGTGTCAGGAGCAGCGTCAGGAGCAGCGTCAGGACCAGTGCCAGTGTCAGGAGCAGTGTCAGGACCAGCGTCAGTGTCAGGAGTAGTGTCAGTGGCAGGAGCAGTGTCAGGAGCTGTGTCAGTGCCAGGAGCAGTGTCAGGAGCAGTGTCAGTAGCAGTGTTGGGAGCAGTGTCAGTGTCAGGAGCAGTGACAGTGTCAGGAGCTGTGTCAGCAGCAGTGTTAGTGTCAGGAGCAGTGTCAGGAGCAGTGTCAGTGTCAGGAGCAGTGTCATGAGCAGTGTCAGTGTCAGGAACAGTGCCAGGAGCAGTGTCATGGTCAGGAGCAGTGTCAGTGTCAGCAGTAATGTCAGGCGCAGTATCAGTGCCAGGAACAGTGTCAGGAGCTGTGTCAGCGTCAGGAGCAGTGTCATGAGCAGTGTCAGTGTCAGGAGCAGTGTCAGGAGCTGTGTCGGCGTCTGGAGCAGTGACAGGAGCAGTGTCAGTGTCAGCATCAGGAGCAGCGTCAGTGTCAGGAGCAGCGCCAGGAGCAGTGTCAGTGTCAGGAGGACTGTCAGGAGCAGTTTGAGGTGTAGTGTCAGTGTCAGGAGAAGTGTCAGTGTCTGGAGCAGTGTCAGTAGCAGTGAGAGTGTCAGTATCAGGAGCAGCGTCAGAAGCAGTGACAGGAGCATTGTCAGTATCAGCAGAAGTGTCTGTGTGAGGATCAGTGTCTGTTTCTGGAGCAGTGTCAGGAGCAGTGGCAGGAGCAGTGTCAGTGTCAGGAGCAGTGTCAGGAGCAGTGTCAGGATCAGCAGCAGTGTCAGTGTCAGCAGCAGTGTCAGGAGCTGTTCGAGAAGCAGTGTCAGTTTCAGGAGCAGTGTTACAAACAGTGTCAGTGTCAGCAGCAGTGTCAGGAGCAGTGTCAGGAGCAGTGTCAGTGTCTGGAGCATTGTCAGGACCAGTGCCAGTGTCACGAGCAGCGTCAGGAGCAGTGTCAGGAGCAGTGTCAGTGTCAGGAGCAGTGTCAGGACCAGTGCCAGTGTCAGGAGCAGTGTCAGTGTGAGCAGCCGTGTCAGGAACAGTGGCAGGAGCAGTGTCACCGTCACGGGCTGTGTCAGGAGCAGTGTCAGTGTCTGGAGCAACGTCACGAGCAGTGTCAGTAGCAGTGTCAGTAGCTTTGTCTGGATCAGCAGCAGTATCAGTGTCAGGAGCAGTGTCAGTGTCAGGAGCAGTGCCAAGAGCAGTGCCAGTGTCAGGAGCTGTGTGAGGAGCTGTGTCAGTTTCAGGAGCAGTTCCACAAGCAGTGTCAGTGTCAGCAGCAGTGTCACGAGCTGTGTCAGGAGCAGTGTCAGTGTCTGGAGCAACGTCGCGAGCAGTGTCAGTAGCAGTGTCAGGACAAGTGTCAGTGTCAGGAGCAGTGTCAGGAGAAGTGCCCGTGTCAGGAGCAGTGTCAGGAGCAGTGTCAGGAGCAGTGTCAGTGTCAGGAGCAGTGACAGGAGCTGTGCCATGAGCAGTGTCAGTGTCAGGAGCAGTGTCAGGAGCAGTGTCAGTGGCAGGAGCTGTGCCAGGAGCAGTGTCAGAGTCAGTATCAGGAGCAGCGTTAGTGTCAGGAGCAGTGTCAGCGTGAGCAGCAGTGTCAGGAACAGTGGCAGGAGTAGTGTCACTATCATGTGCTGTGTCAGGAGCAGTGTCAGTGTCTGGAGAATTGTCACGAGCAGTGTCAGGAGCAGTATCAGTGTCAGTTGCAGTGTCAGGAGCAGTGTCGGTGTCAGTATCAGGAGCAGTGTCAGTGTCAGGAGCAGTGTCAGGGCCAGTGCCAGTGTCAGGAGCAGTGTCAGTGTGAGCAGCAGTGTCAGGAACAGTGGCAGGAGCAGTGTCACTGTCAGGAGCTGTGTCAGGAGCAGTGTCAGGCACAGTGTCAGTGACATTAGCTGTGTCAGGAGCAGTGTCAGTGTCAGCAGCAGTGTCAGGAGCAGTGTCAGGAGCAGTGTCAGTGTTAGGAGCAGTCACAGGTGCAGTGTCAGTGCCAGGAGCAGTGTGAGGAGCAGTGTCAGGACCAGTGTCAGTGTCAGGAGCAGTTTCAGGAGCAGTGTCAGTAGCAGTGTCAGTGTCAGGAGCAGTGTCAGGGCCAGCGCCAATGTCAGGAGCAGTGTCAGGAACAGTGCCAGAGTCAGAAGCAGTGTCAGGACAAGTGTCAGTTACAGGAGCAGTGTCAGTGTCAGGATCAGAGTCAGTGTAAGTGTCGGGAGCAGTGTCAGTGTCAGTGTCACTGTAAGGAGCAGTGTCAGTGTTAGGAGCAGTGTCAGGAGCAGTGTCAGTGTCAGGAGCAGTGCAGGATCATTGTTAGAATCAGCAGCAGTGTCTGTGTGAGGAGCTGTGGCAGGAGCAGTGTCAGTGTCAGGAGCAGTGTGAGGACCAGTGTCAGTGTCACGTGCAGTGCCAGGAGCAGTGCCAGTGTCGGTGTCATGAGCTGTGTCAGGAGCAGTGTCAGTGTCAGGAGGAGTGTCTGGAGCAGTGTCGGGAGCAGTGTCAGGACCAGTGTCAGTGTCAGGGGTAGTGTCAGTGGCAGGAGCAGTGTCAGGAACAGTGCCAGTGTCAGAAGCAGTGTGAGGACAAGTGTCAGTTACAGGAGCAGTGTCCGTGTCAGGATCATTGTCAGTGTCAGTGTCAGTGTCAGTGTCATCAGTAGTGTCAGTGTCAGTGTCAGGAGTAGTGTCAGTGTCAGAGTCAGTAGCTGTGACAGGAGTAGTGTCAGGAGCAGTGTCAGTGTCAGAAGAAGTGTCTGGAGCAGTGTCAATGTCAGGAGCTGTGTCAGAAGTAGTTGCAGGAGCAGTGCAGTGTCAGTGTCTGGAGCAGTGTCAGGAGCAGTGTCAGGTTCAGGAGCAGTGTCAGTGTCAGGAGCTGTGTCAGGAGCAGTGTCAGGCGCAGTGTCTGTGACAGGAGCTGTCTCTGGAGCAGTGGCAGTATCAGGAGCAGTGTCAGGAGCAGTGTCAGGAGCAGTGTCAGTCTCAGTGTCGGGAGTAGTGTCTGTGTCAGGTGCAGTGTGAGGAGCAGTGTCAGTGTCAGGAGCAGTGTCAGCGTCAGGACCAGTGTCAGGGTCAGGAGAAGAGTCAGGGCCAGTGCCAGTGTCAGGAGCAGTGTCAGTGTGAGCAGCAGTGTCAGGAACAGTGGCAGGAGCAGTGTCACTGTCAGGAGCTGTGTCAGGAGCAGTGTCAGGCACAGTGTCAGTGACAAGAGCTGTGTCAGGACGAGTGTCAGTGTCAGGAGCAGTGTCAGGAGCAGTGCCAGGAACAGTGCCAGGAGCAGTGTCAGTGTCAGCAGCAGTGTCAGGAGCAGTGTCAGGAGCAGTGTCAGTGTTAGGAGCAGACTCAGGAACAGTGTCAGTGCCAGGAGCAGTGTGAGGAGCAGTGTCAGTGTCAGGAACAGTGTCAGTTTCAGGAGCAGTGTCAGGACCAGTGTCAGTGTCAGGAGCAGTGGGAGGAGCAGTGTCAGTGTCAGGATCAGAAACAGTGTAAGTGTCGGGAACAGTGTCATTGTCACTGTCAGGAGCAGTGCCAGTGTCAGGAGCAGTGTCAGGAGCATTGTCAGTGTCAGGAGCAGTGTCAGGTGCAGTGTCAGTGTCAGCAGTAATGTCAGGCGCAGTATCAATGACAGGAACAGTGTCAGGAGCTGTGCCAGTGTCAGTAGCTGCGTCAGGAGCAGTGTCAGGCGCAGTATCAGTGACAGGAGCTGTGTCAGGAGCAGTGTCAGTGTCATCACCAGTGTTGGGGACAGTGTCAGGTGCAGTGTCCGTGTCAGGAGGAATGTCAGGAGCAGTGTCAATAGCAGGAGCAGTGTCAGGGTCAGCAGTAGTGTCTGGCGCAGTGTCAGTGTCAGGTGGAGTGTCAGGAGCTGTGTCAGTGTCAGGAGCAGTGTCAGGAGCAGTGTCAGTGTCAGGAGCAGTGTGAGGAGCAGTGTCAGTGACAGGACCAGTGTCAGTTTCATGAGCAGTGTCAGGACCAGTGTCAGCGTTAGGAGCAGTGTCAGGAGCTGTGTCAGGAACAATGTCAGTGTCTGTGTCGGGAGCAATGTCAGTGTCAGTGTCACTGTCATGAGCAGTGTCAGCGTCAGTGTCAGGAGCAGTGTCAGGACCAGGGCCAGTATCAGAGGCACTGTCAGGACCAGTGTCAGTGACTGGAGCAGTGTCTATGTCAGGAGAATTGTCCGGAGCAGTGTCTGTGTCAGGAGCGGTTTGAGGAGCAGTGTCAGTGTCAGCAGCAGTGTCAGTGTCAGGAGCTGTGTCAGGAGCATTGTCAGTGTCAGGAGGAGTGTCTGGAGCAGTGTCGGGAGCAGTGTCAGGACCAGTGTCAGTGTCAGGAGTAGTGTCAGTGGCAGGAGCAGTCTCAGGAATAGTGCCAGTGTCAGAAGCAGTGTGAGGCCAAGTGTCAGTCACAGGAGCAGTGTCAGTGTCAGTGTCAGTGTCATCAGTAGTGTCAGTGTCAGTGTCAGGAGTAGTGTCAGTGTCAGAGTCAGTAGCTATGACAGGAGTAGTGTCTGGAGCAATGTCAGTGTCAGAAGAAGTGTCAGGAGCAGTGTCATTGTCAGGAGCTGTGTCATTGTCAGTGTCTGGAGCAGTGTCAGGAGCAGTGTCAGGTTCAGGAGCAGTGTCAGTGTCATGAGCTGTGCCAGGAGCAGTGTCAGGCGCAGTGTCAGTGACAGGAGCTGTCTCTGGAGCAGTGTCAGCATCAGGAGCAGTGTCAGGAGCAGTGTCAGGAGCAGTATCAGTCTCAGTGTCTGGAGTAGTGTCTGTGTCAGGAGCAGTGTGAGGAGCAGTGTCAGTGTCAGGAGCAGTGTCATTAGGCAGTGTCAGTGTCAGGTGCAGTGTCAGGAGCATTATCAGGATCAGCAGTAGTGTCACTGTCAGGAGCAGTGTCAGGAGCAGTGTCAGTGTCAGGAGCTGTGTGAGGAGCAGTGTCAGTGTCCGGAGCAGTGCCAGTGTCAGGAGCAATGTCAGTGTGAGCAGCAGTGTCAGGAACAGTGGCAGGAGCAGTGTCACTGTCTGGAGCTGTGTCAGGAGCAGTGTCAGGCACAGTGTCAGTGACAAGAGCTGTGCCACGAGCAGTGTCAGTGTCAGGAGCAGTGTCAGGAGCAGTGTCAGTGTCAGGACCAGTGTCAGGCGCATTCTCAGGATCAGTAGCAGTGCCAGTGTCAGGAGCAGTGTCAGGAGCAGTGTCAGTGTCAGGAGCTGTGTGAGGAGCAGTGCCAGTGTCCGGAGCAGTGTCTGTGTCAGGATCAGTGTCAGGAGCAGTGTCAGGGTCAGGAGCAGTGTCAGGGTCAGGGGAAGTGTCAGGGCCAGTGCCAGTGTGAGGAGCAATGTCACTGTGAGCAGCAGTGTCCGGAACAGTGGCAGGAACAGTGTCACTGTCAGGAGCTGTGTCAGGAGCATTGTCAGGCACAGTGTCAGTGACAAGAGCTGTGTCAGGAGCAGTGACAGTGTCAGCAGCAGTGTCAGGAGCAGCGTCAGGAGCAGTGTCAGTGTTAGGAGCAGTCTCAGGAGCAGTGTCAGTGCCAGGAGCAGTGTGAGGAGCAGTGCCATGAGCAGTGTCAGTGTCAGGAGCAGTGTCAGGAGCAGTGTCAGTGGCAGGAGCTGTGCCAGGAGCAGTGTCAGAGTCAGTATCAGGAGCAGCGTTAGTGTCAGGAGCAGTGTCAGCGTGAGCAGCAGTGTCAGGAACAGTGGCAGGAGTAGTGTCACTATCATGTGCTGTGTCAGGAGCAGTGTCAGTGTCTGGAGAATTGTCACGAGCAGTGTCAGGAGCAGTATCAGTGTCAGTTGCAGTGTCAGGAGCAGTGTCGGTGTCAGTATCAGGAGCAGTGTCAGTGTCAGGAGCAGTGTCAGGGCCAGTGCCAGTGTCAGGAGCAGTGTCAGTGTGAGCAGCAGTGTCAGGAACAGTGGCAGGAGCAGTGTCACTGTCAGGAGCTGTGTCAGGAGCAGTGTCAGGCACAGTGTCAGTGACATTAGCTGTGTCAGGAGCAGTGTCAGTGTCAGCAGCAGTGTCAGGAGCAGTGTCAGGAGCAGTGTCAGTGTTAGGAGCAGTCTCAGGTGCAGTGTCAGTGCCAGGAGCAGTGTGAGGAGCAGTGTCAGGACCAGTGTCAGTGTCAGGAGCAGTTTCAGGAGCAGTGTCAGTAGCAGTGTCAGTGTCAGGAGCAGTGTCAGGGCCAGCGCCAATGTCAGGAGCAGTGTCAGGAACAGTGCCAGAGTCAGAAGCAGTGTCAGGACAAGTGTCAGTTACAGGAGCAGTGTCAGTGTCAGGATCAGAGTCAGTGTAAGTGTCGGGAGCAGTGTCAGTGTCAGTGTCACTGTAAGGAGCAGTGTCAGTGTTAGGAGCAGTGTCAGGAGCAGTGTCAGTGTCAGGAGCAGTGCAGGATCATTGTTAGAATCAGCAGCAGTGTCTGTGTGAGGAGCTGTGGCAGGAGCAGTGTCAGTGTCAGGAGCAGTGTGAGGACCAGTGTCAGTGTCACGTGCAGTGCCAGGAGCAGTGCCAGTGTCGGTGTCATGAGCTGTGTCAGGAGCAGTGTCAGTGTCAGGAGGAGTGTCTGGAGCAGTGTCGGGAGCAGTGTCAGGACCAGTGTCAGTGTCAGGGGTAGTGTCAGTGGCAGGAGCAGTGTCAGGAACAGTGCCAGTGTCAGAAGCAGTGTGAGGACAAGTGTCAGTTACAGGAGCAGTGTCCGTGTCAGGATCATTGTCAGTGTCAGTGTCAGTGTCAGTGTCATCAGTAGTGTCAGTGTCAGTGTCAGGAGTAGTGTCAGTGTCAGAGTCAGTAGCTGTGACAGGAGTAGTGTCAGGAGCAGTGTCAGTGTCAGAAGAAGTGTCTGGAGCAGTGTCAATGTCAGGAGCTGTGTCAGAAGTAGTTGCAGGAGCAGTGCAGTGTCAGTGTCTGGAGCAGTGTCAGGAGCAGTGTCAGGTTCAGGAGCAGTGTCAGTGTCAGGAGCTGTGTCAGGAGCAGTGTCAGGCGCAGTGTCTGTGACAGGAGCTGTCTCTGGAGCAGTGGCAGTATCAGGAGCAGTGTCAGGAGCAGTGTCAGGAGCAGTGTCAGTCTCAGTGTCGGGAGTAGTGTCTGTGTCAGGTGCAGTGTGAGGAGCAGTGTCAGTGTCAGGAGCAGTGTCAGGGTCAGGACCAGTGTCAGGGTCAGGAGAAGAGTCAGGGCCAGTGCCAGTGTCAGGAGCAGTGTCAGTGTGAGCAGCAGTGTCAGGAACAGTGGCAGGAGCAGTGTCACTGTCAGGAGCTGTGTCAGGAGCAGTGTCAGGCACAGTGTCAGTGACAAGAGCTGTGTCAGGACGAGTGTCAGTGTCAGGAGCAGTGTCAGGAGCAGTGCCAGGAACAGTGCCAGGAGCAGTGTCAGTGTCAGCAGCAGTGTCAGGAGCAGTGTCAGGAGCAGTGTCAGTGTTAGGAGCAGACTCAGGAACAGTGTCAGTGCCAGGAGCAGTGTGAGGAGCAGTGTCAGTGTCAGGAACAGTGTCAGTTTCAGGAGCAGTGTCAGGACCAGTGTCAGTGTCAGGCGCAGTGGGAGGAGCAGTGTCAGTGTCAGGATCAGAAACAGTGTAAGTGTCGGGAACAGTGTCATTGTCACTGTCAGGAGCAGTGCCAGTGTCAGGAGCAGTGTCAGGAGCATTGTCAGTGTCAGGAGCAGTGTCAGGTGCAGTGTCAGTGTCAGCAGTAATGTCAGGCGCAGTATCAATGACAGGAACAGTGTCAGGAGCTGTGCCAGTGTCAGTAGCTGCGTCAGGAGCAGTGTCAGGCGCAGTATCAGTGACAGGAGCTGTGTCAGGAGCAGTGTCAGTGTCATCACCAGTGTTGGGGACAGTGTCAGGTGCAGTGTCCGTGTCAGGAGGAATGTCAGGAGCAGTGTCAATAGCAGGAGCAGTGTCAGGGTCAGCAGTAGTGTCTGGCGCAGTGTCAGTGTCAGGTGGAGTGTCAGGAGCTGTGTCAGTGTCAGGAGCAGTGTCAGGAGCAGTGTCAGTGTCAGGAGCAGTGTGAGGAGCAGTGTCAGTGACAGGACCAGTGTCAGTTTCATGAGCAGTGTCAGGACCAGTGTCAGCGTTAGGAGCAGTGTCAGGAGCTGTGTCAGGAACAATGTCAGTGTCTGTGTCGGGAGCAATGTCAGTGTCAGTGTCACTGTCATGAGCAGTGTCAGCGTCAGTGTCAGGAGCAGTGTCAGGACCAGGGCCAGTATCAGAGGCACTGTCAGGACCAGTGTCAGTGACTGGAGCAGTGTCTATGTCAGGAGAATTGTCCGGAGCAGTGTCTGTGTCAGGAGCGGTTTGAGGAGCAGTGTCAGTGTCAGCAGCAGTGTCAGTGTCAGGAGCTGTGTCAGGAGCATTGTCAGTGTCAGGAGGAGTGTCTGGAGCAGTGTCGGGAGCAGTGTCAGGACCAGTGTCAGTGTCAGGAGTAGTGTCAGTGGCAGGAGCAGTCTCAGGAATAGTGCCAGTGTCAGAAGCAGTGTGAGGCCAAGTGTCAGTCACAGGAGCAGTGTCAGTGTCAGTGTCAGTGTCATCAGTAGTGTCAGTGTCAGTGTCAGGAGTAGTGTCAGTGTCAGAGTCAGTAGCTATGACAGGAGTAGTGTCTGGAGCAATGTCAGTGTCAGAAGAAGTGTCAGGAGCAGTGTCATTGTCAGGAGCTGTGTCATTGTCAGTGTCTGGAGCAGTGTCAGGAGCAGTGTCAGGTTCAGGAGCAGTGTCAGTGTCATGAGCTGTGCCAGGAGCAGTGTCAGGCGCAGTGTCAGTGACAGGAGCTGTCTCTGGAGCAGTGTCAGCATCAGGAGCAGTGTCAGGAGCAGTGTCAGGAGCAGTATCAGTCTCAGTGTCTGGAGTAGTGTCTGTGTCAGGAGCAGTGTGAGGAGCAGTGTCAGTGTCAGGAGCAGTGTCATTAGGCAGTGTCAGTGTCAGGTGCAGTGTCAGGAGCATTATCAGGATCAGCAGTAGTGTCAGTGTCAGGAGCAGTGTCAGGAGCAGTGTCAGTGTCAGGAGCTGTGTGAGGAGCAGTGTCAGTGTCCGGAGCAGTGCCAGTGTCAGGAGCAATGTCAGTGTGAGCAGCAGTGTCAGGAACAGTGGCAGGAGCAGTGTCACTGTCTGGAGCTGTGTCAGGAGCAGTGTCAGGCACAGTGTCAGTGACAAGAGCTGTGCCACGAGCAGTGTCAGTGTCAGGAGCAGTGTCAGGAGCAGTGTCAGTGTCAGGACCAGTGTCAGGCGCATTCTCAGGATCAGTAGCAGTGCCAGTGTCAGGAGCAGTGTCAGGAGCAGTGTCAGTGTCAGGAGCTGTGTGAGGAGCAGTGCCAGTGTCCGGAGCAGTGTCTGTGTCAGGATCAGTGTCAGGAGCAGTGTCAGGGTCAGGAGCAGTGTCAGGGTCAGGGGAAGTGTCAGGGCCAGTGCCAGTGTGAGGAGCAATGTCACTGTGAGCAGCAGTGTCCGGAACAGTGGCAGGAACAGTGTCACTGTCAGGAGCTGTGTCAGGAGCATTGTCAGGCACAGTGTCAGTGACAAGAGCTGTGTCAGGAGCAGTGACAGTGTCAGCAGCAGTGTCAGGAGCAGCGTCAGGAGCAGTGTCAGTGTTAGGAGCAGTCTCAGGAGCAGTGTCAGTGCCAGGAGCAGTGTGAGGAGCAGTGTCAGTGTCAGGAACAGTGTCAGTTTCAGGAGCAGTGTCAGGACCAGTGTCAGTGTCAGGAGCAGGGTCAGGAGCAGTGTCAGTAGCAGTGTCAGTGTCAGGAGCAGGGTCAGGACCAGCGCCAATGTCAGGAGCAGTGTCAGGAACAGTGCCAGAGTCAGAAGCAGTGTCAGGACATGTGTCAGTTACAGGAGCAGTGTCAGTGCCAGGATCAGAGTCAGTATAAGTGTCGGGAGCAGTGTCAGTGTCAGTGTCACTGTAAGGAGCAGTGTCAGTGTTAGGAGCAGTGTCATGAGCAGTGTCAGTGTCAGGAGCAGTGCAGGATCATTGTTAGTATCAGCAGCAGTGTCTGTGTCAGGAGCAGTGTCAGTGTCAGTGTCTGGAGCGGCCTCAGGAGCAGTGTCAGGTTCCGGAGCAGTGTCAGTGTTAGGAGCTGCGTCAGGTGCAGTGTCAGGTGCAGTGTCAGTGTCAGAAGCAGTGTCAGGAAGAGTGTCATTGTCAGGAACTGTGTCAGAAGCTGTTTCAGGAGCAGTGTCAGTATCAGTGTGTGGAGCAGTGTCAGTGTCAGGTGCAGTGTTAGTGTCAGGAGCTGTGTCAGGAGCAGTGTTAGGAGCAGCGTCTGTGTCAGAAGCAGTGTCATGAGCAGTGTCATTGTCAGGAGCTGTGTCAGAAGTAGTTTCAGGAGCAGTGTCAGTGTCAGTGTCTGGAGCAGTGTCATGAGCAGTGACAGGTTCTGGAGCAGTGTCAGTGTCAGGAGCTGCGTCAGGAGCAGTGTCAGGCGCAGTGTCAGTGACAGTGGCTGTGTCAGGAGCAGTGTCAGTGTCATCACCAGTGTTAGGAATAGTGTCAGGGGCAGTGTCAGTGTTAGGAGCAGTGTCTGGAGCAGTGTCAGTCTCAGTACCAGGAGCATTCCCTGTGCAGGTGCAGTGTCAGTGTCGGGAGCGGTGTCAGGAGCAGTGTCAATAGCAGGAGCAGTGTCAGCGTCAGCAGTAGTGTCAGGCGCAGTGTCAGTGCGAGGTGCAGTGTCATGAGCTGTGTCAGTGTCAGGAGCAGTGTCAGGAGCAGTGTCAGTGTCAGGAGCAGTGTGAGGAGCAGTGTCAGTATCAGGACCAGTGTCAGATTCAGGAGCAGTGTCAGGACCAGTGTCAGCGTTAGGAGCAGTGTGAGGAGCTGTGTCAGGAACAACGTCAGTGTCAGTGTCGGGAGCAATGTCAGTGTCAGTGTCACTGTCATGAGCAGTGTCAGCGTCAGTGTCAGGAGCAGTGTCAGGATCAGTGCCAGTGTCAGAAGCAGTGTCAGGAGCAGTGTCAGTGTCAGGAGCAGTGACAGTGTCAGGAGCTGTGTCAGGAGCAGTGTCAGTGTCAGGAGCAGTGTCAGGAGCAGTGTCAGTGTCAGGAGCAGTGTCAGGAGCATGGTCAGGAGCATTGTCAGGATCAGCAGCAGTGTCAGTGTCTGGAGCAGTGTCAGGAGCAGTGTCAGGTTCTGGAGCAGTGCCAGTGTCAGTAGCTGCGTCAGGAGCAGTGTCAGGCGCAGTGTCAGTGACAGGAGCTGTGTCAGGAGCAGTGTCAGTGTCATCACCAGTGTTAGGGACAGTGTCAGGTGCAGTGTCAGTGTCAGGTGCAGTGTCAGGAGCAGTGTCAATAGCAGGAGCAGTGTCAGCGTCAGCAGTAGTGTCAGGCGCAGTGTCAGTGCCAGGTGCAGTGTCAGGAGCTGTGTCAGTGTCAGGAGCAGTGTCATTAGCAGTGTCAGTGTCAGGAGCAGTGTCAGGAGCATTATGAGGATCAGCAGCTGTGACAGTGTCAGCAGCAGTGTCAGGAGTAGTGTCAGTAGCAGTGTCGGTAGCAGTGTCAGGAGCATTGTCAGGATCCGCAGCAGTGTCAGTGTCAGGAGCAGAGTCAGTAGCAGTGAGAGTGTCAGTATAAGGAGCAGTGTCAGTTTCAGGAGCAGTGTCAGAACCAGTGTCAGGAGCATTGTCAGTATCAGCAGCAGTGTCAGTGTCACGAGCAGTGTCAGGAGCAGTGTCAGGAGCAGTGTCAGTGTTAGGAGCTGTGTCAGGACCTGTGCCAGTGCCAGGAGCAGTGTCAGCGTGAGCAGCAGTGTCAGGAACAGTGGCAGGAGCAGTGTCACTATCATGTGCTGTGTCAGGAGCAGTGTCAGTGTCAGGAGCAGAGTCAGTAGCAGTGAGAGTGTCAGTATAAGGAGCAGTGTCAGTTTCAGGAGCAGTGTCAGAACCAGTGTCAGGAGCATTGTCAGTATCAGCAGCAGTGTCAGTGTCACGAGCAGTGTCAGGAGCAGTGTCAGGAGCAGTGTCAGTGTTACGAGCTGTGTCAGGACCTGTGCCAGTGCCAGGAGCAGTGTCAGCGTGAGCAGCAGTGTCAGGAACAGTGGCAGGAGCAGTGTCACTATCATGTGCTGTGTCAGGAGCAGTGTCAGTGTCTGGAGAATTGTCACGAGCAGTGTCAGGAGCAGTGTCAGTGTCAGTAGCAGTGTCAGGAGCAGTGTCAGTGTCAGTATCAGAAGCAGTGTCAGTGTCAGGAGCAGTGTCAGGGCCAGTGCCAGTGTCAGGAGCAGTGTCAGTGTCAGGACCAGTGTCAGTTTCAGGAGCAGTGTCAGGACCAGTGGCAGTGTCTGGAGCGCCGTCAGGAGCAGTGTCAGCTTCCGGAGCAGTGTCAGTGTCAGGAGCTGCGTCAGGAGCAGTGTCAGGAGCAGCGTCGCTGTCAGAAGCAGTGTCGGGAAGAGTGTCATTGTCAGGAACTGTGTCAGAAGTAGTTTCAGGAGCAGTGTCAGTATCAGTGTCTGGAGCAGTGTCAGGAGCAGCGTCAGTGTCAGTACCATGAGCAGTCCCTGTGGAGGTGCAGTGCCAGTGTCTGGAGCAGTGTCAGGAGCAGTGTCAGGAGCAGTGTCAGTGTCAGGAGCAGTGTCAGGACCAGTGCCATTGTCAGGAGCAGTGTCAGTGTGAGCAGCCGTGTCAGGAACAGTGGCAGGAGCAGTGTCACCGTCACGAGCTGTGTCAGGAGCAGTGTCAGTGTCAGTGTCTGGAGCATCGTCAGGAGCAGTGTCAGGTTCAGGAGCAGCGTCAGTTTCATGAGCTGTGTCAGGACCAGTGTCAGGAGCAATGTCAGTATCAGGAGCAGTGTGAGCAGCCGTGTCAGGGTCAGGAGCAGTTTCAGGAGCAGTATCAGTATCAGCAGCAGTGTCTGTGCCAGTAGCAGTGTCAGGAGCAGTGTCTGTGTGAAGAGCAGTGTGAGGAGCAGTGTCAGTGACAGGAGCAGTGTCAGTGTCAGTGTCACTGTCATCAGCAGTGTCAGCGTCAGTGTCAGGAGCACTGTCAGGAGCATTGTCAGGATCAGCAGCAGCGTCAGTGTCAGGAGCAGTGGTAGTAGCAGTGACAGTGTCAGGAGCAGTGTCTGGAGCAGTGCCAGGAGCAGTGTCAGTGTCAGGACCAGTGTCAGTTTCAGGAGCAGTGTCAGGACCAGTGGCAGTGTCTGGAGCGCCGTCAGGAGCAGTGTCAGCTTCCGGAGCAGTGTCAGTGTCAGGAGCTGCGTCAGGAGCAGTGTCAGGAGCAGTGTCGCTGTCAGAAGCAGTGTCAGGAAGAGTGTCATTGTAAGGAACTGTGTCAGAAGTTGTTTCAGGAGCAGTGTCTGTAGCAGTGTCTGGAGCAGTGTCAGGAGCAGTGTCAGTTTCAGGACCAGTGCCAGTTTCAGGAGCAGTGTCAGGACCAGTGGCAGTGTCTGGAGCGCCGTCAGGACCAGTGTCAGCTTCCGGAGCAGTGTCTGTGTCAGGAGCTGCGTCAGGAGCAGTGTCAGGAGCAGTGTCGCTGTCAGAAGCAGTGTCGGGAAGTGTGTCATTGTCAGGAACTGTGTCAGAAGTAGTTTCAGGAGCAGTGTCAGTATCAGTGTCTGGAGCAGTGTCAGGAGCAGCGACAGTGTCAGTACCATGAGCAGTCCCTGTGGAGGTGCAGTGCCAGTGTCAGGAGCAGTGTCAGGAGCAGTGTCAAGGGCAGGAGCAGTGTCAGGCGCAGTGTCAGTGCCAGGAGCTGTGTCAGGAGCTGTGTCAGTGTCAGGAGCAGTGCCAGGAGCCGTGTCAGTGTCAGGAGCAGTGTCAGTGTCAGGAGCAGTGTCAGGAGCTGTGTCAGTGCCAGGAGCAGTGTCAGGAGCAGTGTCAGTGGCAGTGTTGGGAGCAGTGTCAGTGTCAGGAGCAGTGACAGTGTCAGGATCTCTGTCAGAAGCAGTGTCAGTGTCAGGAGCAGTGCCAGGAGCCGTGTCAGTGCCAGGAGCAGCGCCAGTGTCAGGAGCAGTGTCAGGAGCAGTGCCAGGAGCAGTGACAGGAGCAGTGTCAGAGTCAGCAGCAGTGTCAGGAGCAGTTTCAAGAGCAGTGTCAGTGTCAGGAGCATGGTCAGGAGCATTGTCAGGATCAGCAGCAGTGTCAGTGTCAGGAGCAGTGTCAGGAGCCGTGTCAGTGTCAGGAGCAGTGTCAGGGTCAGGACCAGTGTCAGGGTCAGGAGAAGTGTCAGGGCCAGTGCCAGTGTCAGGAGCAGTGTCAGTGTGAGCAGCAGTGTCAGGAACAGTGGCAGGAGCAGTGTCACTGTCAGGAGCTGTGTCAGGAGCAGTGTCAGGCACAGTGTCAGTGACAAGAGCTGTGTCAGGACGAGTGTCAGTGTCAGGAGCAGTGTCAGGAGCAGTGTCAGTAGCAGTGTCAGAGTCAGGAGCAGTGTCAGGACCAGCGCCAATGTCAGGAGTAGTGTCAGGAACAGTGCCAGAGCCAGAAGCAGTGTCAGGACAAGTGTCAGTTACAGGAGCAGTGTCAGTGTCAGGAACAGAGTCAGTGTAAGTGTCGGGAGCAGTGTCAGTGTCAGTGTCACTGTAAGGAGCAGTGTCACTGTTAGGAGCAGTGTCAGGAGCAGTGTCAGTGTCAGGAGCAGTGCAGGATCATTGTTAGTATCAGCAGCAGTGTCTGTGTGAGGAGCTGTGGCAGGAGCAGTGTCAGTGTCAGGATCTGTTTCAGTAGCAGTGTCGGGAACAGTGTCAGTGTCACTGTCAGGAGCAGTGACAGTGTCAGGAGCTGTCTCAGGAGCAGTGTCAGTGTAAGGAGCAGTGTCAGGAGCAGTGTCCGTGTCAGGATCATTGTCAGTGTCAGTGTCAGTGTCAGTGTCATCAGTAGTGTCAGTGTCAGTGTCAGGAGTAGTGTCAGTGTCAGAGTCAGTAGCTGTGACAGGAGTAGTGTCAGGAGCAGTGTCAGTGTCAGAAGAAGTGTCAGGAGCAGTGTCAATGTCAGGAGCTGTGTCAGAAGTAGTTGCAGGAGCAGTGCAGTGTCAGTGTCTGGAGCAGTGTCAGGAGCAGTGTCAGGTTCAGGAGCAGTGTCAGTGTCAGGAGCTGTGTCAGGAGCAGTGTCAGGCGCAGTGTCTGTGACAGGAGCTGTCTCTGGAGCAGTGTCAGTATCAGGAGCAGTGTCAGGAGCAGTGTCAGCAGCAGTGTCAGTCTCAGTGTCTGGAGTAGTGCCTGTGTCAGGTGCAGTGTGAGGAGCAGTGTCAGTGTCAGGAGCAGTGTCAGGGTCAGGACCAGTGTCAGGGTCAGGAGAAGTGTCAGGGCCAGTGCCAGTGTCAGGAGCAGTGTCAGTGTGAGCAGCAGTGTCAGGAACAGTGGCAGGAGCAGTGTCACTGTCAGGAGCTGTGTCAGGAGCAGTGTCAGGCACAGTGTCAGTGACAAGAGCTGTGTCAGGACGAGTGTCAGTGTCAGGAGCAGTGTCAGGAGCAGTGTCAGTAGCAGTGTCAGAGTCAGGAGCAGTGTCAGGACCAGCGCCAATGTCAGGAGTAGTGTCAGGAACTGTGCCAGAGCCAGAAGCAGTGTCAGGACAAGTGTCAGTTACAGGAGCAGTGTCAGTGTCAGGAACAGAGTCAGTGTAAGTGTCGGGAGCAGTGTCAGTGTCAGTGTCACTGTAAGGAGCAGTGTCACTGTTAGGAGCAGTGTCAGGAGCAGTGTCAGTGTCAGGAGCAGTGCAGGATCATTGTTAGTATCAGCAGCAGTGTCTGTGTGAGGAGCTGCGGCAGGAGCAGTGTCAGTGTCAGGATCTGTTTCAGTAGCAGTGTCGGGAACAGTGTCAGTGTCACTGTCAGGAGCAGTGACAGTATCAGGAGCTGTCTCAGGAGCAGTGTCAGTGTAAGGAGCAGTGTCAGGTGCAGTGTCAGTGTCAGGTGCAGTGTCAGGAGCGTTCTCAGGATCAGTGTCAGCAGCAGTGGCTGGTGCAGTGTCAGTGTCAGGAGCCGTGTCAGGAGCAGTGCCAGGAGCAGTGTCAGTGTCAGGAGCTGTGTCAGGTGTAGTGTCAGGAGCATTGTCTATGTCAGTGTCTGGAGCAGTGTCAGGAGCAGTGTCAGGTTCAGGAGCAGTCTCAGTGTCAGGAGCTGTGTCAGGAGCAGTGTCAGGCGCAGTGTCAGTGACAGGAGCTGTGTCTGGAGCAGTGTCAGTATCAGGAGCAGTGTCAGGAGCAGTGTCAGGAGCAGTGTCAGTCCCAGTGTCTGGAGTAGTGTCTGTGTCAGGAGCAGTGTCAGGCGTAGTGTCAGTGACATGAGCTGTGTCAGTAGCAGTTTCAGTGTCAGCACCTGTGTTAGGAAAAGAGTCAGGGGCAGTGTCAGTGTCATTAGCAGTGTCAGGAGCAGTGTCAGTCTCAGCATCAGGAGCAGTGTCAGTGTCAGGAGCAGTGGGAGGAGCAGTGTCAGTGTCAGGAGCAGTGTCATTAGCAGTGTCAGTGTCAGGAGCAGTGTCAGGAGCATTATCAGGATCAGCAGCTGTGACAGTGTCAGCAGCAGTGTCAGGAGTAGTGTCAGTAGCAGTGTCGGTAGCAGTGTCAGGAGCAGTGTCAGGAGCAGTGTCAGTGTTAGGAGCAGTCTCAGGAGCAGTGTCAGTGCCAGGAGCAGTGTGAGGAGCAGTGTCAGTGTCAGGAGCAGTGCAGGATCATTGTTAGAATCAGCAGCAGTGTCTGTGTCAGGAGCAGTGTCAGGAGCAGTGTCAGGAGCAGTGTCAGGAGCAGTGTCAGTCTCAGGTGCAGTGTCAGGAGCATTGTCAGGAGCAGTGTCTGTGTCACAAGCAGTGTCAGGAGCAGTGTCAGGAGCAGTGTCAGTGTCAGGAGCAGTGTCAGGACCAGTGCCATTGTCAGGAGCAGTGTCAGTGTGAGCAGCCGTGTCAGGAACAGTGGCAGGAGCAGTGTCACCGTCACGAGCTGTGTCAGGAGCAGTGTCATTGTCAGTGCCAGGAGCTGTGTCAGGAGCTGTGTCAGGAGCTGTGTCTGGAGCAGTGTCAGTGTCAGAAGCAGTGTCAGGAGCAGTGTCATCGTCAGGAGCTGTGTCAGAAGTAGTTTCAGGAGCAGTGTCAGTGTCAGTGTCTGGAGCATCGTCAGGCGCAGTGTCAGGTTCAGGAGCAGCGTCAGTGTCAGGAGTTGTGTCAGGGGCAGTGTCAGGAGCAGTGTCAGTGAAAGTAGCTGTGTCAGGAGCAGTGTCAGTGTCTGGAGCAGTGTCAGGAGCAGGGTCAGGAGCAGGGTCAGTTTCATGAGCTGTGTCAGGAGCAGTGTCATGGAGCAGTGTCAGTGTAGGGAGCAGTGTCAGGAGAAGTGTCACGAGCTGTGTCAGGAGTAGTGTCAGTGTCAGGAGCAGTTTCAGGAGCATTATCAGTATCAGCAGCAGTGTCTGTGTCAGTAGCAGTGTCACGAGCAGTGTCAGTGTGAAGAGCAGTCTGAGGAGCAGTGCCAGTGTCAGGAGCACTGTCAGGAGCATTGTCAGGATCAGCAGCAGCGTCAGTGTCAGGAGCAGTGGTAGCAGCAGTGACAGTGTCAGGAGCAGTGTCAGGTGCAGTGTCAGGAGCAGTGTCACTGTCAGGAGCAGTGACAGGAGCTGTGCCATGAGCAGTGTCAGTGTCAGGAGCAGTGTCAGGAGCAGTGTCAGGAGCAGTGTCAGTGGCAGGAGCTGTGCCAGGAACAGTGTCAGTGTCAGGAGCAGTGTCAGGAGCAGTGTCGGCGTCTGGAGCAGTGACAGGAGCAGTGTCAGTGTCAGCATCAGGAGCAGCGTCAGTGTCAGGAGCAGCGCCAGGAGCAGTGTCAGTGTCAGGAGGACTGTCAGGAGCAGTTTGAGGTGTAGTGTCAGTGTCAGGAGCAGTGTCAGTGTCAGGAGCAGTGTCAGTAGCAGTGAGAGTGTCAGTATCAGGAGCAGCGTCAGAAGCAGTGTCAGGAGCATTGTCAGTATCAGCAGAAGTGTCTGTGTCAGGAGCAGTGTAGGAGCAGTGTCAGTGTCACGAGCTGTGTGAGGAGCAGTGTCAGTGTCAGGAGCATTGTCGGGAGCAGTGTCTGTGTCACGAGCAGTGTCAGGAGCAGTGTCAGGAGCAGTGTCAGTGTCAGGAGCAGTGTCAGGACCAGTGCCATTGTCAGGAGCAGTGTCAGTGTGAGCAACCGTGTCAGGAACAGTGGCAGGAGCAGTATCACCGTCACGGGCTGTGTCAGGAGCAGTGTCAGTGTCTGGCGCAACGTCACGAGCAGTGCCAGTTGCAATGTCAGGAGCTTTGTCAGGATCAGCAGCAGTACCAGTGTCAGGAGCAGTGTCAGGAGAATTGTCAGGATCAGCAGCAGTGTCAGTGTCACGAGCAGTGTCAGGAGCTGTGTCAGTTACAGGAGCTATTTCAGGAGTTGTGTCAGGTGCAGTATCAGTGTCAGTGTCTGGAGCAGTGTCAAGAGCATTGTCACGATCAGCAGCAGTGTGAGTGTCAGGAGCAGCGTGAGGAGCAGTGTCAGTGTCAGGAGCTGTGTGAGGATCAGTGTCTGTTTCTGGAGCAGTGTCAGGAGCAGTGGCAGGAGCAGTGTCAGTGTCAGGAGCAGTGTCAGGAGCAGTGTCAGGATCAGCAGCAGTGTCAGTGTCAGCAGCAGTGTCAGGATCTGTTCGAGAAGCAGTGTCAGTTTCAGGAGCAGTGTTACAAACAGTGTCAGTGTCAGCAGCAGTGTCAGGAGCAGTGTCAGGAGCAGTGTCAGTGTCTGGGGCATTGTCAGGACCAGTGCCAGTGTCACGAGCAGCGTCAGGAGCAGTGTCAGGAGCAGTGTCAGTGCCAGGAGCAGTGTGAGGAGCAGTGTCAGTGTCAGGAGCAGTGCAGGATCATTGTTAGAATCAGCAGCAGTGTCTGTGTCAGGAGCAGTGTCAGGAGCAGTGTCAGGAGCAGTGTCAGGAGCAGTGTCAGTCTCAGGTGCAGTGTCAGGAGCATTGTCAGGAGCAGTGTCTGTGACACAAGCAGTGTCAGGAGCAGTGTCAGGAGCAGTGTCAGTGTCAGGAGCAGTGTCAGGACCAGTGCCATTGTCAGGAGCAGTGTCAGTGTGAGCAGCCGTGTCAGGAACAGTGGCAGGAGCAGTGTCACCGTCACGAGCTGTGTCAGGAGCAGTGTCATTGTCAGTGCCAGGAGCTGTGTCAGGAGCTGTGTCAGGAGCTGTGTCTGGAGCAGTGTCAGTGTCAGAAGCAGTGTCAGGAGCAGTGTCATCGTCAGGAGCTGTGTCAGAAGTAGTTTCAGGAGCAGTGTCAGTGTCAGTGTCTGGAGCATCGTCAGGCGCAGTGTCAGGTTCAGGAGCAGCGTCAGTGTCAGGAGTTGTGTCAGGGGCAGTGTCAGGAGCAGTGTCAGTGAAAGTAGCTGTGTCAGGAGCAGTGTCAGTGTCTGGAGCAGTGTCAGGAGCAGGGTCAGGAGCAGGGTCAGTTTCATGAGCTGTGTCAGGAGCAGTGTCATGGAGCAGTGTCAGTGTAGGGAGCAGTGTCAGGAGAAGTGTCACGAGCTGTGTCAGGAGTAGTGTCAGTGTCAGGAGCAGTTTCAGGAGCATTATCAGTATCAGCAGCAGTGTCTGTGTCAGTAGCAGTGTCACGAGCAGTGTCAGTGTGAAGAGCAGTCTGAGGAGCAGTGCCAGTGTCAGGAGCACTGTCAGGAGCATTGTCAGGATCAGCAGCAGCGTCAGTGTCAGGAGCAGTGGTAGCAGCAGTGACAGTGTCAGGAGCAGTGTCAGGTGCAGTGTCAGGAGCAGTGTCACTGTCAGGAGCAGTGACAGGAGCTGTGCCATGAGCAGTGTCAGTGTCAGGAGCAGTGTCAGGAGCAGTGTCAGGAGCAGTGTCAGTGGCAGGAGCTGTGCCAGGAACAGTGTCAGTGTCAGGAGCAGTGTCAGGAGCAGTGTCGGCGTCTGGAGCAGTGACAGGAGCAGTGTCAGTGTCAGCATCAGGAGCAGCGTCAGTGTCAGGAGCAGCGCCAGGAGCAGTGTCAGTGTCAGGAGGACTGTCAGGAGCAGTTTGAGGTGTAGTGTCAGTGTCAGGAGCAGTGTCAGTGTCAGGAGCAGTGTCAGTAGCAGTGAGAGTGTCAGTATCAGGAGCAGCGTCAGAAGCAGTGTCAGGAGCATTGTCAGTATCAGCAGAAGTGTCTGTGTCAGGAGCAGTGTAGGAGCAGTGTCAGTGTCACGAGCTGTGTGAGGAGCAGTGTCAGTGTCAGGAGCATTGTCGGGAGCAGTGTCTGTGTCACGAGCAGTGTCAGGAGCAGTGTCAGGAGCAGTGTCAGTGTCAGGAGCAGTGTCAGGACCAGTGCCATTGTCAGGAGCAGTGTCAGTGTGAGCAACTGTGTCAGGAACAGTGGCAGGAGCAGTATCACCGTCACGGGCTGTGTCAGGAGCAGTGTCAGTGTCTGGCGCAACGTCACGAGCAGTGCCAGTTGCAATGTCAGGAGCTTTGTCAGGATCAGCAGCAGTACCAGTGTCAGGAGCAGTGTCAGGAGAATTGTCAGGATCAGCAGCAGTGTCAGTGTCACGAGCAGTGTCAGGAGCTGTGTCAGTTACAGGAGCTATTTCAGGAGTTGTGTCAGGTGCAGTATCAGTGTCAGTGTCTGGAGCAGTGTCAAGAGCATTGTCACGATCAGCAGCAGTGTGAGTGTCAGGAGCAGCGTGAGGAGCAGTGTCAGTGTCAGGAGCTGTGTGAGGATCAGTGTCTGTTTCTGGAGCAGTGTCAGGAGCAGTGGCAGGAGCAGTGTCAGTGTCAGGAGCAGTGTCAGGAGCAGTGTCAGGATCAGCAGCAGTGTCAGTGTCAGCAGCAGTGTCAGGATCTGTTCGAGAAGCAGTGTCAGTTTCAGGAGCAGTGTTACAAACAGTGTCAGTGTCAGCAGCAGTGTCAGGAGCAGTGTCAGGAGCAGTGTCAGTGTCTGGGGCATTGTCAGGACCAGTGCCAGTGTCACGAGCAGCGTCAGGAGCAGTGTCAGGAGCAGTGTCAGTGTCAGGAGCAGTGTCAGGACCAGTGCCAGTGTCAGGAGCAGTGTCAGTGTGAGCAGCCGTGTCAGGAACAGTGGCAGGAGCAGTGTCACCGTCACGGGCTGTGTCAGGAGCAGTGTCAGTGTCTGGAGCAACGTCACGAGCAGTGTCAGTAGCAGTGTCAGTAGCTTTGTCAGGATCAGCAGCAGTATCAGTGTCAGGAGCAGTGTCAGTGTCAGGAGCAGTGCCAAGAGCAGTGCCAGTGTCAGGAGCTGTGTGAGGAGCTGTGTCAGTTTCAGGAGCAGTTCCACAAGCAGTGTCAGTGTCAGCAGCAGTGTCACGAGCTGTGTCAGGAGCAGTGTCAGTGTCTGGAGCAACGTCGCGAGCAGTGTCAGGAGCAGTGTCAGGACAAGTGTCAGACACAGGAGCAGTATCAGCGTCAGGATCAGCAGCAGTGTCAGTGTCAGGAGCAGTGCCAGGAGCAGTGTCAGTGTCAGGAGCAGTGTCAGGAGAAGTGCCCGTGTCAGGAGCAGTGTCAGGAGCAGTGTCAGGAGCAGTGTCAGTGTCAGGAGCAGTGACAGGAGCTGTGCCATGAGCAGTGTCAGTGTCAGGAGCAGTGTCAGGAGCAGTGTCAGGTGCAGTGTCAGTGGCAGGAGCTGTGCCAGGAGCAGTGTCAGAGTCAGTATCAGGAGCAGCGTTAGTGTCAGGAGCAGTGTCAGCGTGAGCAGCAGTGTCAGGAACAGTGGCAGGAGTAGTGTCACTATCATGTGCTGTGTCAGGAGCAGTGTCAGTGTCTGGAGAATTGTCACGAGCAGTGTCAGGAGCAGTATCAGTGTCGGTTGCAGTGTCAGGAGCAGTGTCGGTGTCAGTATCAGGAGCAGTGTCTGTGTCAGTAGCAGTGTCACGAGCAGTGTCAGTGTGAAGAGCAGTCTGAGGAGCAGTGCCAGTGTCAGGAGCACTGTCAGGAGCATTGTCAGGATCAGCAGCAGCGTCAGTGTCAGGAGCAGTGGTAGCAGCAGTGACAGTGTCAGGAGCAGTGTCAGGTGCAGTGTCAGGAGCAGTGTCACTGTCAGGAGCAGTGACAGGAGCTGTGCCATGAGCAGTGTCAGTGTCAGGAGCAGTGTCAGGAGCAGTGTCAGGAGCAGTGTCAGTGGCAGGAGCTGTGCCAGGAACAGTGTCAGTGTCAGGAGCAGTGTCAGGAGCAGTGTCGGCGTCTGGAGCAGTGACAGGAGCAGTGTCAGTGTCAGCATCAGGAGCAGCGTCAGTGTCAGGAGCAGCGCCAGGAGCAGTGTCAGTGTCAGGAGGACTGTCAGGAGCAGTTTGAGGTGTAGTGTCAGTGTCAGGAGCAGTGTCAGTGTCAGGAGCAGTGTCAGTAGCAGTGAGAGTGTCAGTATCAGGAGCAGCGTCAGAAGCAGTGTCAGGAGCATTGTCAGTATCAGCAGAAGTGTCTGTGTCAGGAGCAGTGTAGGAGCAGTGTCAGTGTCACGAGCTGTGTGAGGAGCAGTGTCAGTGTCAGGAGCATTGTCGGGAGCAGTGTCTGTGTCACGAGCAGTGTCAGGAGCAGTGTCAGGAGCAGTGTCAGTGTCAGGAGCAGTGTCAGGACCAGTGCCATTGTCAGGAGCAGTGTCAGTGTGAGCAACCGTGTCAGGAACAGTGGCAGGAGCAGTATCACCGTCACGGGCTGTGTCAGGAGCAGTGTCAGTGTCTGGCGCAACGTCACGAGCAGTGCCAGTTGCAATGTCAGGAGCTTTGTCAGGATCAGCAGCAGTACCAGTGTCAGGAGCAGTGTCAGGAGAATTGTCAGGATCAGCAGCAGTGTCAGTGTCACGAGCAGTGTCAGGAGCTGTGTCAGTTACAGGAGCTATTTCAGGAGTTGTGTCAGGTGCAGTATCAGTGTCAGTGTCTGGAGCAGTGTCAAGAGCATTGTCACGATCAGCAGCAGTGTGAGTGTCAGGAGCAGCGTGAGGAGCAGTGTCAGTGTCAGGAGCTGTGTGAGGATCAGTGTCTGTTTCTGGAGCAGTGTCAGGAGCAGTGGCAGGAGCAGTGTCAGTGTCTGGAGCAACGTCGCGAGCAGTGTCAGGAGCAGTGTCAGGACAAGTGTCAGACACAGGAGCAGTATCAGCGTCAGGATCAGCAGCAGTGTCAGTGTCAGGAGCAGTGCCAGGAGCAGTGTCAGTGTCAGGAGCAGTGTCAGGAGAAGTGCCCGTGTCAGGAGCAGTGTCAGGAGCAGTGTCAGGAGCAGTGTCAGTGTCAGGAGCAGTGACAGGAGCTGTGCCATGAGCAGTGTCAGTGTCAGGAGCAGTGTCAGGAGCAGTGTCAGGAGCAGTGTCAGTGGCAGGAGCTGTGCCAGGAGCAGTGTCAGAGTCAGTATCAGGAGCAGCGTTAGTGTCAGGAGCAGTGTCAGCGTGAGCAGCAGTGTCAGGAACAGTGGCAGGAGTAGTGTCACTATCATGTGCTGTGTCAGGAGCAGTGTCAGTGTCTGGAGAATTGTCACGAGCAGTGTCAGGAGCAGTATCAGTGTCGGTTGCAGTGTCAGGAGCAGTGTCGGTGTCAGTATCAGGAGCAGTGTCAGTGTCAGGAGCAGTGTCAGGGCCAGTGCCAGTGTCAGGAGCAGTGTCAGTGTGAGCAGCAGTGTCAGGAACAGTGGCAGGAGCAGTGTCAGTGTCAGGAGCAGTGTCAGGGCCAGTGCCAGTGTCAGGAGCAGTGTCAGTGTGAGCAGCAGTGTCAGGAACAGTGGCAGGAGCAGTGTCACTGTCAGGAGCTGTGTCAGGAGCAGTGTCAGGCACAGTGTCAGTGACAAGAGCTGTGTCAGGAGCAGTGTCAGTGTCAGCAGCAGTGTCAGGAGCAGTGTCAGGAGCAGTGTCAGTGTTAGGAGCAGTCTCAGGTGCAGAGTCAGTGCCAGGAGCAGTGTGAGGAGCAGTGTCAGGAGCAGTGTCCGTGTCAGGATCATTGTCAGTGTCAGTGTCAGTGTCAGTGTCATCAGTAGTGTCAGTGTCAGTGTCAGGAGTAGTGTCAGTGTCAGAGTCAGTAGCTGTGACAGGAGTAGTGTCAGGAGCAGTGTCAGTGTCAGAAGAAGTGTCAGGAGCAGTGTCAATGTCAGGAGCTGTGTCAGAAGTAGTTGCAGGAGCAGTGCAGTGTCAGTGTCTGGAGCAGTGTCAGGAGCAGTGTCAGGTTCAGGAGCAGTGTCAGTGTCAGGAGCTGTGTCAGGAGCAGTGTCAGGCGCAGTGTCTGTGACAGGAGCTGTCTCTGGAGCAGTGTCAGTATCAGGAGCAGTGTCAGGAGCAGTGTCAGCAGCAGTGTCAGTCTCAGTGTCTGGAGTAGTGCCTGTGTCAGGTGCAGTGTGAGGAGCAGTGTCAGTGTCAGGAGCAGTGTCAGGGTCAGGACCAGTGTCAGGGTCAGGAGAAGTGTCAGGGCCAGTGCCAGTGTCAGGAGCAGTGTCAGTGTGAGCAGCAGTGTCAGGAACAGTGGCAGGAGCAGTGTCACTGTCAGGAGCTGTGTCAGGAGCAGTGTCAGGCACAGTGTCAGTGACAAGAGCTGTGTCAGGACGAGTGTCAGTGTCAGGAGCAGTGTCAGGAGCAGTGTCAGTAGCAGTGTCAGAGTCAGGAGCAGTGTCAGGACCAGCGCCAATGTCAGGAGTAGTGTCAGGGACTGTGCCAGAGCCAGAAGCAGTGTCAGGACAAGTGTCAGTTACAGGAGCAGTGTCAGTGTCAGGAACAGAGTCAGTGTAAGTGTCGGGAGCAGTGTCAGTGTCAGTGTCACTGTAAGGAGCAGTGTCACTGTTAGGAGCAGTGTCAGGAGCAGTGTCAGTGTCAGGAGCAGTGCAGGATCATTGTTAGTATCAGCAGCAGTGTCTGTGTGAGGAGCTGCGGCAGGAGCAGTGTCAGTGTCAGGATCTGTTTCAGTAGCAGTGTCGGGAACAGTGTCAGTGTCACTGTCAGGAGCAGTGACAGTGTCAGGAGCTGTCTCAGGAGCAGTGTCAGTGTAAGGAGCAGTGTCAGGTGCAGTGTCAGTGTCAGGTGCAGTGTCAGGAGCGTTCTCAGGATCAGTGTCAGCAGCAGTGGCTGGTGCAGTGTCAGTGTCAGGAGCCGTGTCAGGAGCAGTGCCAGGAGCAGTGTCAGTGTCAGGAGCTGTGTCAGGTGTAGTGTCAGGAGCATTGTCTATGTCAGTGTCTGGAGCAGTGTCAGGAGCAGTGTCAGGTTCAGGAGCAGTCTCAGTGTCAGGAGCTGTGTCAGGAGCAGTGTCAGGCGCAGTGTCAGTGACAGGAGCTGTGTCTGGAGCAGTGTCAGTATCAGGAGCAGTGTCAGGAGCAGTGTCAGGAGCAGTGTCAGTCCCAGTGTCTGGAGTAGTGTCTGTGTCAGGAGCAGTGTCAGGCGTAGTGTCAGTGACATGAGCTGTGTCAGTAGCAGTTTCAGTGTCAGCACCTGTGTTAGGAACAGAGTCAGGGGCAGTGTCAGTGTCATTAGCAGTGTCAGGAGCAGTGTCAGTCTCAGCATCAGGAGCAGTGTCAGTGTCAGGAGCAGTGGGAGGAGCAGTGTCAGTGTCAGGAGCAGTGTCATTAGCAGTGTCAGTGTCAGGAGCAGTGTCAGGAGCATTATCAGGATCAGCAGCTGTGACAGTGTCAGCAGCAGTGTCAGGAGTAGTGTCAGTAGCAGTGTCGGTAGCAGTGTCAGGAGCAGTGTCAGGAGCAGTGTCAGTGTTAGGAGCAGTCTCAGGAGCAGTGTCAGTGCCAGGAGCAGTGTGAGGAGCAGTGTCAGTGTCAGGAGCAGTGCAGGATCATTGTTAGAATCAGCAGCAGTGTCTGTGTCAGGAGCAGTGTCAGGAGCAGTGTCAGGAGCAGTGTCAGGAGCAGTGTCAGTCTCAGGTGCAGTGTCAGGAGCATTGTCAGGAGCAGTGTCTGTGTCACAAGCAGTGTCAGGAGCAGTGTCAGGAGCAGTGTCAGTGTCAGGAGCAGTGTCAGGACCAGTGCCATTGTCAGGAGCAGTGTCAGTGTGAGCAGCCGTGTCAGGAACAGTGGCAGGAGCAGTGTCACCGTCACGAGCTGTGTCAGGAGCAGTGTCATTGTCAGTGCCAGGAGCTGTGTCAGGAGCTGTGTCAGGAGCTGTGTCTGGAGCAGTGTCAGTGTCAGAAGCAGTGTCAGGAGCAGTGTCATCGTCAGGAGCTGTGTCAGAAGTAGTTTCAGGAGCAGTGTCAGTGTCAGTGTCTGGAGCATCGTCAGGCGCAGTGTCAGGTTCAGGAGCAGCGTCAGTGTCAGGAGTTGTGTCAGGGGCAGTGTCAGGAGCAGTGTCAGTGAAAGTAGCTGTGTCAGGAGCAGTGTCAGTGTCTGGAGCAGTGTCAGGAGCAGGGTCAGGAGCAGGGTCAGTTTCATGAGCTGTGTCAGGAGCAGTGTCATGGAGCAGTGTCAGTGTAGGGAGCAGTGTCAGGAGAAGTGTCACGAGCTGTGTCAGGAGTAGTGTCAGTGTCAGGAGCAGTTTCAGGAGCATTATCAGTATCAGCAGCAGTGTCTGTGTCAGTAGCAGTGTCACGAGCAGTGTCAGTGTGAAGAGCAGTCTGAGGAGCAGTGCCAGTGTCAGGAGCACTGTCAGGAGCATTGTCAGGATCAGCAGCAGCGTCAGTGTCAGGAGCAGTGGTAGCAGCAGTGACAGTGTCAGGAGCAGTGTCAGGTGCAGTGTCAGGAGCAGTGTCACTGTCAGGAGCAGTGACAGGAGCTGTGCCATGAGCAGTGTCAGTGTCAGGAGCAGTGTCAGGAGCAGTGTCAGGAGCAGTGTCAGTGGCAGGAGCTGTGCCAGGAACAGTGTCAGTGTCAGGAGCAGTGTCAGGAGCAGTGTCGGCGTCTGGAGCAGTGACAGGAGCAGTGTCAGTGTCAGCATCAGGAGCAGCGTCAGTGTCAGGAGCAGCGCCAGGAGCAGTGTCAGTGTCAGGAGGACTGTCAGGAGCAGTTTGAGGTGTAGTGTCAGTGTCAGGAGCAGTGTCAGTGTCAGGAGCAGTGTCAGTAGCAGTGAGAGTGTCAGTATCAGGAGCAGCGTCAGAAGCAGTGTCAGGAGCATTGTCAGTATCAGCAGAAGTGTCTGTGTCAGGAGCAGTGTAGGAGCAGTGTCAGTGTCACGAGCTGTGTGAGGAGCAGTGTCAGTGTCAGGAGCATTGTCGGGAGCAGTGTCTGTGTCACGAGCAGTGTCAGGAGCAGTGTCAGGAGCAGTGTCAGTGTCAGGAGCAGTGTCAGGACCAGTGCCATTGTCAGGAGCAGTGTCAGTGTGAGCAACCGTGTCAGGAACAGTGGCAGGAGCAGTATCACCGTCACGGGCTGTGTCAGGAGCAGTGTCAGTGTCTGGCGCAACGTCACGAGCAGTGCCAGTTGCAATGTCAGGAGCTTTGTCAGGATCAACAGCAGTACCAGTGTCAGGAGCAGTGTCAGGAGAATTGTCAGGATCAGCAGCAGTGTCAGTGTCACGAGCAGTGTCAGGAGCTGTGTCAGTTACAGGAGCTATTTCAGGAGTTGTGTCAGGTGCAGTATCAGTGTCAGTGTCTGGAGCAGTGTCAAGAGCATTGTCACGATCAGCAGCAGTGTGAGTGTCAGGAGCAGCGTGAGGAGCAGTGTCAGTGTCAGGAGCTGTGTGAGGATCAGTGTCTGTTTCTGGAGCAGTGTCAGGAGCAGTGGCAGGAGCAGTGTCAGTGTCAGGAGCAGTGTCAGGAGCAGTGTCAGGATCAGCAGCAGTGTCAGTGTCAGCAGCAGTGTCAGGATCTGTTCGAGAAGCAGTGTCAGTTTCAGGAGCAGTGTTACAAACAGTGTCAGTGTCAGCAGCAGTGTCAGGAGCAGTGTCAGGAGCAGTGTCAGTGTCTGGGGCATTGTCAGGACCAGTGCCAGTGTCACGAGCAGCGTCAGGAGCAGTGTCAGGAGCAGTGTCAGTGCCAGGAGCAGTGTGAGGAGCAGTGTCAGTGTCAGGAGCAGTGCAGGATCATTGTTAGAATCAGCAGCAGTGTCTGTGTCAGGAGCAGTGTCAGGAGCAGTGTCAGGAGCAGTGTCAGGAGCAGTGTCAGTCTCAGGTGCAGTGTCAGGAGCATTGTCAGGAGCAGTGTCTGTGACACAAGCAGTGTCAGGAGCAGTGTCAGGAGCAGTGTCAGTGTCAGGAGCAGTGTCAGGACCAGTGCCATTGTCAGGAGCAGTGTCAGTGTGAGCAGCCGTGTCAGGAACAGTGGCAGGAGCAGTGTCACCGTCACGAGCTGTGTCAGGAGCAGTGTCATTGTCAGTGCCAGGAGCTGTGTCAGGAGCTGTGTCAGGAGCTGTGTCTGGAGCAGTGTCAGTGTCAGAAGCAGTGTCAGGAGCAGTGTCATCGTCAGGAGCTGTGTCAGAAGTAGTTTCAGGAGCAGTGTCAGTGTCAGTGTCTGGAGCATCGTCAGGCGCAGTGTCAGGTTCAGGAGCAGCGTCAGTGTCAGGAGTTGTGTCAGGGGCAGTGTCAGGAGCAGTGTCAGTGAAAGTAGCTGTGTCAGGAGCAGTGTCAGTGTCTGGAGCAGTGTCAGGAGCAGGGTCAGGAGCAGGGTCAGTTTCATGAGCTGTGTCAGGAGCAGTGTCATGGAGCAGTGTCAGTGTAGGGAGCAGTGTCAGGAGAAGTGTCACGAGCTGTGTCAGGAGTAGTGTCAGTGTCAGGAGCAGTTTCAGGAGCATTATCAGTATCAGCAGCAGTGTCTGTGTCAGTAGCAGTGTCACGAGCAGTGTCAGTGTGAAGAGCAGTCTGAGGAGCAGTGCCAGTGTCAGGAGCACTGTCAGGAGCATTGTCAGGATCAGCAGCAGCGTCAGTGTCAGGAGCAGTGGTAGCAGCAGTGACAGTGTCAGGAGCAGTGTCAGGTGCAGTGTCAGGAGCAGTGTCACTGTCAGGAGCAGTGACAGGAGCTGTGCCATGAGCAGTGTCAGTGTCAGGAGCAGTGTCAGGAGCAGTGTCAGGAGCAGTGTCAGTGGCAGGAGCTGTGCCAGGAACAGTGTCAGTGTCAGGAGCAGTGTCAGGAGCAGTGTCGGCGTCTGGAGCAGTGACAGGAGCAGTGTCAGTGTCAGCATCAGGAGCAGCGTCAGTGTCAGGAGCAGCGCCAGGAGCAGTGTCAGTGTCAGGAGGACTGTCAGGAGCAGTTTGAGGTGTAGTGTCAGTGTCAGGAGCAGTGTCAGTGTCAGGAGCAGTGTCAGTAGCAGTGAGAGTGTCAGTATCAGGAGCAGCGTCAGAAGCAGTGTCAGGAGCATTGTCAGTATCAGCAGAAGTGTCTGTGTCAGGAGCAGTGTAGGAGCAGTGTCAGTGTCACGAGCTGTGTGAGGAGCAGTGTCAGTGTCAGGAGCATTGTCGGGAGCAGTGTCTGTGTCACGAGCAGTGTCAGGAGCAGTGTCAGGAGCAGTGTCAGTGTCAGGAGCAGTGTCAGGACCAGTGCCATTGTCAGGAGCAGTGTCAGTGTGAGCAACCGTGTCAGGAACAGTGGCAGGAGCAGTATCACCGTCACGGGCTGTGTCAGGAGCAGTGTCAGTGTCTGGCGCAACGTCACGAGCAGTGCCAGTTGCAATGTCAGGAGCTTTGTCAGGATCAGCAGCAGTACCAGTGTCAGGAGCAGTGTCAGGAGAATTGTCAGGATCAGCAGCAGTGTCAGTGTCACGAGCAGTGTCAGGAGCTGTGTCAGTTACAGGAGCTATTTCAGGAGTTGTGTCAGGTGCAGTATCAGTGTCAGTGTCTGGAGCAGTGTCAAGAGCATTGTCACGATCAGCAGCAGTGTGAGTGTCAGGAGCAGCGTGAGGAGCAGTGTCAGTGTCAGGAGCTGTGTGAGGATCAGTGTCTGTTTCTGGAGCAGTGTCAGGAGCAGTGGCAGGAGCAGTGTCAGTGTCAGGAGCAGTGTCAGGAGCAGTGTCAGGATCAGCAGCAGTGTCAGTGTCAGCAGCAGTGTCAGGATCTGTTCGAGAAGCAGTGTCAGTTTCAGGAGCAGTGTTACAAACAGTGTCAGTGTCAGCAGCAGTGTCAGGAGCAGTGTCAGGAGCAGTGTCAGTGTCTGGGGCATTGTCAGGACCAGTGCCAGTGTCACGAGCAGCGTCAGGAGCAGTGTCAGGAGCAGTGTCAGTGTCAGGAGCAGTGTCAGGACCAGTGCCAGTGTCAGGAGCAGTGTCAGTGTGAGCAGCCGTGTCAGGAACAGTGGCAGGAGCAGTGTCACCGTCACGGGCTGTGTCAGGAGCAGTGTCAGTGTCTGGAGCAACGTCACGAGCAGTGTCAGTAGCAGTGTCAGTAGCTTTGTCAGGATCAGCAGCAGTATCAGTGTCAGGAGCAGTGTCAGTGTCAGGAGCAGTGCCAAGAGCAGTGCCAGTGTCAGGAGCTGTGTGAGGAGCTGTGTCAGTTTCAGGAGCAGTTCCACAAGCAGTGTCAGTGTCAGCAGCAGTGTCACGAGCTGTGTCAGGAGCAGTGTCAGTGTCTGGAGCAACGTCGCGAGCAGTGTCAGGAGCAGTGTCAGGACAAGTGTCAGACACAGGAGCAGTATCAGCGTCAGGATCAGCAGCAGTGTCAGTGTCAGGAGCAGTGCCAGGAGCAGTGTCAGTGTCAGGAGCAGTGTCAGGAGAAGTGCCCGTGTCAGGAGCAGTGTCAGGAGCAGTGTCAGGAGCAGTGTCAGTGTCAGGAGCAGTGACAGGAGCTGTGCCATGAGCAGTGTCAGTGTCAGGAGCAGTGTCAGGAGCAGTGTCAGGAGCAGTGTCAGTGGCAGGAGCTGTGCCAGGAGCAGTGTCAGAGTCAGTATCAGGAGCAGCGTTAGTGTCAGGAGCAGTGTCAGCGTGAGCAGCAGTGTCAGGAACAGTGGCAGGAGTAGTGTCACTATCATGTGCTGTGTCAGGAGCAGTGTCAGTGTCTGGAGAATTGTCACGAGCAGTGTCAGGAGCAGTATCAGTGTCGGTTGCAGTGTCAGGAGCAGTGTCGGTGTCAGTATCAGGAGCAGTGTCAGTGTCAGGAGCAGTGTCAGGGCCAGTGCCAGTGTCAGGAGCAGTGTCAGTGTGAGCAGCAGTGTCAGGAACAGTGGCAGGAGCAGTGTCACTGTCAGGAGCTGTGTCAGGAGCAGTGTCAGGCACAGTGTCAGTGACAAGAGCTGTGTCAGGAGCAGTGTCAGTGTCAGCAGCAGTGTCAGGAGCAGTGTCAGGAGCAGTGTCAGTGTTAGGAGCAGTCTCAGGTGCAGTGTCAGTGCCAGGAGCAGTGTGAGGAGCAGTGTCAGGACCAGTGTCAGTGTCAGGAGCAGTTTCAGGGGCAGTGTCAGTAGCAGTGTCAGTGTCAGGAGCAGTGTCAGGGCCAGCGCCAATGTCAGGAGCAGTGTCAGGAACAGTGCCAGAGTCAGAAGCAGTGTCAGGACAAGTGTCAGTTACAGGAGCAGTGTCAGTGTCAGGATCAGAGTCAGTGTAAGTGTCGGGAGCAGTGTCAGTGTCAGTGTCACTGTAAGGAGCAGTGTCAGTGTTAGGAGCAGTGTCAGGAGCAGTGTCAGTGTCAGGAGCAGTGCAGGATCATTGTTAGAATCAGCAGCAGTGTCTGTGTGAGGAGCTGTGGCAGGAGCAGTGTCAGTGTCAGGATCTGTTTCAGTAGCAGTGTCGGGAACAGTGTCAGTGTCACTGTCAGGAGCAGTGACAGTGTCAGGAGCTGTCTCAGGAGCAGTGTCAGTGTAAGGAGCAGTGTCAGGTGCAGTGTCAGTGTCAGGTGCAGTGTCAGGAGCGTTCTCAGGATCAGTGTCAGCAGCAGTGGCTGGTGCAGTGTCAGTGTCAGGAGCCGTGTCAGGAGCAGTGCCAGGAGCAGTGTCAGTGTCAGGAGCTGTGTCAGGTGTAGTGTCAGGAGCATTGTCTATGTCAGTGTCTGGAGCAGTGTCAGGAGCAGTGTCAGGTTCAGGAGCAGTCTCAGTGTCAGGAGCTGTGTCAGGAGCAGTGTCAGGCGCAGTGTCAGTGACAGGAGCTGTGTCTGGAGCAGTGTCAGTATCAGGAGCAGTGTCAGGAGCAGTGTCAGGAGCAGTGTCAGTCCCAGTGTCTGGAGTAGTGTCTGTGTCAGGAGCAGTGTCAGGCGTAGTGTCAGTGACATGAGCTGTGTCAGTAGCAGTTTCAGTGTCAGCACCTGTGTTAGGAACAGAGTCAGGGGCAGTGTCAGTGTCATTAGCAGTGTCAGGAGCAGTGTCAGTCTCAGCATCAGGAGCAGTGTCAGTGTCAGGAGCAGTGGGAGGAGCAGTGTCAGTGTCAGGAGCAGTGTCATTAGCAGTGTCAGTGTCAGGAGCAGTGTCAGGAGCATTATCAGGATCAGCAGCTGTGACAGTGTCAGCAGCAGTGTCAGGAGTAGTGTCAGTAGCAGTGTCGGTAGCAGTGTCAGGAGCAGTGTCAGGAGCAGTGTCAGTGTTAGGAGCAGTCTCAGGAGCAGTGTCAGTGCCAGGAGCAGTGTGAGGAGCAGTGTCAGTGTCAGGAGCAGTGCAGGATCATTGTTAGAATCAGCAGCAGTGTCTGTGTCAGGAGCAGTGTCAGGAGCAGTGTCAGGAGCAGTGTCAGGAGCAGTGTCAGTCTCAGGTGCAGTGTCAGGAGCATTGTCAGGAGCAGTGTCTGTGTCACAAGCAGTGTCAGGAGCAGTGTCAGGAGCAGTGTCAGTGTCAGGAGCAGTGTCAGGACCAGTGCCATTGTCAGGAGCAGTGTCAGTGTGAGCAGCCGTGTCAGGAACAGTGGCAGGAGCAGTGTCACCGTCACGAGCTGTGTCAGGAGCAGTGTCATTGTCAGTGCCAGGAGCTGTGTCAGGAGCTGTGTCAGGAGCTGTGTCTGGAGCAGTGTCAGTGTCAGAAGCAGTGTCAGGAGCAGTGTCATCGTCAGGAGCTGTGTCAGAAGTAGTTTCAGGAGCAGTGTCAGTGTCAGTGTCTGGAGCATCGTCAGGCGCAGTGTCAGGTTCAGGAGCAGCGTCAGTGTCAGGAGTTGTGTCAGGGGCAGTGTCAGGAGCAGTGTCAGTGAAAGTAGCTGTGTCAGGAGCAGTGTCAGTGTCTGGAGCAGTGTCAGGAGCAGGGTCAGGAGCAGGGTCAGTTTCATGAGCTGTGTCAGGAGCAGTGTCATGGAGCAGTGTCAGTGTAGGGAGCAGTGTCAGGAGAAGTGTCACGAGCTGTGTCAGGAGTAGTGTCAGTGTCAGGAGCAGTTTCAGGAGCATTATCAGTATCAGCAGCAGTGTCTGTGTCAGTAGCAGTGTCACGAGCAGTGTCAGTGTGAAGAGCAGTCTGAGGAGCAGTGCCAGTGTCAGGAGCACTGTCAGGAGCATTGTCAGGATCAGCAGCAGCGTCAGTGTCAGGAGCAGTGGTAGCAGCAGTGACAGTGTCAGGAGCAGTGTCAGGTGCAGTGTCAGGAGCAGTGTCACTGTCAGGAGCAGTGACAGGAGCTGTGCCATGAGCAGTGTCAGTGTCAGGAGCAGTGTCAGGAGCAGTGTCAGGAGCAGTGTCAGTGGCAGGAGCTGTGCCAGGAACAGTGTCAGTGTCAGGAGCAGTGTCAGGAGCAGTGTCGGCGTCTGGAGCAGTGACAGGAGCAGTGTCAGTGTCAGCATCAGGAGCAGCGTCAGTGTCAGGAGCAGCGCCAGGAGCAGTGTCAGTGTCAGGAGGACTGTCAGGAGCAGTTTGAGGTGTAGTGTCAGTGTCAGGAGCAGTGTCAGTGTCAGGAGCAGTGTCAGTAGCAGTGAGAGTGTCAGTATCAGGAGCAGCGTCAGAAGCAGTGTCAGGAGCATTGTCAGTATCAGCAGAAGTGTCTGTGTCAGGAGCAGTGTAGGAGCAGTGTCAGTGTCACGAGCTGTGTGAGGAGCAGTGTCAGTGTCAGGAGCATTGTCGGGAGCAGTGTCTGTGTCACGAGCAGTGTCAGGAGCAGTGTCAGGAGCAGTGTCAGTGTCAGGAGCAGTGTCAGGACCAGTGCCATTGTCAGGAGCAGTGTCAGTGTGAGCAACCGTGTCAGGAACAGTGGCAGGAGCAGTATCACCGTCACGGGCTGTGTCAGGAGCAGTGTCAGTGTCTGGCGCAACGTCACGAGCAGTGCCAGTTGCAATGTCAGGAGCTTTGTCAGGATCAGCAGCAGTACCAGTGTCAGGAGCAGTGTCAGGAGAATTGTCAGGATCAGCAGCAGTGTCAGTGTCACGAGCAGTGTCAGGAGCTGTGTCAGTTACAGGAGCTATTTCAGGAGTTGTGTCAGGTGCAGTATCAGTGTCAGTGTCTGGAGCAGTGTCAAGAGCATTGTCACGATCAGCAGCAGTGTGAGTGTCAGGAGCAGCGTGAGGAGCAGTGTCAGTGTCAGGAGCTGTGTGAGGATCAGTGTCTGTTTCTGGAGCAGTGTCAGGAGCAGTGGCAGGAGCAGTGTCAGTGTCAGGAGCAGTGTCAGGAGCAGTGTCAGGATCAGCAGCAGTGTCAGTGTCAGCAGCAGTGTCAGGATCTGTTCGAGAAGCAGTGTCAGTTTCAGGAGCAGTGTTACAAACAGTGTCAGTGTCAGCAGCAGTGTCAGGAGCAGTGTCAGGAGCAGTGTCAGTGTCTGGGGCATTGTCAGGACCAGTGCCAGTGTCACGAGCAGCGTCAGGAGCAGTGTCAGGAGCAGTGTCAGTGTCAGGAGCAGTGTCAGGACCAGTGCCAGTGTCAGGAGCAGTGTCAGTGTGAGCAGCCGTGTCAGGAACAGTGGCAGGAGCAGTGTCACCGTCACGGGCTGTGTCAGGAGCAGTGTCAGCGTCAGGATCAGCAGCAGTGTCAGTGTCAGGAGCAGTGCCAGGAGCAGTGTCAGTGTCAGGAGCAGTGTCAGGAGAAGTGCCCGTGTCAGGAGCAGTGTCAGGAGCAGTGTCAGGAGCAGTGTCAGTGTCAGGAGCAGTGACAGGAGCTGTGCCATGAGCAGTGTCAGTGTCAGGAGCAGTGTCAGGAGCAGTGTCAGGAGCAGTGTCAGTGGCAGGAGCTGTGCCAGGAGCAGTGTCAGAGTCAGTATCAGGAGCAGCGTTAGTGTCAGGAGCAGTGTCAGCGTGAGCAGCAGTGTCAGGAACAGTGGCAGGAGTAGTGTCACTATCATGTGCTGTGTCAGGAGCAGTGTCAGTGTCTGGAGAATTGTCACGAGCAGTGTCAGGAGCAGTATCAGTGTCGGTTGCAGTGTCAGGAGCAGTGTCGGTGTCAGTATCAGGAGCAGTGTCAGTGTCAGGAGCAGTGTCAGGGCCAGTGCCAGTGTCAGGAGCAGTGTCAGTGTGAGCAGCAGTGTCAGGAACAGTGGCAGGAGCAGTGTCACTGTCAGGAGCTGTGTCAGGAGCAGTGTCAGGCACAGTGTCAGTGACAAGAGCTGTGTCAGGAGCAGTGTCAGTGTCAGCAGCAGTGTCAGGAGCAGTGTCAGGAGCAGTGTCAGTGTTAGGAGCAGTCTCAGGTGCAGTGTCAGTGCCAGGAGCAGTGTGAGGAGCAGTGTCAGGACCAGTGTCAGTGTCAGGAGCAGTTTCAGGGGCAGTGTCAGTAGCAGTGTCAGTGTCAGGAGCAGTGTCAGGGCCAGCGCCAATGTCAGGAGCAGTGTCAGGAACAGTGCCAGAGTCAGAAGCAGTGTCAGGACAAGTGTCAGTTACAGGAGCAGTGTCAGTGTCAGGATCAGAGTCAGTGTAAGTGTCGGGAGCAGTGTCAGTGTCAGTGTCACTGTAAGGAGCAGTGTCAGTGTTAGGAGCAGTGTCAGGAGCAGTGTCAGTGTCAGGAGCAGTGCAGGATCATTGTTAGAATCAGCAGCAGTGTCTGTGTGAGGAGCTGTGGCAGGAGCAGTGTCAGTGTCAGGAGCAGTGTGAGGCCCAGTGTCAGTGTCACGTGCAGTGCCAGGAGCAGTGCCTGTGTCAGGAGCAATTTCAGGAGCAGTGTCAGGAGCAGTGCCAGGAGCAGTGTCAGAGTCACTATCAGGAGCAGCGTCAGTGTCAGGAGCAGTGCCAGGAGCAGTGTCAGTGTCAGGAGCAGTGTCAGGAGCAGTGTCAGGAGCTGTGTCAGGAGCAGTGTCAGTCTCAGGTGCAGTGTCAGGAGCATTGTCAGGAGCAGTGTCTGTGTCACAAGCAGTGTCAGGATCAGTGTCAGGAGCAGTGTCAGTGTCAGGAGCAGTGTCAGGACCAGTGCCACTGTCAGGAGCAGTGTCAGTGTGAGCAGCCGTGTCAGGAACAGTGGCAGGAGCAGTGTCACCGTCACGAGCTGTGTCAGGAGCAGTGTCAGTGTCAGTGTCTGGAGCATCGTCAGGAGCAGTGTCAGGTTCAGGAGCAGCGTCAGTGTCAGGAATTGTGTCAGGGGCAGTGTCAGGAGCAGTGTCAGTGACAGTAGCTGTGTCAGGAGCAGTGTCAGTGTCTGGAGCAGTGTCAGGAGCAGTGTCAGGAGCAGCGTCAGTTTCATGAGCTGTGTCAGGAGCAGTGTCATGGAGCAGTGTCAGTGTAGGGAGCAGTGTCAGGAGAAGTGTCACGAGCTGTGTCAGGAGCAGTGTCAGTGTCAGGAGCAGCTTCAGGAGCATTATCAGTATCAGCAGCAGTGTCTATGTCAGTAGCAGTGTCAGGAGCAGTGTCAGTGTGAGGAGCAGTCTGAGGAGCAGTGTCAGTGACAGGAGCAGTGTCATTGTCAGTGTCACAGTCATCAGCAGTGTCAGCGTCAGTGTCAGGAGCACTGTCAGGAGCATTGTCAGGATCAGCAGTAGCGTCAGTGTCAGGAGCAGTGGTAGCAGCAGTGACAGTGTCAGGAGCAGTGTCAGGAGCAGTGTCGGCGTCAGGAGCAGTGACAGGAGCAGTGTCGGTGTCAGGAGCAGTGTCAGAAGCAGTGTCAGGAGCAGTGTCATCGTCAGGAGCTGTGTCAGAAGTAGTTTCAGGAGCAGTGTCAGTGTCAGTGTCTGGAGCAGTGTCAGGAGCCGTGTCAGGTTCAGGAGCAGTGTCAGTGTCAGGAGTTGTGTCAGGAGCAGTGTCAGGAGCAGTGTCAGTGTCTGGAGCAACGTCACGAGCAGTGTCAGTAGCAGTGTCAGGAGCTTTGTCAGGATCAACAGCAGTATCAGTGTCAGGAGCAGTGTCTGTGTCAGGAGCAGTGCCAGGAGCAGTGCCAGGAGCAGTGTCAGTGTCAGGAGCAGTGTCAGGAGCAGTGTCAGGAGCAGTGGCAGGAGCAGTGTCAGTGTCAGGAGCAGTGTCAGGAGCAGTGTCAGGATCAGTAGCAGTGTCAGTGTCAGCAGCAGTGTCAGGAGCTGTTCGAGGAGCAGTGTCAGTTTCAGGAGCAGTGTCACAAACAGTGTCAGTGTCAGCAGCAGTGTCAGGAGCAGTGTCAGGAGCAGTGTCAGTGTCAGGAGCATTGTCAGGACCAGTGCCAGTGTCAGGAGCAGTGTCAGTGTGAGCAGCAGTGTCAGGAACAGTGGCAGGAGCAGTGTCAGTGTCACGAGCTGTCTCAGGAGCAGTGTCAGTGTCTGGAGCAATGTCGCGAGCAGTGTCAGGAGCAGTGTCAGTGTCAGTAGCAGTGTCAGGAGCAGTGTCAGTGTCAGTGTCAGGAGCAGCGTCAGTGTCAGGAGCAGTTTCAGGACCAGCGCCAGTGTGAGAAGCAGTGTCAGGACCAGTGCCAGTGACAGAAGCAGTGTCAGTGTCAGGAGCATTGTTCGGAGCAGTGTCTGTGTCAGGAGCAGTGTCAGGAGCATTGTCAGCATCAGCAGCAGTGTCTGTGTCAGGACCAGTGTCAGGCGCAATGTCAGTACCAGGAGCAGTGTGAGCAGCCGTGTCAGGGTCAGGAGCAGTTTCAGGAGCAGTATCAGTATCAGCAGCAGTGTCTGTGTCAGTAGCAGTGTCAGGAGCAGTGTCTGTGTGAAGAGCAGTGTGAGGAGCAGTGTCAGTGACAGGAGCAGTGTCAGTGTCAGTGTCACTGTCATCAGCAGTGTCAGCGTCAGTGTCAGGAGCACTGTCAGGAGCATTGTCAGGATCAGCAGCAGCGTCAGTGTCAGGAGCAGTGGTAGTAGCAGTGACAGTGTCAGGAGCAGTGTCAGGTGCAGTGTCAGGAGCAGTGTCAGTGTCAGGAGCAGTGTCAGTGCCCGGAGCAGTGACAGGAGCTGTGCCATGAGCAGTGTCAGTGTCAGGAGCAGTATCGGGAGCAGTGTCAGGAGCAGTGTCAGTGGCAGGAGCTGCGCCAGGAGCAGTGTCAGTGTCAGGAGCAGTGTCAGGAGCAGTGTCAGCGTCAGGAGCAGTGACAGGAGCAGTGTCGGTGTCAGGAGCAGTGTCAGTGTCAGTATCAGGAGCAGTGTCAGTGTCAGGAGCAGTGCCAGGAGCAGTGCCAGGAGCAGCGTCAGTGTCTGGAGCAGGCTCAGGTGCAGTATCATTGTCAGGACCAGCGTGAGGAGCAGTGTCAGTGTCAGGAGCAGTGTGAGGACCAGTGTCAGTGTCAGGAGTTGTGTCAGGAGTTGTGTCAGGAGCAGTGTCAGGAGCAGTGTCAGTGACAGTAGCTGTGTCTGGAGCAGTGTCAGTGTCTGGAGGAGTGTCAGGAGCAGTGTCAGGAGCAGTGTCAGTCTCAGGAGCCGTGTCAGCAGCACTGACAGGATCAGCAGCAGTGTCTGTGTCAGGAGCAGTGTGAGGAGCAGTGTCAGTGTCTGGAGCAGTGTCAGGAGCAGTGTTAGGTTCAGGAGCAGTGTCAGTGGCAGGAGCTGTGTCTGGAGCAGTTTCAGGAGCAGTGTCAGTGACAGTAGCTTTGTCACGAGCAGTGTCCGTTTCAGCACCAGTGTTAGGAACAGTGGCAGGGGCAGTGTCAGGGGCAGTGTCAGGAGCAGTGTCAGGAGCAGTGTCAGTATCAGGTGCAGTGTCAGGAGCATTGTCAGGAGCAGTGTCTGTGTCACGAGCAGTGTCAGGAGCCGTGTCAGGAGCAGTGTCAGTGTCTGGAGCAACGTCACGAGCAGTGTCAGTAGCAGTGTCAGGAGCTTTGTCAGGATCAGCAGCAGTGTCAGTGTCAGGAGCAGTGCCAGGAGCAGTGCCAGTGTCAGGAGCAGTGTGAGGAGCAGTGTCAGGTTCAGGAGCAGTGTCAGTGTCAGGAGTTGTGTCAGGAGCAGTGTCAGGAGCAGTGTCAGTGTCTGGAGCAACGTCACGAGCAGTGTCAGTAGCAGTGTCAGGAGCTTTGTCAGGATCAACAGCAGTATCAGTGTCAGGAGCAGTGTCTGTGTCAGGAGCAGTGCCAGGAGCAGTGCCAGCGTCAGGTGCAGTGTGAGGAGCAGTGTCAGTGTCAGGATCCGTGTCAGTGTCAGTGTCAGGAGCAGTGTCAGGAGAATTCTCAGGATCAGCAGCAGTGTCAGTGTCAGGAGCAGTGTCAGGAGCTGTGTCAGTTACAGGAGCTATTTCAGGAGTTGTGTCAGGTGCAGTAACAGTGTCAGTGTCTGGAGCAGTGTCAAGAGCATTGTCAGGATCAGCAGCGGTGTGAGTGTCAGGAGCAGCGTGAGGAGCAGTGTCAGTGTCTGGAGCTGTGTGAGGATCAGTGTCTGTTTCAGGAGCAGTGTCAGGACGAGTGCCAATGCCAGGAGCAGTGTCAGGTGCAGTGTCAGTGTCAGGAGCAGTGTCAGGAGCAGTGTCAGTGTCAGGAGCAGTGTGAGGAGCCGTGCCAGTGTCAGTTGCATTGTCTGAAGCAGCGTCAGGAGCAGTGGCAGTGTCAGTAGCAGTGTCAGTGTCAGGAGGTGTGTCTGGAGCAGTGTCTGGAGCAGTGTCAGTGTCAGGAGCAGTGTCCGTAGCAGTGAGAGTGTCAGTATCAGGAGCAGTGTCAGTTTCAGGAGCAGTGTCAGAAGCAGTTACAGGAGCATTGTCAGTATCAGCAGAAGTGTCTGTGTCAGGAGCACTGTCAGGAGCAGTGTCAGTGTCAGGAGCTGTGTGAGGAGCAGTGTCAGTGTCAGGAGCATTGTTAGGAGCAGTGTCTGTGTCACGAGCAGTGTCAGGGGCAGTATCAGGAGCAGTGTCAGTGTCAGGAGCAGTGTCAGGACCAGTGCCAGTGTCAGGAGCAGTGTCAGTGTGAGCAGCCGTGTCAGGAACAGTGGCAGGAGCAGTGTCACCGTCACGAGCTGTGTCAGGAGCAGTGTCAGTGTCTGGAGCAACGTCACGAGCAGTGTCAGTAGCAATGTCAGGAGCTTTGTCAGGATCAGCAGCGGTATCAGTGTCAGGAGCAGTGTCAGTGTCAGGAGCAGTGCCAAGAGCAGTGCCAGTGTCAGGAGCTGTGTGAGGAGCAGTGTCAGTTTCAGGAGCAGTTCCACAAGCAGTGTCAGTGTCAGCAGCAGTGTGACGAGCTGTGCCAGGAGCAGTGTCAGTGTCTGGAGCTATGTCGCGAGCAGTGTCAGGAGCAGTGTCAGGACAAGTGTCAGACACAGGAGCAGTATCAGCGTCAGGATCAGCAGCAGTGTCAGTGTCAGGAGCAGTGTCAGGAGCAGTGTCAGTGTCAGGAGCAGTGTCAGGAGCAGTGCCAGTGTCAGGAGCAGTGTCAGGAGCAGTGTCAGGAGCAGTGTCAGTGTCAGGAGCAGTGTCAGGAGCAGTGTCAGGAGCAGTGGCAGGAGCAGTGTCAGTGTCAGGAGCAGTGTCAGGAGCAGTGTCAGGATCAGCAGCAGTGTCAGTGTCAGCAGCAGTGTCAGGAGCTGTTCGAGGAGCAGTGTCAGTTTCAGGAGCAGTGTCACAAACAGTGTCAGTGTCAGCAGCAGTGTCAGGAGCAGTGTCAGGAGCAGTGTCAGTGTCAGGAGCATTGTCAGGACCAGTGCCAGTGTCAGGAGCAGCGTCAGTGTGAGCAGCAGTGTCAGGAACAGTGTCAGGAGCAGTGTCAGTGTCACGAGCTGTCTCAGGAGCAGTGTCAGTGTCTGGAGCAATATCGCGAGCAGTGCCAGGAGCAGTGTCAGTGTCAGTAGCAGTGTCAGGAGCAGTGTCAGTGTCAGTGTCAGGAGCAGCGTCAGTGTCAGGAGCAGTTTCAGGACCAGCGCCAGTGTGAGAAGCAGTGTCAGGACCAGTGCCAGTGACAGGAGCAGTGTCAGTGTCAGGAGCATTGTTCGGAGCAGTGCCTGTGTCAGGAGCAGTGTCAGGAGCATTGTCAGCCTCAGCAGCAGTGTCTGTGTCAGGACCAGTGTCAGGAGCAATGTCAGTATCAGGAGCAGTGTGAGCAGCCGTGTCAGGGTCAGGAGCAGTTTCAGGAGCAGTATCAGTATCAGCAGCAGTTTCTGTGTCAGTAGCAGTGTCAGGAGCAGTGTCTGTGTGAAGAGCAGTGTGAGGAGCAGTGTCAGTGACAGGAGCAGTGTCAGTGTCAGTGTCACTGTCATCAGCAGTGTCAGCGTCAGTGTCAGGAGCACTGTCAGGAGCATTGTCAGGATCAGCAGCAGCGTCAGTGTCAGGAGCAGTGGTAGTAGCAGTGACAGTGTCAGGAGTAGTGTCAGGTGCAGTGTCAGGAACAGTGTCAGTGTCAGGAGCAGTGTCAGTGCCCGGAGCAGTGACAGGAGCTGTGCCATGGGCAGTGTCAGTGTCAGGAGCATTATCAGGAGCAGTGTCAGGAGCAGTGTCAGTGGCAGGAGCTGCGCCAGGAGCAGTGTCAGTGTCAGGAGCAGTGTCAGGAGCAGTGTCAGCGTCAGGAGCAGTGACAGGAGCAGTGTCGGTGTCAGGAGCAGTGTCAGTGTCAGTATCAGGAGCAGTGTCAGTGTCAGGAGCAGTGCCAGGAGCAGTGCCAGGAGCAGCGTCAGTGTCAGGAGCAGTCTCAGGGGCAGTATCATTGTCAGGACCAGCGTGAGGAGCAGTGTCAGTGTCAGGAGCAGTGTGAGGACCAGCGTCAGTTTCAGGAGCAGTGTCAGGACCAGTGGCAGTGCCAGGAGCAGTGTCAGGTGCAGTGTCAGTGTCAGGAGCAGTGTCAGGAGCAGTGTCAGTGTCAGGAGCAGTGTGAGGAGCCGTGCCAGTGTTAGTTGCAGTGTCTGGAGCAGCGTCAGGAGCAGTGGCAGTGACAGTAGCAGTGTCAGTGTCGGTACCAGAAACAGTGCCTGTGTCAGGAGCAGTGTCAGTGTCAGTACCAGGTGCAGTACCTGTGTCAGGAGCAGTGTCAGGAGCAGTGTCAGGAGCAGTGTCAGGTTCAGGAGCAGTGTCAGTGTCAGGAGTTGTGTCAGGAGCAGTGTCAGGAGCAGTCTCAGTGTCTGGAGCAACGTCACGAGCAGTGTCAGTAGCAGTGTCAGGAGCTTTGTCAGGATCAACAGCAGTATCAGTGTCAGGAGCAGTGTCTGTGTCAGGAGCAGTGCCAGGAGCAGTGCCAGCGTCAGGAGCAGTGTGAGGAGCAGTGTCAGTGTCAGGATCCGTGTCAGTGTCAGTGTCAGGAGCAGTGTCAGGAGAATTCTCAGGATCAGCAGCAGTGTCAGTGTCAGGAGCAGTGTCAGGAGCTGTGTCAGTTACAGGAGCTATTTCAGGAGTTGTGTCAGGTGCAGTATCAGTGTCAGTGTCTGGAGCAGTGTCAAGAGCATTGTCAGGATCAGCAGCGGTGTGAGTGTCAGGAGCAGCGTGAGGAGCAGTGTCAGTGTCAGGAGCTGTGTGAGGATCAGTGTCTGTTTCAGGAGCAGTGTCAGGACCAGTGTCAATGCCAGGAGCAGTGTCAGGTGCAGTGTCAGTATCAGGAGCAGTGTCAGGAGCAGTGTCAGTGTCAGGAGCAGTGTGAGGAGCCGTGCCAGTGTCAGTTGCATTGTCTGAAGCAGCGTCAGGAGCAGTGGCAGTGTCAGTAGCAGTGTCAGTGTCAGGAGGTGTGTCTGGAGCAGTGTCAGGAGCAGTGTCAGTGTCAGGAGCAGTGTCAGTAGCAGTGAGAGTGTCAGTATCAGGAGCAGTGTCAGAAGCAGTGACAGGAGCATTGTCAGTATCAGCAGAAGTGTCTGTGTCAGGAGCAGTGTCAGGAGCAGTGTCAGTGTCAGAAGCTGTGTCAGGAGCAGGGTCAGTGTCAGGATCAGTGACGGGGGCAGTGCCAGTGTCAGTTGCAGTGTCTGGAGCAGCGTCAGGAGCAGTGACAGTGTCAGGAGCAGTGTCAGTGTCAGGAGTAGTGTCAGGGGCATTGTCAGGATCAGCAGCAGTGTCAGTGTCAGGAGCAATGTCAGGAGCAGTGTCAGGACCAGCCAGTGTCAGAAGCAGTCTCAGGACAAGTGTTAGACACAGGAGCAGTGTCAGTGTCAGGATCAGTGTCAGTGTCTGTGACGGGAGCAGTGTCAGTGTCAGTGTCACAGTCATGAGCAGTGTCAGCATCAGTGTCAGGAGCAGTGTCAGGAGCATTGTCAGGATCAGCAGCAGTGTCAGTGTCAGGAGCAGTGCCAGGAGCAGTGTCAGGAGCAGTGTCAGTGTCAGGAGCAGTGTGAGGAGCCGTGCCAGTGTCAGTTGCAGTGTCTGGAGCAGCGTCAGGAGCAGTGGCAGTGTCAGTAGCAGTGCCAGTGTCAGTACCAGAAACAGTGCCTGTGTCAGGAGCAGTGTCAGTGTCAGTACCAGGTGCAGTGCCTGTGTCAGGAGCAGTGTCAGGAGCATCGTCAGGAGCAGTGACAGGAGCAGTGTCAGTGTCAGCATCAGGAGCAGCGTCAGTGTCAGGAGCAGTTCCTGGAGCAGTGTCAGTGTCAGGAGGAGTGTCAGGAGCAGTGTCAGGAGCTTTGTCAGGATCAGCAGCAGTGTCAGTGTCAGGAGCAGTGCCAGGAGCAGTGCCAGTGTCAGGAGCAGTGTGAGGAGCAGTGTCAGGTTCAGGAGCAGTGTCAGTGTCAGGAGTTGTGTCAGGAGCAGTGTCAGGAGCAGTGTCAGTGTCTGGAGCAACGTCACGAGCAGTGTCAGTAGCAGTGTCAGGAGCTTTGTCAGGATCAACAGCAGTATCAGTGTCAGGAGCAGTGTCTGTGTCAGGAGCAGTGCCAGGAGCAGTGCCAGCGTCAGGAGCAGTGTGAGGAGCAGTGTCAGTGTCAGGATCCGTGTCAGTGTCAGTGTCAGGAGCAGTGTCAGGAGAATTCTCAGGATCAGCAGCAGTGTCAGTGTCAGGAGCAGTGTCAGGAGCTGTGTCAGTTACAGGAGCTATTTCAGGAGTTGTGTCAGGTGCAGTAACAGTGTCAGTGTCTGGAGCAGTGTCAAGAGCATTGTCAGGATCAGCAGCGGTGTGAGTGTCAGGAGCAGCGTGAGGAGCAGTGTCAGTGTCTGGAGCTGTGTGAGGATCAGTGTCTGTTTCAGGAGCAGTGTCAGGACGAGTGCCAATGCCAGGAGCAGTGTCAGGTGCAGTGTCAGTGTCAGGAGCAGTGTCAGGAGCAGTGTCAGTGTCAGGAGCAGTGTGAGGAGCCGTGCCAGTGTCAGTTGCATTGTCTGAAGCAGCGTCAGGAGCAGTGGCAGTGTCAGTAGCAGTGTCAGTGTCAGGAGGTGTGTCTGGAGCAGTGTCTGGAGCAGTGTCAGTGTCAGGAGCAGTGTCCGTAGCAGTGAGAGTGTCAGTATCAGGAGCAGTGTCAGTTTCAGGAGCAGTGTCAGAAGCAGTTACAGGAGCATTGTCAGTATCAGCAGAAGTGTCTGTGTCAGGAGCACTGTCAGGAGCAGTGTCAGTGTCAGGAGCTGTGTGAGGAGCAGTGTCAGTGTCAGGAGCATTGTTAGGAGCAGTGTCTGTGTCACGAGCAGTGTCAGGGGCAGTATCAGGAGCAGTGTCAGTGTCAGGAGCAGTGTCAGGACCAGTGCCAGTGTCAGGAGCAGTGTCAGTGTGAGCAGCCGTGTCAGGAACAGTGGCAGGAGCAGTGTCACCGTCACGAGCTGTGTCAGGAGCAGTGTCAGTGTCTGGAGCAACGTCACGAGCAGTGTCAGTAGCAATGTCAGGAGCTTTGTCAGGATCAGCAGCGGTATCAGTGTCAGGAGCAGTGTCAGTGTCAGGAGCAGTGCCAAGAGCAGTGCCAGTGTCAGGAGCTGTGTGAGGAGCAGTGTCAGTTTCAGGAGCAGTTCCACAAGCAGTGTCAGTGTCAGCAGCAGTGTGACGAGCTGTGCCAGGAGCAGTGTCAGTGTCTGGAGCTATGTCGCGAGCAGTGTCAGGAGCAGTGTCAGGACAAGTGTCAGACACAGGAGCAGTATCAGCGTCAGGATCAGCAGCAGTGTCAGTGTCAGGAGCAGTGTCAGGAGCAGTGTCAGTGTCAGGAGCAGTGTCAGGAGCAGTGCCAGTGTCAGGAGCAGTGTCAGGAGCAGTGTCAGGAGCAGTGTCAGTGTCAGGAGCAGTGTCAGGAGCAGTGTCAGGAGCAGTGGCAGGAGCAGTGTCAGTGTCAGGAGCAGTGTCAGGAGCAGTGTCAGGATCAGCAGCAGTGTCAGTGTCAGCAGCAGTGTCAGGAGCTGTTCGAGGAGCAGTGTCAGTTTCAGGAGCAGTGTCACAAACAGTGTCAGTGTCAGCAGCAGTGTCAGGAGCAGTGTCAGGAGCAGTGTCAGTGTCAGGAGCATTGTCAGGACCAGTGCCAGTGTCAGGAGCAGCGTCAGTGTGAGCAGCAGTGTCAGGAACAGTGTCAGGAGCAGTGTCAGTGTCACGAGCTGTCTCAGGAGCAGTGTCAGTGTCTGGAGCAATATCGCGAGCAGTGCCAGGAGCAGTGTCAGTGTCAGTAGCAGTGTCAGGAGCAGTGTCAGTGTCAGTGTCAGGAGCAGCGTCAGTGTCAGGAGCAGTTTCAGGACCAGCGCCAGTGTGAGAAGCAGTGTCAGGACCAGTGCCAGTGACAGGAGCAGTGTCAGTGTCAGGAGCATTGTTCGGAGCAGTGCCTGTGTCAGGAGCAGTGTCAGGAGCATTGTCAGCCTCAGCAGCAGTGTCTGTGTCAGGACCAGTGTCAGGAGCAATGTCAGTATCAGGAGCAGTGTGAGCAGCCGTGTCAGGGTCAGGAGCAGTTTCAGGAGCAGTATCAGTATCAGCAGCAGTTTCTGTGTCAGTAGCAGTGTCAGGAGCAGTGTCTGTGTGAAGAGCAGTGTGAGGAGCAGTGTCAGTGACAGGAGCAGTGTCAGTGTCAGTGTCACTGTCATCAGCAGTGTCAGCGTCAGTGTCAGGAGCACTGTCAGGAGCATTGTCAGGATCAGCAGCAGCGTCAGTGTCAGGAGCAGTGGTAGTAGCAGTGACAGTGTCAGGAGTAGTGTCAGGTGCAGTGTCAGGAACAGTGTCAGTGTCAGGAGCAGTGTCAGTGCCCGGAGCAGTGACAGGAGCTGTGCCATGGGCAGTGTCAGTGTCAGGAGCATTATCAGGAGCAGTGTCAGGAGCAGTGTCAGTGGCAGGAGCTGCGCCAGGAGCAGTGTCAGTGTCAGGAGCAGTGTCAGGAGCAGTGTCAGCGTCAGGAGCAGTGACAGGAGCAGTGTCGGTGTCAGGAGCAGTGTCAGTGTCAGTATCAGGAGCAGTGTCAGTGTCAGGAGCAGTGCCAGGAGCAGTGCCAGGAGCAGCGTCAGTGTCAGGAGCAGTCTCAGGGGCAGTATCATTGTCAGGACCAGCGTGAGGAGCAGTGTCAGTGTCAGGAGCAGTGTGAGGACCAGCGTCAGTTTCAGGAGCAGTGTCAGGACCAGTGGCAGTGCCAGGAGCAGTGTCAGGTGCAGTGTCAGTGTCAGGAGCAGTGTCAGGAGCAGTGTCAGTGTCAGGAGCAGTGTGAGGAGCCGTGCCAGTGTTAGTTGCAGTGTCTGGAGCAGCGTCAGGAGCAGTGGCAGTGACAGTAGCAGTGTCAGTGTCGGTACCAGAAACAGTGCCTGTGTCAGGAGCAGTGTCAGTGTCAGTACCAGGTGCAGTACCTGTGTCAGGAGCAGTGTCAGGAGCAGTGTCAGGAGCAGTGTCAGGTTCAGGAGCAGTGTCAGTGTCAGGAGTTGTGTCAGGAGCAGTGTCAGGAGCAGTCTCAGTGTCTGGAGCAACGTCACGAGCAGTGTCAGTAGCAGTGTCAGGAGCTTTGTCAGGATCAACAGCAGTATCAGTGTCAGGAGCAGTGTCTGTGTCAGGAGCAGTGCCAGGAGCAGTGCCAGCGTCAGGAGCAGTGTGAGGAGCAGTGTCAGTGTCAGGATCCGTGTCAGTGTCAGTGTCAGGAGCAGTGTCAGGAGAATTCTCAGGATCAGCAGCAGTGTCAGTGTCAGGAGCAGTGTCAGGAGCTGTGTCAGTTACAGGAGCTATTTCAGGAGTTGTGTCAGGTGCAGTATCAGTGTCAGTGTCTGGAGCAGTGTCAAGAGCATTGTCAGGATCAGCAGCGGTGTGAGTGTCAGGAGCAGCGTGAGGAGCAGTGTCAGTGTCAGGAGCTGTGTGAGGATCAGTGTCTGTTTCAGGAGCAGTGTCAGGACCAGTGTCAATGCCAGGAGCAGTGTCAGGTGCAGTGTCAGTATCAGGAGCAGTGTCAGGAGCAGTGTCAGTGTCAGGAGCAGTGTGAGGAGCCGTGCCAGTGTCAGTTGCATTGTCTGAAGCAGCGTCAGGAGCAGTGGCAGTGTCAGTAGCAGTGTCAGTGTCAGGAGGTGTGTCTGGAGCAGTGTCAGGAGCAGTGTCAGTGTCAGGAGCAGTGTCAGTAGCAGTGAGAGTGTCAGTATCAGGAGCAGTGTCAGTTTCAGGAGCAGTGTCAGAAGCAGTGACAGGAGCATTGTCAGTATCAGCAGAAGTGTCTGTGTCAGGAGCAGTGTCAGGAGCAGTGTCAGTGTCAGAAGCTGTGTCAGGAGCAGGGTCAGTGTCAGGATCAGTGACGGGGGCAGTGCCAGTGTCAGTTGCAGTGTCTGGAGCAGCGTCAGGAGCAGTGACAGTGTCAGGAGCAGTGTCAGTGTCAGGAGTAGTGTCAGGGGCATTGTCAGGATCAGCAGCAGTGTCAGTGTCAGGAGCAATGTCAGGAGCAGTGTCAGGACCAGCCAGTGTCAGAAGCAGTCTCAGGACAAGTGTTAGACACAGGAGCAGTGTCAGTGTCAGGATCAGTGTCAGTGTCTGTGACGGGAGCAGTGTCAGTGTCAGTGTCACAGCCATGAGCAGTGTCAGCATCAGTGTCAGGAGCAGTGTCAGGAGCATTGTCAGGATCAGCAGCAGTGTCAGTGTCAGGAGCAGTGCCAGGAGCAGTGTCAGGAGCAGTGTCAGTGTCAGGAGCAGTGTGAGGAGCCGTGCCAGTGTCAGTTGCAGTGTCTGGAGCAGCGTCAGGAGCAGTGGCAGTGTCAGTAGCAGTGCCAGTGTCAGTACCAGAAACAGTGCCTGTGTCAGGAGCAGTGTCAGTGTCAGTACCAGGTGCAGTGCCTGTGTCAGGAGCAGTGTCAGGAGCATCGTCAGGAGCAGTGACAGGAGCAGTGTCAGTGTCAGCATCAGGAGCAGCGTCAGTGTCAGGAGCAGTTCCTGGAGCAGTGTCAGTGTCAGGAGGAGTGTCAGGAGCAGTTTGAGGTGTAGTGTCAGTGTCAGGAGCAGTGTCAGTGCCAGGAGCTGTGTCAGGAGCAGCGTCAGTGTCAGGAGGAGTGTCTGGAGCAGTGTCAGGAGCAGTGTCATTGTCAGGAGCAGTGTCAGTAGCAGTGAGAGTGTCAGTATCAGGAGCAGTGTCAGAAGCAGTGACAGGAGCATTGTCAGTATCAGCAGAAGTGTCTGTGTCAGGAGCAGTGTCAGGAGCAGTGTCAGTGTCAGAAGCTGTGTCAGGAGCAGTGTCAGTGCCAGGAGCAGTGCAGGATCATTGTTAGAATCAGCAGCAGTGTCTGTGTGAGGAGCTGTGGCAGGAGCAGTGTCAGTGTCAGGAGCAGTGTGAGGACCAGTGTCAGTGTCACGTGCAGTGCCAGGAGCAGTGCCTGTGTCAGGAGCAATTTCAGGAGCAGTGTCAGGAGCAGTGCCAGGAGCAGTGTCAGAGTCACTATCAGGAGCAGCGTCAGTGTCAGGAGCAGTGCCAGGAGCAGTGTCAGTGTCAGGAGCAGTGTCAGGAGCAGTGTCAGGAGCTGTGTCAGGAGCAGTGTCAGTCTCAGGTGCAGTGTCAGGAGCATTGTCAGGAGCAGTGTCTGTGTCACAAGCAGTGTCAGGATCAGTGTCAGGAGCAGTGTCAGTGTCAGGAGCAGTGTCAGGACCAGTGCCACTGTCAGGAGCAGTGTCAGTGTGAGCAGCCGTGTCAGGAACAGTGGCAGGAGCAGTGTCACCGTCACGAGCTGTGTCAGGAGCAGTGTCAGTGTCAGTGTCTGGAGCATCGTCAGGAGCAGTGTCAGGTTCAGGAGCAGCGTCAGTGTCAGGAATTGTGTCAGGGGCAGTGTCAGGAGCAGTGTCAGTGACAGTAGCTGTGTCAGGAGCAGTGTCAGTGTCTGGAGCAGTGTCAGGAGCAGTGTCAGGAGCAGCGTCAGTTTCATGAGCTGTGTCAGGAGCAGTGTCATGGAGCAGTGTCAGTGTAGGGAGCAGTGTCAGGAGAAGTGTCACGAGCTGTGTCAGGAGCAGTGTCAGTGTCAGGAGCAGCTTCAGGAGCATTATCAGTATCAGCAGCAGTGTCTATGTCAGTAGCAGTGTCAGGAGCAGTGTCAGTGTGAGGAGCAGTCTGAGGAGCAGTGTCAGTGACAGGAGCAGTGTCATTGTCAGTGTCACAGTCATCAGCAGTGTCAGCGTCAGTGTCAGGAGCACTGTCAGGAGCATTGTCAGGATCAGCAGTAGCGTCAGTGTCAGGAGCAGTGGTAGCAGCAGTGACAGTGTCAGGAGCAGTGTCAGGAGCAGTGTCGGCGTCAGGAGCAGTGACAGGAGCAGTGTCGGTGTCAGGAGCAGTGTCAGAAGCAGTGTCAGGAGCAGTGTCATCGTCAGGAGCTGTGTCAGAAGTAGTTTCAGGAGCAGTGTCAGTGTCAGTGTCTGGAGCAGTGTCAGGAGCCGTGTCAGGTTCAGGAGCAGTGTCAGTGTCAGGAGTTGTGTCAGGAGCAGTGTCAGGAGCAGTGTCAGTGTCTGGAGCAACGTCACGAGCAGTGTCAGTAGCAGTGTCAGGAGCTTTGTCAGGATCAACAGCAGTATCAGTGTCAGGAGCAGTGTCTGTGTCAGGAGCAGTGCCAGGAGCAGTGCCAGGAGCAGTGTCAGTGTCAGGAGCAGTGTCAGGAGCAGTGTCAGGAGCAGTGGCAGGAGCAGTGTCAGTGTCAGGAGCAGTGTCAGGAGCAGTGTCAGGATCAGTAGCAGTGTCAGTGTCAGCAGCAGTGTCAGGAGCTGTTCGAGGAGCAGTGTCAGTTTCAGGAGCAGTGTCACAAACAGTGTCAGTGTCAGCAGCAGTGTCAGGAGCAGTGTCAGGAGCAGTGTCAGTGTCAGGAGCATTGTCAGGACCAGTGCCAGTGTCAGGAGCAGTGTCAGTGTGAGCAGCAGTGTCAGGAACAGTGGCAGGAGCAGTGTCAGTGTCACGAGCTGTCTCAGGAGCAGTGTCAGTGTCTGGAGCAATGTCGCGAGCAGTGTCAGGAGCAGTGTCAGTGTCAGTAGCAGTGTCAGGAGCAGTGTCAGTGTCAGTGTCAGGAGCAGCGTCAGTGTCAGGAGCAGTTTCAGGACCAGCGCCAGTGTGAGAAGCAGTGTCAGGACCAGTGCCAGTGACAGAAGCAGTGTCAGTGTCAGGAGCATTGTTCGGAGCAGTGTCTGTGTCAGGAGCAGTGTCAGGAGCATTGTCAGCATCAGCAGCAGTGTCTGTGTCAGGACCAGTGACAGGCGCAATGTCAGTACCAGGAGCAGTGTGAGCAGCCGTGTCAGGGTCAGGAGCAGTTTCAGGAGCAGTATCAGTATCAGCAGCAGTGTCTGTGTCAGTAGCAGTGTCAGGAGCAGTGTCTGTGTGAAGAGCAGTGTGAGGAGCAGTGTCATTGACAGGAGCAGTGTCAGTGTCAGTGTCACTGTCATCAGCAGTGTCAGCGTCAGTGTCAGGAGCACTGTCAGGAGCATTGTCAGGATCAGCAGCAGCGTCAGTGTCAGGAGCAGTGGTAGTAGCAGTGACAGTGTCAGGAGCAGTGTCAGGTGCAGTGTCAGGAGCAGTGTCAGTGTCAGGAGCAGTGTCAGTGCCCGGAGCAGTGACAGGAGCTGTGCCATGAGCAGTGTCAGTGTCAGGAGCAGTATCGGGAGCAGTGTCAGGAGCAGTGTCAGTGGCAGGAGCTGCGCCAGGAGCAGTGTCAGTGTCAGGAGCAGTGTCAGGAGCAGTGTCAGCGTCAGGAGCAGTGACAGGAGCAGTGTCGGTGTCAGGAGCAGTGTCAGTGTCAGTATCAGGAGCAGTGTCAGTGTCAGGAGCAGTGCCAGGAGCAGTGCCAGGAGCAGCGTCAGTGTCTGGAGCAGGCTCAGGTGCAGTATCATTGTCAGGACCAGCGTGAGGAGCAGTGTCAGTGTCAGGAGCAGTGTGAGGACCAGTGTCAGTGTCAGGAGTTGTGTCAGGAGTTGTGTCAGGAGCAGTGTCAGGAGCAGTGTCAGTGACAGTAGCTGTGTCTGGAGCAGTGTCAGTGTCTGGAGGAGTGTCAGGAGCAGTGTCAGGAGCAGTGTCAGTCTCAGGAGCCGTGTCAGCAGCACTGACAGGATCAGCAGCAGTGTCTGTGTCAGGAGCAGTGTGAGGAGCAGTGTCAGTGTCTGGAGCAGTGTCAGGAGCAGTGTTAGGTTCAGGAGCAGTGTCAGTGGCAGGAGCTGTGTCTGGAGCAGTTTCAGGAGCAGTGTCAGTGACAGTAGCTTTGTCACGAGCAGTGTCCGTTTCAGCACCAGTGTTAGGAACAGTGGCAGGGGCAGTGTCAGGGGCAGTGTCAGGAGCAGTGTCAGGAGCAGTGTCAGTATCAGGTGCAGTGTCAGGAGCATTGTCAGGAGCAGTGTCTGTGTCACGAGCAGTGTCAGGAGCCGTGTCAGGAGCAGTGTCAGTGTCTGGAGCAACGTCACGAGCAGTGTCAGTAGCAGTGTCAGGAGCTTTGTCAGGATCAGCAGCAGTGTCAGTGTCAGGAGCAGTGCCAGGAGCAGTGCCAGTGTCAGGAGCAGTGTGAGGAGCAGTGTCAGGTTCAGGAGCAGTGTCAGTGTCAGGAGTTGTGTCAGGAGCAGTGTCAGGAGCAGTGTCAGTGTCTGGAGCAACGTCACGAGCAGTGTCAGTAGCAGTGTCAGGAGCTTTGTCAGGATCAACAGCAGTATCAGTGTCAGGAGCAGTGTCTGTGTCAGGAGCAGTGCCAGGAGCAGTGCCAGCGTCAGGAGCAGTGTGAGGAGCAGTGTCAGTGTCAGGATCCGTGTCAGTGTCAGTGTCAGGAGCAGTGTCAGGAGAATTCTCAGGATCAGCAGCAGTGTCAGTGTCAGGAGCAGTGTCAGGAGCTGTGTCAGTTACAGGAGCTATTTCAGGAGTTGTGTCAGGTGCAGTAACAGTGTCAGTGTCTGGAGCAGTGTCAAGAGCATTGTCAGGATCAGCAGCGGTGTGAGTGTCAGGAGCAGCGTGAGGAGCAGTGTCAGTGTCTGGAGCTGTGTGAGGATCAGTGTCTGTTTCAGGAGCAGTGTCAGGACGAGTGCCAATGCCAGGAGCAGTGTCAGGTGCAGTGTCAGTGTCAGGAGCAGTGTCAGGAGCAGTGTCAGTGTCAGGAGCAGTGTGAGGAGCCGTGCCAGTGTCAGTTGCATTGTCTGAAGCAGCGTCAGGAGCAGTGGCAGTGTCAGTAGCAGTGTCAGTGTCAGGAGGTGTGTCTGGAGCAGTGTCTGGAGCAGTGTCAGTGTCAGGAGCAGTGTCCGTAGCAGTGAGAGTGTCAGTATCAGGAGCAGTGTCAGTTTCAGGAGCAGTGTCAGAAGCAGTTACAGGAGCATTGTCAGTATCAGCAGAAGTGTCTGTGTCAGGAGCACTGTCAGGAGCAGTGTCAGTGTCAGGAGCTGTGTGAGGAGCAGTGTCAGTGTCAGGAGCATTGTTAGGAGCAGTGTCTGTGTCACGAGCAGTGTCAGGGGCAGTATCAGGAGCAGTGTCAGTGTCAGGAGCAGTGTCAGGACCAGTGCCAGTGTCAGGAGCAGTGTCAGTGTGAGCAGCCGTGTCAGGAACAGTGGCAGGAGCAGTGTCACCGTCACGAGCTGTGTCAGGAGCAGTGTCAGTGTCTGGAGCAACGTCACGAGCAGTGTCAGTAGCAATGTCAGGAGCTTTGTCAGGATCAGCAGCGGTATCAGTGTCAGGAGCAGTGTCAGTGTCAGGAGCAGTGCCAAGAGCAGTGCCAGTGTCAGGAGCTGTGTGAGGAGCAGTGTCAGTTTCAGGAGCAGTTCCACAAGCAGTGTCAGTGTCAGCAGCAGTGTGACGAGCTGTGCCAGGAGCAGTGTCAGTGTCTGGAGCTATGTCGCGAGCAGTGTCAGGAGCAGTGTCAGGACAAGTGTCAGACACAGGAGCAGTATCAGCGTCAGGATCAGCAGCAGTGTCAGTGTCAGGAGCAGTGTCAGGAGCAGTGTCAGTGTCAGGAGCAGTGTCAGGAGCAGTGTCAGTGTCAGGAGCAGTGCCAAGAGCAGTGCCAGTGTCAGGAGCTGTGTGAGGAGCAGTGTCAGTTTCAGGAGCAGTTCCACAAGCAGTGTCAGTGTCAGCAGCAGTGTGACGAGCTGTGCCAGGAGCAGTGTCAGTGTCTGGAGCTATGTCGCGAGCAGTGTCAGGAGCAGTGTCAGGACAAGTGTCAGACACAGGAGCAGTATCAGCGTCAGGATCAGCAGCAGTGTCAGTGTCAGGAGCAGTGTCAGGAGCAGTGTCAGTGTCAGGAGCAGTGTCAGGAGCAGTGCCAGTGTCAGGAGCAGTGTCAGGAGCAGTGTCAGGAGCAGTGTCAGTGTCAGGAGCAGTGTCAGGAGCAGTGTCAGGAGCAGTGGCAGGAGCAGTGTCAGTGTCAGGAGCAGTGTCAGGAGCAGTGTCAGGATCAGCAGCAGTGTCAGTGTCAGCAGCAGTGTCAGGAGCTGTTCGAGGAGCAGTGTCAGTTTCAGGAGCAGTGTCACAAACAGTGTCAGTGTCAGCAGCAGTGTCAGGAGCAGTGTCAGGAGCAGTGTCAGTGTCAGGAGCATTGTCAGGACCAGTGCCAGTGTCAGGAGCAGCGTCAGTGTGAGCAGCAGTGTCAGGAACAGTGTCAGGAGCAGTGTCAGTGTCACGAGCTGTCTCAGGAGCAGTGTCAGTGTCTGGAGCAATATCGCGAGCAGTGCCAGGAGCAGTGTCAGTGTCAGTAGCAGTGTCAGGAGCAGTGTCAGTGTCAGTGTCAGGAGCAGCGTCAGTGTCAGGAGCAGTTTCAGGACCAGCGCCAGTGTGAGAAGCAGTGTCAGGACCAGTGCCAGTGACAGGAGCAGTGTCAGTGTCAGGAGCATTGTTCGGAGCAGTGCCTGTGTCAGGAGCAGTGTCAGGAGCATTGTCAGCCTCAGCAGCAGTGTCTGTGTCAGGACCAGTGTCAGGAGCAATGTCAGTATCAGGAGCAGTGTGAGCAGCCGTGTCAGGGTCAGGAGCAGTTTCAGGAGCAGTATCAGTATCAGCAGCAGTTTCTGTGTCAGTAGCAGTGTCAGGAGCAGTGTCTGTGTGAAGAGCAGTGTGAGGAGCAGTGTCAGTGACAGGAGCAGTGTCAGTGTCAGTGTCACTGTCATCAGCAGTGTCAGCGTCAGTGTCAGGAGCACTGTCAGGAGCATTGTCAGGATCAGCAGCAGCGTCAGTGTCAGGAGCAGTGGTAGTAGCAGTGACAGTGTCAGGAGTAGTGTCAGGTGCAGTGTCAGGAACAGTGTCAGTGTCAGGAGCAGTGTCAGTGCCCGGAGCAGTGACAGGAGCTGTGCCATGGGCAGTGTCAGTGTCAGGAGCATTATCAGGAGCAGTGTCAGGAGCAGTGTCAGTGGCAGGAGCTGCGCCAGGAGCAGTGTCAGTGTCAGGAGCAGTGTCAGGAGCAGTGTCAGCGTCAGGAGCAGTGACAGGAGCAGTGTCGGTGTCAGGAGCAGTGTCAGTGTCAGTATCAGGAGCAGTGTCAGTGTCAGGAGCAGTGCCAGGAGCAGTGCCAGGAGCAGCGTCAGTGTCAGGAGCAGTCTCAGGGGCAGTATCATTGTCAGGACCAGCGTGAGGAGCAGTGTCAGTGTCAGGAGCAGTGTGAGGACCAGCGTCAGTTTCAGGAGCAGTGTCAGGACCAGTGGCAGTGCCAGGAGCAGTGTCAGGTGCAGTGTCAGTGTCAGGAGCAGTGTCAGGAGCAGTGTCAGTGTCAGGAGCAGTGTGAGGAGCCGTGCCAGTGTTAGTTGCAGTGTCTGGAGCAGCGTCAGGAGCAGTGGCAGTGACAGTAGCAGTGTCAGTGTCGGTACCCGAAACAGTGCCTGTGTCAGGAGCAGTGTCAGTGTCAGTACCAGGTGCAGTACCTGTGTCAGGAGCAGTGTCAGGAGCAGTGTCAGGAGCAGTGTCAGGTTCAGGAGCAGTGTCAGTGTCAGGAGTTGTGTCAGGAGCAGTGTCAGGAGCAGTCTCAGTGTCTGGAGCAACGTCACGAGCAGTGTCAGTAGCAGTGTCAGGAGCTTTGTCAGGATCAACAGCAGTATCAGTGTCAGGAGCAGTGTCTGTGTCAGGAGCAGTGCCAGGAGCAGTGCCAGCGTCAGGAGCAGTGTGAGGAGCAGTGTCAGTGTCAGGATCCGTGTCAGTGTCAGTGTCAGGAGCAGTGTCAGGAGAATTCTCAGGATCAGCAGCAGTGTCAGTGTCAGGAGCAGTGTCAGGAGCTGTGTCAGTTACAGGAGCTATTTCAGGAGTTGTGTCAGGTGCAGTATCAGTGTCAGTGTCTGGAGCAGTGTCAAGAGCATTGTCAGGATCAGCAGCGGTGTGAGTGTCAGGAGCAGCGTGAGGAGCAGTGTCAGTGTCAGGAGCTGTGTGAGGATCAGTGTCTGTTTCAGGAGCAGTGTCAGGACCAGTGTCAATGCCAGGAGCAGTGTCAGGTGCAGTGTCAGTATCAGGAGCAGTGTCAGGAGCAGTGTCAGTGTCAGGAGCAGTGTGAGGAGCCGTGCCAGTGTCAGTTGCATTGTCTGAAGCAGCGTCAGGAGCAGTGGCAGTGTCAGTAGCAGTGTCAGTGTCAGGAGGTGTGTCTGGAGCAGTGTCAGGAGCAGTGTCAGTGTCAGGAGCAGTGTCAGTAGCAGTGAGAGTGTCAGTATCAGGAGCAGTGTCAGTTTCAGGAGCAGTGTCAGAAGCAGTGACAGGAGCATTGTCAGTATCAGCAGAAGTGTCTGTGTCAGGAGCAGTGTCAGGAGCAGTGTCAGTGTCAGAAGCTGTGTCAGGAGCAGGGTCAGTGTCAGGATCAGTGACGGGGGCAGTGCCAGTGTCAGTTGCAGTGTCTGGAGCAGCGTCAGGAGCAGTGACAGTGTCAGGAGCAGTGTCAGTGTCAGGAGTAGTGTCAGGGGCATTGTCAGGATCAGCAGCAGTGTCAGTGTCAGGAGCAATGTCAGGAGCAGTGTCAGGACCAGCCAGTGTCAGAAGCAGTCTCAGGACAAGTGTTAGACACAGGAGCAGTGTCAGTGTCAGGATCAGTGTCAGTGTCTGTGACGGGAGCAGTGTCAGTGTCAGTGTCACAGTCATGAGCAGTGTCAGCATCAGTGTCAGGAGCAGTGTCAGGAGCATTGTCAGGATCAGCAGCAGTGTCAGTGTCAGGAGCAGTGCCAGGAGCAGTGTCAGGAGCAGTGTCAGTGTCAGGAGCAGTGTGAGGATCCGTGCCAGTGTCAGTTGCAGTGTCTGGAGCAGCGTCAGGAGCAGTGGCAGTGTCAGTAGCAGTGCCAGTGTCAGTACCAGAAACAGTGCCTGTGTCAGGAGCAGTGTCAGTGTCAGTACCAGGTGCAGTGCCTGTGTCAGGAGCAGTGTCAGGAGCATCGTCAGGAGCAGTGACAGGAGCAGTGTCAGTGTCAGCATCAGGAGCAGCGTCAGTGTCAGGAGCAGTTCCTGGAGCAGTGTCAGTGTCAGGAGGAGTGTCAGGAGCAGTTTGAGGTGTAGTGTCAGTGTCAGGAGCAGTGTCAGTGCCAGGAGCTGTGTCAGGAGCAGCGTCAGTGTCAGGAGGAGTGTCTGGAGCCGTGTCAGGAGCAGTGTCATTGTCAGGAGCAGTGTCAGTAGCAGTGAGAGTGTCAGTATCAGGAGCAGTGTCAGAAGCAGTGACAGGAGCATTGTCAGTATCAGCAGAAGTGTCTGTGTCAGGAGCAGTGTCAGGAGCAGTGTCAGTGTCAGAAGCTGTGTCAGGAGCAGGGTCAGTGTCAGGATCAGTGTCAGGGGCAGTGCCAGTGTCAGTTGCAGTGTCTGGAGCAGCGTCAGGAGCAGTGCCTGTGTCAGGAGCAGTGTCAGTGTCAGTACCAGGTGCAGTGCCTGTGTCAGGAGCAGTGTCAGGAGCAGCGTCAGGAGCAGTGACAGGAGCAGTGCCAGTGTCAGCATCAGGAGCAGCGTCAGTGTCAGGAGCAGTTCCTGGAGCAGTGTCAGTGTCAGGAGGAGTGTCAGGAGCAGTTTGAGGTGTAGTGTCAGTGTCAGGAGCAGTGTCAGTGCCAGGAGCTGTGTCAGGAGCAGCGTCAGTGTCAGGAGGAGTGTCTGGAGCAGTGTCAGGAGCAGTGTCATTGTCAGGAGCAGTGTCAGTAGCAGTGAGAGTGTCAGTATCAGGAGCAGTGTCAGAAGCAGTGACAGGAGCATTGTCAGTATCAGCAGAAGTGTCTGTGTCAGGAGCAGTGTCAGGAGCAGTGTCAGTGTCAGAAGCTGTGTCAGGAGCAGGGTCAGTGTCAGGATCAGTTTCAGGGGCAGTGCCAGTGTCAGTTGCACTGTCTGGAGCAGCGTCAGGGGCAGTGACAGTGTCAGGAGCAGTGTCAGTGTCAGTACCAGGTGCAGTGTCTGTGTCATTACCAGCTTCAATGTCAGGCGCAATGTCAGGAGCAGTTTCAGGACCAGCAAGTGCCAGAAGCAGTCTCAGGACAAGTGTCAGACACAGGAGCAGTATCAGTGTCTGTGACGGGAGCAGTGTCAGTGTCAGGAGTAGTGTCAGGGGCATTGTCAGGATCAGCAGCAGTGTCAGTGTCAGGAGCAGTGTCAGGAGCAGTGTCAGTGTCAGGAGCAGTGTCAATGTCAGGAGCAGTGTCAGGAGCAGTGTCAGGAGCAGTATCAGTGTCAGGAGCAGTGTCAGGAGCAGTGACAGGAGCAGTGGCAGGAGCAGTGTCGGTGTCAGGAGCAGTGTCTGGAGCAGTGCCAGGAGCAGTGTCAGTGTCAGAAGCAGTGTCAGGAGCAGTGTCATCGTCAGGAGCTGTGTCAGAAGTAGTTTCAGGAGCAGTGTCAGTGTCAGTGTCTGGAGCAGTGACAGGAGCAGTGTCAGGTTCAGGAGCAGTGTCAGTGTCAGGAGCTGTGTCAGGAGCTGTGTCAGGAGCAGTGTCAGTGTCAGAAGCAGTTTCAGGAGCAGTGTCATCGTCAGGAGCTGTGTCAGAAGTAGTTTCAGGAGCAGTGTCAGTGTCAGTCTCCGGAGCAGTGTCAGGAGCAGTGTCAGGTTCAGGAGCAGTGTCAGTGTCAGGAGTTGTGTCAGGAGCAGTTTCAGGAGCAGTGTCAGTGACAGTAGCTTTGTCACGAGCAGTGTCCGTTTCAGCAGCAGTGTTAGGAACAGTGGCAGGGGCAGTGTCAGTGTCAGGAGCAGTGTCAGGAGCAGTGTCAGTCTCAGGTATAGTGTCTGGAACATTGTCAGGGTCAGCAGCAGTGTCTGTGTCTGGAGCAGTGTCATGAGTAGTGTCAGTGTCTGGAGCAGTGTCAGGAGCAGTATTAGGTTCAGTAGCAGTGTCTGTGTCAGGAGCAGTGTCAGGAGCAGTGTCAGGACCAGTGCCAGTGTCAGAAGCAGTCTCAGGCCAAGTATCAGTTACAGGAGCAGTGTCAGTGTCAGGATCAGTGTCAGTGTCTGTGCCGGGAGCAGTGACTGTGTCAGTGTCATTGTCATGAGCAGTGTCAGTGTCAGTACCAGGAGCGGTGCCTGTGTCAGGAGCAGTGTCAGTGTCAGTACCAGGAGCAGTGTCAGTGTCAGGAGCAGTGTCAGGAGCAGTGTCAGTGTCAGAAGCTGTGTCAGGAGCAGGGTCAGTGTCAGGATCAGTGACGGGGGCAGTGCCAGTGTCAGTTGCAGTGTCTGGAGCAGCGTCAGGAGCAGTGACAGTGTCAGGAGCAGTGTCAGTGTCAGTACCAGGTGCAGTGTCTGTGTCAGGACCAGCGGCAATGTCAGGAGCAATGTCAGGAGCAGTGTCAGGACCAGCCAGTGTCAGAAGCAGTCTCAGGACAAGTGTTAGACACAGGAGCAGTGTCAGTGTCAGGATCAGTGTCAGTGTCTGTGACGGGAGCAGTGTCAGTGTCAGCGTCACAGTCATGAGCAGTGTCAGCATCAGTGTCAGGAGCAGTGTCAGGAGCATTGTCAGGTTCAGCAGCAGTGTCAGTGTCAGGAGCAGTGCCAGGAGCAGTGTCAGGAGCAGTGTCAGTGTCAGAAGCAGTGTGAGGAGCCGTGCCAGTGTCAGTTGCAGTGTCTGGAGCAGCGTCAGGAGCAGTGGCAGTGTCAGTACCAGAAACAGTGCCTGTGTCAGGAGCAGTGCCAGTGTCAGGAGCAGTGTCAGTGTCAGGAGCAGTGACAGGAGCTGTGCCATGAGCAGTGTCAGTGTCAGGAGCAGTGTCAATGTCAGGAGCAGTGTCAGGAGCAGTGTCAGGAGCAGTGTCAGTGTCAGGAGCAGTGTCAGGAGCAGTGACAGGAGCAGTGGCAGGAGCAGTTTCGGTGTCAGGAGCAGTGTCAGGAGCAGTGTCAGGAGCAGTGTCAGTGTCAGAAGCAGTGTCAGGAGCAGTGTCATCGTCAGGAGCTGTATCAGAAGTAGTTTCAGGAGCAGTGTCAGTGTCAGTGTCTGGAGCAGTGTCAGGAGCAGTGTCAGGTTCAGGAGCAGTGTCAGTGTCAGGAGCAGTGTAGGAGCAGTGTCAGTGGCACGAGCTGTGTGAGGAGCAGTGTCAGTGTCAGGAGCGTTGTCAGGAGTAGTGTCTGTGTCACGAGCAGTGTCAGAGCAGTGCCAGGAGCAGTGTCAGGACCAGTGCCATTGTCAGGAGCAGTGTCAGTGTGAGCAGCCGTGTCAGGAACAATGGCAGGAGCAGTGTCACCGTCACGAGCTGTGTCAGGAGCAGTGTCAGTGTCTGGAACAACGTCACGAGCAGTGTCAGTAGCAGTGTCAGGAGCTTTGTCAGGATCAGCAGCAGTGTCAGTGTCAGGAGCAGTGCCAGGAGCAGTGCCAGTGTCAGGAGCAGTGTCAGTGTCAGGAGCAGTGACAGGAGCTGTGCCATGAGCAGTGTCAGTGTCAGGAGCATTGTCTGGAGCAGTGTCAGAAGCAGTGTCAGGAGCAGGGTCAGTTTCAGAAGCTGTGTCTGGAGCAGTGTCATGGAGCAGTGTCAGTGTAGGGAGCAGTGTCAGGAGAAGTGTCACGAGCTGTGTCAGGAACAGTGTCAGTGTCAGGAGCAGTTTCAGGAGCATTATCAGTATCAGCAGCAGTGTCTGTGTCAGTAGCAGTGTCAGGAGCAGTGTCAGTGTGAAGAGCAGTCTGAGGAGCAGTGTCAGTGACAGGAGCAGTGTCAGTGTCAGTGTCACTGTCATCAGCAGTGTCAGCGTCGGTGTCAGGAGCACTGTCAGGAGCATTGTCAGGATCAGCAGCAGCGTCAGTGTCAGGAGCAGTGGTAGTAGCAGTGACAGTGTCAGGAGTAGTGTCAGGTGCAGTGTCAGGAACAGTGTCAGTGTCAGGAGCAGTGTCAGTGCCCGGAGCAGTGACAGGAGCTGTGCCATGGGCAGTGTCAGTGTCAGGAGCATTATCAGGAGCAGTGTCAGGAGCAGTGTCAGTGGCAGGAGCTGCGCCAGGAGCAGTGTCAGTGTCAGGAGCAGTGTCAGGAGCAGTGTCAGCGTCAGGAGCAGTGACAGGAGCAGTGTCGGTGTCAGGAGCAGTGTCAGTGTCAGTATCAGGAGCAGTGTCAGTGTCAGGAGCAGTGCCAGGAGCAGTGCCAGGAGCAGCGTCAGTGTCAGGAGCAGTCTCAGGGGCAGTATCATTGTCAGGACCAGCGTGAGGAGCAGTGTCAGTGTCAGGAGCAGTGTGAGGACCAGCGTCAGTTTCAGGAGCAGTGTCAGGACCAGTGGCAGTGCCAGGAGCAGTGTCAGGTGCAGTGTCAGTGTCAGGAGCAGTGTCAGGAGCAGTGTCAGTGTCAGGAGCAGTGTGAGGAGCCGTGCCAGTGTTAGTTGCAGTGTCTGGAGCAGCGTCAGGAGCAGTGGCAGTGACAGTAGCAGTGTCAGTGTCGGTACCAGAAACAGTGCCTGTGTCAGGAGCAGTGTCAGTGTCAGTACCAGGTGCAGTACCTGTGTCAGGAGCAGTGTCAGGAGCAGTGTCAGGAGCAGTGTCAGGTTCAGGAGCAGTGTCAGTGTCAGGAGTTGTGTCAGGAGCAGTGTCAGGAGCAGTCTCAGTGTCTGGAGCAACGTCACGAGCAGTGTCAGTAGCAGTGTCAGGAGCTTTGTCAGGATCAACAGCAGTATCAGTGTCAGGAGCAGTGTCTGTGTCAGGAGCAGTGCCAGGAGCAGTGCCAGCGTCAGGAGCAGTGTGAGGAGCAGTGTCAGTGTCAGGATCCGTGTCAGTGTCAGTGTCAGGAGCAGTGTCAGGAGAATTCTCAGGATCAGCAGCAGTGTCAGTGTCAGGAGCAGTGTCAGGAGCTGTGTCAGTTACAGGAGCTATTTCAGGAGTTGTGTCAGGTGCAGTATCAGTGTCAGTGTCTGGAGCAGTGTCAAGAGCATTGTCAGGATCAGCAGCGGTGTGAGTGTCAGGAGCAGCGTGAGGAGCAGTGTCAGTGTCAGGAGCTGTGTGAGGATCAGTGTCTGTTTCAGGAGCAGTGTCAGGACCAGTGTCAATGCCAGGAGCAGTGTCAGGTGCAGTGTCAGTATCAGGAGCAGTGTCAGGAGCAGTGTCAGTGTCAGGAGCAGTGTGAGGAGCCGTGCCAGTGTCAGTTGCATTGTCTGAAGCAGCGTCAGGAGCAGTGGCAGTGTCAGTAGCAGTGTCAGTGTCAGGAGGTGTGTCTGGAGCAGTGTCAGGAGCAGTGTCAGTGTCAGGAGCAGTGTCAGTAGCAGTGAGAGTGTCAGTATCAGGAGCAGTGTCAGTTTCAGGAGCAGTGTCAGAAGCAGTGACAGGAGCATTGTCAGTATCAGCAGAAGTGTCTGTGTCAGGAGCAGTGTCAGGAGCAGTGTCAGTGTCAGAAGCTGTGTCAGGAGCAGGGTCAGTGTCAGGATCAGTGACGGGGGCAGTGCCAGTGTCAGTTGCAGTGTCTGGAGCAGCGTCAGGAGCAGTGACAGTGTCAGGAGCAGAGTCAGTGTCAGGAGTAGTGTCAGGGGCATTGTCAGGATCAGCAGCAGTGTCAGTGTCAGGAGCAATGTCAGGAGCAGTGTCAGGACCAGCCAGTGTCAGAAGCAGTCTCAGGACAAGTGTTAGACACAGGAGCAGTGTCAGTGTCAGGATCAGTGTCAGTGTCTGTGACGGGAGCAGTGTCAGTGTCAGTGTCACAGTCATGAGCAGTGTCAGCATCAGTGTCAGGAGCAGTGTCAGGAGCATTGTCAGGATCAGCAGCAGTGTCAGTGTCAGGAGCAGTGCCAGGAGCAGTGTCAGGAGCAGTGTCAGTGTCAGGAGCAGTGTGAGGATCCGTGCCAGTGTCAGTTGCAGTGTCTGGAGCAGCGTCAGGAGCAGTGGCAGTGTCAGTAGCAGTGCCAGTGTCAGTACCAGAAACAGTGCCTGTGTCAGGAGCAGTGTCAGTGTCAGTACCAGGTGCAGTGCCTGTGTCAGGAGCAGTGTCAGGAGCATCGTCAGGAGCAGTGACAGGAGCAGTGTCAGTGTCAGCATCAGGAGCAGCGTCAGTGTCAGGAGCAGTTCCTGGAGCAGTGTCAGTGTCAGGAGGAGTGTCAGGAGCAGTTTGAGGTGTAGTGTCAGTGTCAGGAGCAGTGTCAGTGCCAGGAGCTGTGTCAGGAGCAGCGTCAGTGTCAGGAGGAGTGTCTGGAGCCGTGTCAGGAGCAGTGTCATTGTCAGGAGCAGTGTCAGTAGCAGTGAGAGTGTCAGTATCAGGAGCAGTGTCAGAAGCAGTGACAGGAGCATTGTCAGTATCAGCAGAAGTGTCTGTGTCAGGAGCAGTGTCAGGAGCAGTGTCAGTGTCAGAAGCTGTGTCAGGAGCAGGGTCAGTGTCAGGATCAGTGTCAGGGGCAGTGCCAGTGTCAGTTGCAGTGTCTGGAGCAGCGTCAGGAGCAGTGCCTGTGTCAGGAGCAGTGTCAGTGTCAGTACCAGGTGCAGTGCCTGTGTCAGGAGCAGTGTCAGGAGCAGCGTCAGGAGCAGTGACAGGAGCAGTGCCAGTGTCAGCATCAGGAGCAGCGTCAGTGTCAGGAGCAGTTCCTGGAGCAGTGTCAGTGTCAGGAGGAGTGTCAGGAGCAGTTTGAGGTGTAGTGTCAGTGTCAGGAGCAGTGTCAGTGCCAGGAGCTGTGTCAGGAGCAGCGTCAGTGTCAGGAGGAGTGTCTGGAGCAGTGTCAGGAGCAGTGTCATTGTCAGGAGCAGTGTCAGTAGCAGTGAGAGTGTCAGTATCAGGAGCAGTGTCAGAAGCAGTGACAGGAGCATTGTCAGTATCAGCAGAAGTGTCTGTGTCAGGAGCAGTGTCAGGAGCAGTGTCAGTGTCAGAAGCTGTGTCAGGAGCAGGGTCAGTGTCAGGATCAGTTTCAGGGGCAGTGCCAGTGTCAGTTGCACTGTCTGGAGCAGCGTCAGGGGCAGTGACAGTGTCAGGAGCAGTGTCAGTGTCAGTACCAGGTGCAGTGTCTGTGTCATTACCAGCTTCAATGTCAGGCGCAATGTCAGGAGCAGTTTCAGGACCAGCAAGTGCCAGAAGCAGTCTCAGGACAAGTGTCAGACACAGGAGCAGTATCAGTGTCTGTGACGGGAGCAGTGTCAGTGTCAGGAGTAGTGTCAGGGGCATTGTCAGGATCAGCAGCAGTGTCAGTGTCAGGAGCAGTGTCAGGAGCAGTGTCAGTGTCAGGAGCAGTGTCAATGTCAGGAGCAGTGTCAGGAGCAGTGTCAGGAGCAGTATCAGTGTCAGGAGCAGTGTCAGGAGCAGTGACAGGAGCAGTGGCAGGAGCAGTGTCGGTGTCAGGAGCAGTGTCTGGAGCAGTGCCAGGAGCAGTGTCAGTGTCAGAAGCAGTGTCAGGAGCAGTGTCATCGTCAGGAGCTGTGTCAGAAGTAGTTTCAGGAGCAGTGTCAGTGTCAGTGTCTGGAGCAGTGACAGGAGCAGTGTCAGGTTCAGGAGCAGTGTCAGTGTCAGGAGCTGTGTCAGGAGCTGTGTCAGGAGCAGTGTCAGTGTCAGAAGCAGTTTCAGGAGCAGTGTCATCGTCAGGAGCTGTGTCAGAAGTAGTTTCAGGAGCAGTGTCAGTGTCAGTCTCCGGAGCAGTGTCAGGAGCAGTGTCAGGTTCAGGAGCAGTGTCAGTGTCAGGAGTTGTGTCAGGAGCAGTTTCAGGAGCAGTGTCAGTGACAGTAGCTTTGTCACGAGCAGTGTCCGTTTCAGCAGCAGTGTTAGGAACAGTGGCAGGGGCAGTGTCAGTGTCAGGAGCAGTGTCAGGAGCAGTGTCAGTCTCAGGTATAGTGTCTGGAACATTGTCAGGGTCAGCAGCAGTGTCTGTGTCTGGAGCAGTGTCATGAGTAGTGTCAGTGTCTGGAGCAGTGTCAGGAGCAGTATTAGGTTCAGTAGCAGTGTCTGTGTCAGGAGCAGTGTCAGGAGCAGTGTCAGGACCAGTGCCAGTGTCAGAAGCAGTCTCAGGCCAAGTATCAGTTACAGGAGCAGTGTCAGTGTCAGGATCAGTGTCAGTGTCTGTGCCGGGAGCAGTGACTGTGTCAGTGTCATTGTCATGAGCAGTGTCAGTGTCAGTACCAGGAGCGGTGCCTGTGTCAGGAGCAGTGTCAGTGTCAGTACCAGGAGCAGTGTCAGTGTCAGGAGCAGTGTCAGGAGCAGTGTCAGTGTCAGAAGCTGTGTCAGGAGCAGGGTCAGTGTCAGGATCAGTGACGGGGGCAGTGCCAGTGTCAGTTGCAGTGTCTGGAGCAGCGTCAGGAGCAGTGACAGTGTCAGGAGCAGTGTCAGTGTCAGTACCAGGTGCAGTGTCTGTGTCAGGACCAGCGGCAATGTCAGGAGCAATGTCAGGAGCAGTGTCAGGACCAGCCAGTGTCAGAAGCAGTCTCAGGACAAGTGTTAGACACAGGAGCAGTGTCAGTGTCAGGATCAGTGTCAGTGTCTGTGACGGGAGCAGTGTCAGTGTCAGCGTCACAGTCATGAGCAGTGTCAGCATCAGTGTCAGGAGCAGTGTCAGGAGCATTGTCAGGTTCAGCAGCAGTGTCAGTGTCAGGAGCAGTGCCAGGAGCAGTGTCAGGAGCAGTGTCAGTGTCAGAAGCAGTGTGAGGAGCCGTGCCAGTGTCAGTTGCAGTGTCTGGAGCAGCGTCAGGAGCAGTGGCAGTGTCAGTACCAGAAACAGTGCCTGTGTCAGGAGCAGTGCCAGTGTCAGGAGCAGTGTCAGTGTCAGGAGCAGTGACAGGAGCTGTGCCATGAGCAGTGTCAGTGTCAGGAGCAGTGTCAATGTCAGGAGCAGTGTCAGGAGCAGTGTCAGGAGCAGTGTCAGTGTCAGGAGCAGTGTCAGGAGCAGTGACAGGAGCAGTGGCAGGAGCAGTTTCGGTGTCAGGAGCAGTGTCAGGAGCAGTGTCAGGAGCAGTGTCAGTGTCAGAAGCAGTGTCAGGAGCAGTGTCATCGTCAGGAGCTGTATCAGAAGTAGTTTCAGGAGCAGTGTCAGTGTCAGTGTCTGGAGCAGTGTCAGGAGCAGTGTCAGGTTCAGGAGCAGTGTCAGTGTCAGGAGCAGTGTAGGAGCAGTGTCAGTGGCACGAGCTGTGTGAGGAGCAGTGTCAGTGTCAGGAGCGTTGTCAGGAGTAGTGTCTGTGTCACGAGCAGTGTCAGAGCAGTGCCAGGAGCAGTGTCAGGACCAGTGCCATTGTCAGGAGCAGTGTCAGTGTGAGCAGCCGTGTCAGGAACAATGGCAGGAGCAGTGTCACCGTCACGAGCTGTGTCAGGAGCAGTGTCAGTGTCTGGAACAACGTCACGAGCAGTGTCAGTAGCAGTGTCAGGAGCTTTGTCAGGATCAGCAGCAGTGTCAGTGTCAGGAGCAGTGCCAGGAGCAGTGCCAGTGTCAGGAGCAGTGTCAGTGTCAGGAGCAGTGACAGGAGCTGTGCCATGAGCAGTGTCAGTGTCAGGAGCATTGTCTGGAGCAGTGTCAGAAGCAGTGTCAGGAGCAGGGTCAGTTTCAGAAGCTGTGTCTGGAGCAGTGTCATGGAGCAGTGTCAGTGTAGGGAGCAGTGTCAGGAGAAGTGTCACGAGCTGTGTCAGGAACAGTGTCAGTGTCAGGAGCAGTTTCAGGAGCATTATCAGTATCAGCAGCAGTGTCTGTGTCAGTAGCAGTGTCAGGAGCAGTGTCAGTGTGAAGAGCAGTCTGAGGAGCAGTGTCAGTGACAGGAGCAGTGTCAGTGTCAGTGTCACTGTCATCAGCAGTGTCAGCGTCGGTGTCAGGAGCACTGTCAGGAGCATTGTCAGGATCAGCAGCAGCGTCAGTGTCAGGAGCAGTGGTAGCAGCAGTGACAGTGTCAGGAGCAGTGTCAGGTGCAGTGTCAGGAGCAGTGTCAGTGTCAGGAGCAGTGTCAGTGTCAGGAGCTGTGTCAGGAGCAGTGTCATGGAGCAGTGTCAGTGTCACGAGCAGTGTCAGTAGAAGTGTCAGGAGCCGTGTCAGGAACAGTGTCAGGAGCAGTGTCAGTCTCAGGAGCCGTGTCAGCAGCACTGACAGGATCAGCAGCAGTGTCTGTGTCAGGAGCAGTGTGAGGAGCAGTGTCAGTGGCAGTAGCTTTGTCACGAGCAGTGTCCGTTTCAGCACCAGTGTTAGGAACAGTGGCAGGGGCAGTGTCAGTGTCAGGAGCAGTGTCAGGAGCAGTGTCAGGAGCAGTGTCAGGAGCAGTGTCAGGAGCAGTGTCAGGAGCAGTGTCAGGAGCAGTGTCAGTATCAGGTGCAGTGTCAGGAGCATTGTCAGGAGCAGTGTCTGTGTCACGAGCAGTGTCAGGAGCAGTGTCAGGAGCAGTGTCAGTGTCTGGCGCAACGTCACGAGCAGTGTCAGTAGCAGTGTCAGGAGCTTTGTCAGGATCAGCAGCAGTGTCGGTGTCAGGAGCAGTGCCAGGAGCAGTGCCAGTGTCAGGAGCAGTGTGAGGAGCAGTGTCAGTGTCAGGATCCGTGTCAGTGTCAGTGTCAGGAGCAGTGTCAGGAGAATTCTCAGGATCAGCAGCAGTGTCAGTGTCAGGATCAGTGTCAGGAGCAGTGTCAGTTACAGGAGCTATTTCAGGAGTTGTGTCAGGTGCAGTATCAGTGTCAGTGTCTGGAGCAGTGTCAAGAGCATTGTCAGGATCAGCAGCAGTGTGAGTGTCTGGAGCAGTGTCAGGAGCAGTGTCAGTGTCAGGAGCAGAGTCAGGACCAGCGCCAATGTAAGGAGCAGTGTCAGGACCAGTGCCAGTGTCAGAAGCAGTCTCAGGACAAGTGTCAGTTACAGGAGCAGTGTCAGTGTCAGGATCAGTCTCAGTTTCTGTGCCGGGAGCAGTGTCAGTGTCAGAGTCACTGTCATGAACATTGTCAGTGTCAGTGTCATGAGCAGTGTCAGTGTCAGTGTCAGGAGCTGTGTCAGGAGCTGTGTCAGGAGCAGTGTCAGTGTCAGAAGCAGTGTCAGGAGCAGTGTCATCGTCAGGAGCTGTGTCAGAAGTAGTTTCAGGAGCAGTGTCAGTATCAGTGTCTGGAGCAGTGTCAGGAGCAGTGTCAGGTTCAGGAGCAGTGTCAGTGTCAGGAGTTGTGTCAGGAGCAGTGTCAGGAGCAGTGTCAGGATCAACAGCAGTATCAGTGTCAGGAGCAGTGTCTGTGTCAGGAGCAGTGCCAGGAGCAGTGCCAGCGTCAGGAGCAGTGTGAGGAGCAGTGTCAGTGTCAGGATCCGTGTCAGTGTCAGTGTCAGGAGCAGTATCAGGAGAATTCTCAGGATCAGCAGCAGTGTCAGTGTCAGGAGCAGTGTCAGGAGTTGTGTCAGTTACAGGAGCTATTTCAGGAGTTGTGTCAGGTGCAGTATCAGTGTCAGTGTCTGGAGGAGTGTCAAGAGCATTGTCAGGATCAGCAGCGGTGTGAGTGTCAGGAGCAGCGCGAGGAGCAGTGTCAGTGTCAGGAGCTGTGTGAGGATCAGTGCCCGTTTCAGGAGCAGTGTCAGGACCAGTGTCAATGCCAGGAGCAGTGTCAGGTGCAGTGCCAGTGTCAGTTGCATTGTCTGAAGCAGCGTCAGGAGCAGTGGCAGTGTCAGTAGCAGTGTTAGTGTCAGGAGGTGTGTCTGGAGCAGTGTCTGGAGCAGTGTCTGTGTCAGTAGCAGTGTCAGTAGCAGTGAGAGTTTCAGTATCAGGAGCAGTGTCAGTTTCAGGAGCAGTGTCAGAAGCAGTGACAGGAGCATTGTCAGTATCAGCAGAAGTGTCTGTGTCAGGAGCACTGTCAGGAGCAGTGTCAGTGTCAGGAGCTGTGTGAGGAGCAGTGTCAGTGTCAGGAGCATTGTTAGGAGCAGTGTCTGTGTCACGAGCAGTGTCAGGGGCAGTATCAGCAGCAGTGTCTGTGTCAGGACCAGTGTCAGGAGCAATGTCAGTATCAGGAGCAGTGTGAGCAGCCGTGTCAGGGTCAGGAGCAGTTTCAGGAGCAGTATCAGTATCAGCAGCAGTGCCTGTGTCAGTAGCAGTGTCAGGAGCAGTGTCTGTGTGAAGAGCAGTGTGAGGAGCAGTGTCAGTGACAGGAGCAGTGTCAGTGTCAGTGTCACTGTCATCAGCAGTGTCAGCGTCAGTGTCAGGAGCACTGTCAGGAGCATTGTCAGGATCAGCAGCAGCGTCAGTGTCAGGAGCAGTGGTAGTAGCAGTGACAGTGTCAGGAGCAGTGTCAGTGGCAGGAGCTGCGCCAGGAGCAGTGTCAGTGTCAGGAGCAGTGGCAGGAGCAGTGTCAGCGTCAGGAGCAGTGACAGGAGCAGTGTCGGTGTCAGGAGCAGTGTCAGTGTCAGTATCAGGAGCAGTGTCAGTGTCAGGAGCAGTGCCAGGGGCAGTGCCAGGAGCAGCGTCAGTTTCAGGAGCAGTCTCAGGGGCAGTATCATTCTCAGGACCAGCGTGAGGAGCAGTGTCAGTGTCAGGAGCAGTGTGAGGACCAGTGTCAGTTTCAGGAGCAGTGTCAGGACCAGTGGCAGTGCCAGGAGCAGTGTCAGGTGCAGTGTCAGTGTCAGGAGCAGTGTCAGGAGCAGTGTCAGAAGCAGTGACAGGAGCATTGTCAGTATCAGCAGAAGTGTCTGTGTCAGGAGCAGTGTAGGAGCAGTGTCAGTGTCATGAGCTGTGTGAGGAGCAGTGTCAGTGTTAGGAGCATTGTCAGGATCAATAGCAGTGTCAGTGTCAGGAGCAGTGTCAGGAGCAGTGTCAGTGTCAGGAGCAGTGTCAATGTCAGGAGCAGTGTCAGGAGCAGTGTCAGGAGCAGTGTCAGTGTCAGGAGCAGTATCAGGAGCAGTGACAGGAGCAGTGGCAGGAGCAGTTTCGGTGTCAGGAGCAGTGTCAGGAGCAGTGTCAGGAGCAGTGTCAGTGTCAGAAGCAGCGTCAGGAGCAGTGTCATCGTCAGGAGCAGTGTCAGGAGCAGTGTCAGGACCAGTGCCAGTGTCAGAAGCAGTCTCGGGAAAAGTGTCAGTTACAGGAGCAGTGTCAGTGTCAGGATCAGTCTCAGTCTCTGTGCCGGGAGCAGTGTCAGTGTCAGAGTCACTGTCATGAGCAGTGTCAGGGTCAGTGTCAGGAGCAGTGTCAGTGTCAGTGTCAGGAGCTGTGTCAGGAGCTGTGTCAGGAGCAGTGTCTGTGTCAGAAGCAGTGTCAGGAGCAGTGTCATCGTCAGGAGCTGTGTCAGAAGTAGTTTCAGGAGCAGTGTCAGTGTCAGTATCTGGAGCAGTGTCAGGAGCAGTGTCAGGTTCAGGAGCAGTGTCAGTGTCATGAGTTGTGTCAGGAGCAGTGTCAGGAGCAGTATCAGTGACAGTAGCTGTGTCAGGAGCAGTGTCAGTGTCTGGAGCAGTGTCAGGAGCAGCGTCAGGAGCAGTGTCAGGTTCAGGAGCAGTGTCAGTGTCTGGAGTTGTGTCAGGAGCAGTGTCAGGAGCAGTGTCAGTGTGAAGAGCAGTCTGAGGAGCAGTGTCAGTGACAGGAGCAGTGTCAGTGTCAGTGTCACTGTCATCAGCAGTGTCAGCGTCAGTGTCAGGAGCACTGTCAGGAGCATTGTCAGGATCAGCAGCAGCGTCAGTGTCAGGAGCAGTGGTAGCAGCAGTGACAGTGTCAGGAGCAGTGTCAGGTGCAGTGTCAGGAGCAGTGTCAGTGTCAGGAGCAGTGTCAGTGTCAGGAGCAGTGACAGGAGCTGTGCCATGAGCAGTGTCAGTGTCAGGAGCAGTGTCAGGAGCAGTGTCAGGAGCAGTGTCAGGAGCTGGGTCAGTTTCAGGAGCAGTGTCAGTGGCAGGAGCAGTGACAGGAGCTGTGCCATGAGCAGTGTCAGTGTCAGGAGCATTGTCTGGAGCAGTGTCAGGAGCAGTGTCAGGAGCAGGGTCAGTTTCAGGAGCTGTGTCAGGAGCAGTGTCATGGAGCAGTGTCAGTGTAGGGAGCAGTGACAGGAGAAGTGTCACGAGCTGTGTCAGGAGCAGTGTCAGTGTCAGGAGCAGTTTCAGGAGCATTATCAGTATCAGCAGCAGTGTCTGTGTCAGTAGCAGTGTCAGGAGCAGTGTCAGTGTCAGGAGCAGTGACAGGAGCTGTGCCATGAGCAGTGTCAGTGTCAGGAGCAGTGTCAGGAGCAGTGTCAGGAGCAGTGTCAGGAGCAGTGTCAGTGACAGGAGCAGTGTCAGTGTCAGTGTCACTGTCATCAGCAGTGTCAGCGTCGGTGTCAGGAGCACTGTCAGGAGCATTGTCAGGATCAGCAGCAGCGTCAGTGTCAGGAGCAGTGTCAGGAGCAGTGTCAGTGTCAGAAGCTGTGTCAGGAGCAGGGTCAGTGTCAGGATCAGTGACGGGGGCAGTGCCAGTGTCAGTTGCAGTGTCTGGAGCAGCGTCAGGAGCAGTGACAGTGTCAGGAGCAGTGTCAGTGTCAGTACCAGGTGCAGTGTCTGTGTCAGGACCAGCGGCAATGTCAGGAGCAATGTCAGGAGCAGTGTCAGGACCAGCCAGTGTCAGAAGCAGTCTCAGGACAAGTGTTAGACACAGGAGCAGTGTCAGTGTCAGGATCAGTGTCAGTGTCTGTGACGGGAGCAGTGTCAGTGTCAGTGTCACAGTCATGAGCAGTGTCAGCATCAGTGTCAGGAGCAGTGTCAGGAGCATTGTCAGGATCAGCAGCAGTGTCAGTGTCAGGAGCAGTGCCAGGAGCAGTGTCAGGAGCAGTGTCAGTGTCACGAGCAGTGTGAGGAGCCGTGCCATTGTCAGTTGCAGTGTCTGGAGCAGCGTCAGGAGCAGTGGCAGTGTCAGTAGCAGTGCCAGTGTCAGTACCAGAAACAGTGCCTGTGTCAGGAGCAGTGTCAGTGTCAGTACCAGGTGCAGTGCCTGTGTCAGGAGCAGTGTCAGGAGCAGCGTCAGGAGCAGTGTCAGCAGCAGTGTCAGTGTCAGGATCAGTGTCAGGACCAGTGCCAGTGTCAGGAGCAGTGTCAGTGTGAACAGCCGTGTCAGGAACAGTGGCAGGAGCAGTGTCACCGTCACGAGCTGTGTCAGGAGCAGTGTCAGTGTCTGGAGCAACGTCACGAGCAGTGTCAGTAGCAGTGTCAGGAGCTTTGTCAGGATCAGCAGCAGTATCAGTGTCAGGAACAGTGTCACTGTCAGGAGCAGTGCCAGGAGCAGTGCCAGTGTCAGGAGCAGTGTGAGGAGCAGTGTCAGTGTCAGGATCCGTGTCAGTGTCAGTGGCAGGAGCAGTATCAGGAGAATTCTCAGGATCAGCAGCAGTGTCAGTGTCAGGAGCAGTGTCTGGAGCTGTGTCAGTTACAGGAGCTATTTCAGGAGTTGTGTCAGGTGCAGTATCAGTGTCAGTGTCTGGAGCAGTGTCAAGAGCATTGTCAGGATCAGCAGCAGTGTGAGTGTCAGGAGCAGTGTCAGGAGCAGTGTCAGTGTCAGGAGCAGAGTCAGGACCAGCGCCAATGTAAGGAGCAGTGTCAGGACCAGTGCCAGTGTCAGAAGCTGTCTCAGGGCAAGTGTCAGTTACAGGAGCAGTGTCAGTGTCAGGATCAGTCTCAGTCTCTGTGCCGGGAGCAGTGTCAGTGTCAGAGTCACTGTCATGAGCAGTGTCAGTGTCAGTGTCAGGAGCAGTGTCAGTGTCAGTGTCAGGAGCTGTGTCAGGAGCTGTGTCAGGAGCAGTGTCAGTGTCAGAAGCAGTGTCAGGAGCAGTGTCATCGTCAGGAGCTGTGTCAGAAGTAGTTTCAGGAGCAGTGTCAGTGTCAGTGTCTGGAGCAGGGTCAGGAGCAGTGTCAGTGTCAGGAGTTGTGTCAGGAGCAGTGTCAGGAGCAGTGTCAGTGTCTGGAGCAGCGTCACGAGCAGTGTCAGTAGCAGTGTCAGGAGCTTTGTCAGGATCAACAGCAGTATCAGTGTCAGGAGCAGTGTCTGTGTCAGGAGCAGTGCCAGGAGCAGTGCCAGCGTCAGGAGCAGTGTGAGGAGCAGTGTCAGTGTCAGGATCCGTGTCAGTGTCATTGTCAGGAGCTGTGTCAGTTACAGGAGCTATTTCAGGAGTTGTGTCAGGTGCAGTATCAGTGTCAGTGTCTGGAGCAGTGCCAAGAGCATTGTCAGGATCAGCAGCGGTGTGAGTGTCAGGAGCAGCGTGAGGAGCAGTGTCAGTGTCAGGAGCTGTGTGAGGATCAGTGTCTGTTTCAGGAGCAGTGTCAGGACCAGTGTCAATGCCAGGAGCAGTGTCAGGTGCAGTGTCAGTGTCAGGAGCAGTGTCAGGAGCAGTGTCAGTGTCAGGAGCAGTGTGAGGAGCCGTGCCAGTGTCAGTTGCATTGTCTGAAGCAGCGTCAGGAGCAGTGGCAGTGTCAGTAGCAGTGTCAGCGTCAGGAGCAGTGACAGGAGCAGTGTCGGTGACAGGAGCAGTGTCAGTGTCAGTGTCTGGAGCAGGGTCAGGAGCAGTGTCAGTGTCAGGAGTTGTGTCAGGAGCAGTGTCAGGAGCAGTGTCAGTGTTTGGAGCAGCGTCACGAGCAGTGTCAGTAGCAGTGTCAGGAGCTTTGTCAGGATCAACAGCAGTATCAGTGTCAGGAGCAGTGTCTGTGTCAGGAGCAGTGCCAGGAGCAGTGCCAGCGTCAGGAGCAGTGTGAGGAGCAGTGTCAGTGTCAGGATCCGTGTCAGTGTCAGTGTCAGGAGCTGTGTCAGTTACAGGAGCTATTTCAGGAGTTGTGTCAGGTGCAGTATCAGTGTCAGTGTCTGGAGCAGTGTCAAGAGCATTGACAGGATCAGCAGCGGTGTGAGTGTCAGGAGCAGCGTGAGGAGCAGTGTCAGTGTCAGGAGCTGTGTGAGGATCAGTGTCTGTTTCAGGAGCAGTGTCAGGACCAGTGTCAATGCCAGGAGCAGTGTCAGGAGCAGTGTCAGTGTCAGGAGCAGTGTGAGGAGCCGTGCCAGTGTCAGTTGCATTGTCTGAAGCAGCGTCAGGAGCAGTGGCAGTGTCAGTAGCAGTGTCAGTGTCAGGAGGTGTGTCTGGAGCAGTGTCAGGAGCAGTGTCAGTGTCAGGAGCAGTGTCAGGACCAGTGCCAGTGTCAGGAGCAGTGTCAGTGTGAGCAGCAGTGTCAGGATCAGTGGCAGGAGCAGTGTCAGTGTCACGAGCTGTCTCAGGAGCAGTGTCAGTGTCTGGAGCAATGTCGCGAGCAGTGTCAGGAGCAGTGTCAGGACAAGTGTCAGACACAGGAGCAGTATCAGCGTCAGGATCAGCAGCAGTGTCAGTGTCAGGAGCAGTGTCAGGAGCAGTGTCAGTGTCAGGAGCAGTGTCAGGAGCAGTGCCAGTGTCAGGAGCAGTGTCAGGAGCAGTGTCAGGAGCAGTGTCAGGAGCAGTGTCAGGAGCAGTGGCAGGAGCAGTGTCAGTGTCAGGAGCAGTGTCAGGAGCAGTGTCAGCGTCAGCAGCAGTGTCAGGAGCTGTTCGAGGAGCAGTGTCAGTTTCAGGAGCAGTGTCACAAACAGTGTCAGTGTCAGCAGCAGTGTCAGGAGCAGTGTCAGGAGCAGTGTCAGTGTCAGGAGCATTGTCAGGACCAGTGCCCGTGTCAGGAGCAGTGTCAGAGTGAGCAGCAGTGTCAGGAACAGTGGCAGGAGCAGTGTCAGTGTCAGGAGCTGTCTCAGGAGCAGTGTCAGTGTCTGGAGCAATGTTGCGAGCAGTGTCAGGAGCAGTGTCAGTGTCAGTAGCAGTGTCAGGAGCAGTGTCAGTGTCAGTGTCAGGAGCAGCGTCAGTGTCAGGAGCACTTTCAGGACCAGCGCCAGTGTGAGAAGCAGTGTCAGGACCAGTGCCAGTGACAGGAGCAGTGTCAGTGTCAGGAGCATTGTTCGGAGCAGTGTCTGTGTCAGGAGCAGTGTCAGGAGCATTGTCAGCATCAGCAGCAGTGTCTGTGTCAGGACCAGTGTCAGGAGCAATGTCAGTATCAGGAGCAGTGTGAGCAGCCGTGTCAGGGTCAGGAGCAGTTTCAGGAGCAGTATCAGTATCAGCAGCAGTGTCTGTGTCAGTAGCAGTGTCAGGAGCAGTGTCTGTGTGAAGAGCAGTGTGAGGAGCAGTGTCAGTGTCAGTGTCACTGTCATCAGCAGTGTCAGCGTCAGTGTCAGGAGCACTGTCAGGAGCATTGTCAGGATCAGCAGCAGCGTCAGTGTCAGGAGCAGTGTCAGTGTCAGGAGCAGTGTCAGTGCCAGGAGCAGTGACAGGAGCTGTGCCATGAGCAGTGTCAGTGTCAGGAGCAGTATCAGGAGCAGTGTCAGGAGCAGTGTCAGTGGCAGGAGCTGCGCCAGGAGCAGTGTCAGTGTCAGGAGCAGTGTCAGGAGCAGTGTCAGCGTCAGGAGCAGTGACAGGAGCAGTGTCGGTGACAGGAGCAGTGTCAGTGTCAGTATCAGGAGCAGTGTCAGTGTCAGGAGCAGTGCCAGGAGCAGTGCGACGAGCAGCGTCAGTGTCAGGAGCAGTCTCAGGGGCAGTATCATTGTCAGGACCAGCGTGAGGAGCAGTGTCAGTGTCAGGAGCAGTGTGAGGACCAGTGTCAGTTTCAGGAGCAGTGTCAGGACCAGTGGCAGTGCCAGGAGCAGTGTCAGGTGCAGAGTCAGTGTCAGGAGCAGTGTCAGGAGCAGTGTCAGTGTCAGGAGCAGTGTGAGGAGCCGTGACAGTGTTAGTTGCAGTGTCTGGAGCAGCGTCAGGAGCAGCGGCAGTGTCAGTAGCAGTGTCAGTGTCAGTACCAGAGACAGTGCCTGTGTCGGGAGCAGTGTCAGTGTCAGTACCAGGTGCAGTACCTGTGTCAGGAGCAGTGTCAGGAGCAGCGTCAGGAGCAGTGCCAGGAGCAGTGTCAGTGTCAGCATCAGGAGCAGCGACAGTGTCAGGAGCAGTGCCAGGAGCAGTGTCAGTGTCAGGAGCAGTGTCAGTAGCAGTGAGAGTGTCAGTATCAGGAGCAGTGTCAGAAGCAGTGACAGGAGCATTGTCAGTATCAGAAGAAGTGTCTGTGTCAGGAGCAGTGCCAGGAGCAGTGTCAGTGACAGGAGCAGTGTCAGGAGCAGTGTCAGTGTCAGAAGCTGTGTGAGGAGCAGGGTCAGTGTCAGGATCAGTGACGGGGGCAGTGCCAGTGTCAGTTGCAGTGTCTGGAGCAGCGTCAGGAGCAGTGACAGTGTCAGGAGCAGTGTCAGTGTCAGTACCAGGTGCAGCGTCTGTGTCAGGACCAGCGGCAATGTCAGGAGCAATGTCAGGAGCAGTGTCAGGACCAGCCAGTGTCAGAAGCAGTCTCAGGACAAGTGTTAGACACAGGAGCAGTGTCAGTGTCAGGATCAGTGTCAGTGTCTGTGACGGGAGCAGTGTCAGTGTCAGTGTCACAGTCATGAGCAGTGTCAGCATCACTGTCAGGAGCAGTGTCAGGAGCATTGTCAGGATCAGCAGCAGTGTCAGTGTCAGGAGCAGTGCCAGGAGCAGTGTCAGGAGCAGTGTCAGTGTCACGAGCAGTGTGAGGAGCCGTGCCATTGTCAGTTGCAGTGTCTGGAGCAGCGTCAGGAGCAGTGGCAGTGTCAGTAGCAGTGCCAGTGTCAGTACCAGAAACAGTGCCTGTGTCAGGAGCAGTGTCAGTGTCAGTACCAGGTGCAGTGCCTGTGTCAGGAGCAGTGTCAGGAGCAGCGTCAGGAGCAGTGTCAGCAGCAGTGTCAGTGACAGGATCAGTGTCAGGACCAGTGCCAGTGTCAGGAGCAGTGTCAGTGTGAACAGCCGTGTCAGGAACAGTGGCAGGAGCAGTGTCACCGTCACGAGCTGTGTCAGGAGCAGTGTGAGTGTCTGGAGCAACGTCACGAGCAGTGTCAGTAGCAGTGTCAGGAGCTTTGTCAGGATCAGCAGCAGTATCAGTGTCAGGAACAGTGTCACTGTCAGGAGCAGTGCCAGGAGCAGTGCCAGTGTCAGGAGCAGTGTGAGGAGCAGTGTCAGTGTCAGGATCCGTGTCAGTGTCAGTGGCAGGAGCAGTATCAGGAGAATTCTCAGGATCAGCAGCAGTGTCAGTGTCAGGAGCAGTGTCAGGAGCTGTGTCAGTTACAGGAGCTATTTCAGGAGTTGTGTCAGGTGCAGTATCAGTGTCAGTGTCTGGAGCAGTGTCAAGAGCATTGTCAGGATCAGCAGCAGTGTGAGTGTCAGGAGCAGTGTCAGGAGCAGTGTCAGTGTCAGGAGCAGGGTCAGGACCAGCGCCAATGTAAGGAGCAGTGTCAGGACCTGTGCCAGTGTCAGAAGCAGTCTCAGGGCAAGTGTCAGTTACAGGAGCAGTGTCAGTGTCAGGATCAGTCTCAGTCTCTGTGCCGGGAGCAGTGTCAGTGTCAGAGTCACTGTCATGAGCAGTGTCAGTGTCAGTGTCAGGAGCAGTGTCAGTGTCAGTGTCAGGAGCTGTGTCAGGAGCTGTGTCAGGAGCAGTGTCAGTGTCAGAAGCAGTGTCAGGAGCAGTGTCATCGTCAGGAGCTGTGTCAGAAGTAGTTTCAGGAGCAGTGTCAGTGTCAGTGTCTGGAGCAGGGTCAGGAGCAGTGTCAGTGTCAGGAGTTGTGTCAGGAGCAGTGTCAGGAGCAGTGTCAGTGTCTGGAGCAGCGTCACGAGCAGTGTCAGTAGCAGTGTCAGGAGCTTTGTCAGGATCAACAGCAGTATCAGTGTCAGGAGCAGTGTCTGTGTCAGGAGCAGTGCGAGGAGCAGTGCCAGCGTCAGGAGCAGTGTGAGGAGCAGTGTCAGTGTCAGGATCCGTGTCAGTGTCAGTGTCAGGAGCAGTGTCAGGAGAATTCTCAGGATCTGCAGCAGTGTCAGTGTCAGGAGCAGTGTCAGGAGCTGTGTCAGTTACAGGTGCTATTTCAGGAGTTGTGTCAGGTTCAGTATCAGTGTCAGTGTCTGGAGCAGTGTCAAGAGCATTGTCAGGATCAGCAGCGGTGTGAGTGTCAGGAGCAGCGTGAGGAGCAGTGTCAGTGTCAGGAGCTGTGTGAGGATCAGTGTCTGTTTCAGGAGCAGTGTCAGGACCAGTGTCAATGCCAGGAGCAGTGTCAGGTGCAGTGTCAGTGTCAGGAGCAGTGTCAGGAGCAGTGTCAGTGTCAGGAGCAGTGTGAGGAGCCGTGCCAGTGTCAGTTGCATTGTCTGAAGCAGCGTCAGGAGCAGTGGCAGTGTCAGTAGCAGTGTCAGTGTCAGGAGGTGTGTCTGGAGCAGTGTCAGGAGCAGTGTCAGTGTCAGGAGCAGTGTCAGGACCAGTGCCAGTGTCAGGAGCAGTGTCAGTGTGAGCAGCAGTGTCAGGATCAGTGGCAGGAGCAGTGTCAGTGTCACGAGCTGTCTCAGGAGCAGTGTCAGTGTCTGGAGCAATGTCGCGAGCAGTGTCAGGAGCAGTGTTAGGACAAGTGTCAGACACAGGAGCAGTATCAGCGTCAGGATCAGCAGCAGTGTCAGTGTCAGGAGCAGTGTCAGGAGCAGTGTCAGTGTCAGGAGCAGTGTCAGGAGCAGTGCCAGTGTCAGGAGCAGTGTCAGGAGCAGTGACAGTGTCAGGAGCAGTGTCAGTGTCAGTACCAGGTGCAGTGTCTGTGTCAGGACCAGCTTCAATGTCAGGCGCAATGTCAGGAGCAGTTTCAGGACCAGCAAGTGCCACAAGCAGTCTCAGGACAAGTGTCAGACACAGGAGCAGTATCAGTGTCTGTGACGGGAGTAGTGTCAGTGTCAGGAACAGTGTCAGGAGCATTGTCAGGATCAGCAGCAGTGTCAGTGTCAGGAGCAGTGTCAGGAGCAGTGTCGGTGTCAGGTGCAGTGTCAATGTCAGGAGCAGTGTCAGGAGCAGTGTCAGGAGCAGTGTCAGTGTCAGGAGCAGTGTCAGGAGCAGTGACAGGAGCAGTGGCAGGAGCAGTTTCGGTGTCAGGAGCAGTGTCAGGAGCAGTGTCAGGAGCAGTGTCAGTGTCAGAAGCAGTGTCAGGAGCAGTGTCATCGTCAGGAGCTGTGTCAGAAGTAGTTTCAGGAGCAGTGTCAGTGTCAGTGTCTGGAGCAGTGTCAGGAGCAGTGTCAGGTTCAGGAGCAGTGTCAGTGTCAGGAGCAGCGTCAGGAGCAGTGGCAGGAGCAGTGTCAGTGTCAGCATCAGGAGCAGCGTCAGTGTCAGGAGCAGTTCCTGGAGCAGTGACAGTGTCAGGAGGAGTGTCAGGAGCAGTTTGAGGTGTAGTGTCAGTGTCAGGAGCAGTGTCAGTGCCAGGAGCTGTGTCAGGAGCAGCGTCAGTGTCAGGAGGAGTGTCTGGAGCAGTGTCAGGAGCAGTGTCATTGTCAGGAGCAGTGTCAGTAGCAGTGAGAGTGTCAGTATCAGGAGCAGTGTCAGAAGCAGTGACAGGAGCATTGTCAGTATCAGCAGAAGTGTCTGTGTCAGGAGCAGTGTCAGGAGCAGTGTCAGTGTCAGAAGCTGTGTCAGGAGCTGGGTCAGTGTCAGGATCAGTGTCAGGGGCAGTGCCAGTGTCGGTTGCAGTGTCTGGAGCAGCGTCAGGAGCAGTGACAGTGCCAGGAGCAGTGTCAGTGTCAGTACCAGGTGCAGTTTCTGTGTCAGGAACAGCTTCAATGTCAGGCGCAATGTCAGGAGCAGTTTCAGGACCAGCAAGTGCCAGAAGCAGTCTCAGGACAAGTGTCAGACACAGGAGCAGTATCAGTGTCTGTGACGGGAGCAGTGTCAGTGTCAGGAGTAGTGTCAGGGGCATTGTCAGGATCAGCAGCAGTGTCAGTGTCAGGAGCAGTGTCAGGAGCAGTGTCAGTGTCAGGAGCAGTGTCAATGTCAGGAGCAGTGTCAGGAGCAGTGTCAGGAGCAGTGTCAGTGTCAGGAGCAGTGTCAGGAGCAGGGTCAGTTTCAGGAGCTGTGTCATGAGCACTGTCATGGAGCAGTGTCTGTGTAGGGAGCAGTGTCAGGAGAAGTGTCACGAGCTGTGTCAGGAGCAGTGTCAGTGTCAGGAGCAGTTTCAGGAGCATTACCAGTATCAGCAGCAGTGTCTGTGTCAGTAGCAGTGTCAGGAGCAGTGTCAGTGTGAAGAGCAGTCTGAGGAGCAGAGTCAGTGACAGGAGCAGTGTCAGTGTCAGTGTCACTGTCATCAGCAGTGTCAGCGTCAGTGTCAGGAGCACTGTCGGGAGCATTGTCAGGATCAGCAGCAGCGTCAGTGTCAGGAGCAGTGGTAGCAGCAGTGACAGTTCCAGGAGCAGTGTCAGGTGCAGTGTCAGGAGCAGTGTCAGTGTCAGGAGCAGTGTCAGTGTCAGGAGCAGTGTCAGTGTCAGGAGCATTGACAGGAGCTGTGCCATGAGCAGTGTCAGTGTCAGGAGCAGTGTCAGGTGCAGTGTCAGGAGCAGCGTCAGGAGCAGTGTCAGTGTCACGAGCTGTCTCAGGAGCAGTGTCAGTGTCTGGAGCAATGTCGCGAGCAGTGTCAGGAGCAGTGTCAGTGTCAGTAGCAGTGTCAGGAGCAGTGTCAGTGTCAGTGTCAGGAGCAGCGTCAGTGTCAGGAGCAGTTTCAGGACCAGCGCCAGTGTGAGAAGCAGTGTCAGGACCAGTGCCAGTGACAGGAGCAGTGTCAGTGTCAGGAGCATTGTTCGGAGCAGTGTCTGTGTCAGGAGCAGTGTCAGGAGCATTGTCAGCATCAGCAGCAGTGTCTGTGTCAGGACCAGTGTCAGGAGCAATGTCAGTATCAGGAGCAGTGTGAGCAGCCGTGTCAGGGTCAGGAGCAGTTTCAGGAGCAGTATCAGTATCAGCAGCAGTGTCTGTGTCAGTAGCAGTGTCAGGAGCAGTGTCTGTGTGAAGAGCAGTGTGAGGAGCAGTGTCAGTGTCAGTGTCACTGTTATCAGCAGTGTCAGCGTCAGTGTCAGGAGCACTGTCAGGAGCATTGTCAGGATCAGCAGCAGCGTCAGTGTCAGGAGCAGTGGTAGTAGCAGTGACAGTGTCAGGAGCAGTGTCAAGTGCAGTGTCAGGAGCAGTGTCAGTGTCAGGAGCAGTGTCAGTGCCAGGAGCAGTGACAGGAGCTGTGCCATGAGCAGTGTCAGTGTCAGGAGCAGTATCAGGAGCAGTGTCAGGAGCAGTGTCAGTGGCAGGAGCTGCGCCAGGAGCAGTGTCAGTGTCAGGAGCAGTGTCAGGAGCAGTGTCAGCGTCAGGAGCAGTGACAGGAGCAGTGTCGGTGACAGGAGCAGTGTCAGTGTCAGTATCAGGAGCATTGTCAGTGTCAGGAGCAGTGCCAGGAGCAGTGCCAGGAGCAGCGTCAGTGTCAGGAGCAGTCTCAGGGGCAGTATCATTGTCAGGACCAGCGTGAGGAGCAGTGTCAGTGTCAGGAGCAGTGTGAGGACCAGTGTCAGTTTCAGGAGCAGTGTCAGGACCAGTGGCAGTGCCAGGAGCAGTGTCAGGTGCAGTGTCTGTGTCACGAGCAGTGTCAGGAGCAGTGTCAGGAGCAGTGTCAGTGTCAGGTGCAGTGTCAGGACAAGTGCCATTGTCAGGAGCAGTGTCAGTGTGAGCAGCCGTGTCAGGAACAGTGGCAGGAGCAGTGTCACCGTCACGAGCTGTGTCAGGAGCAGTGTCAGTGTCTGGAGCAACGTCACGAGCAGTGTCAGTAGCAGTGTCAGGAGCTTTGTCAGGATCAGCAGCAGTGTCAGTGTCAGGAGCAGTGCCAGGAGCAGTGCCAGTGTCAGGAGCAGTGTGAGGAGCAGTGTCAGTGTCAGGATCCGTGTCTGTGTCAGTGTCAGGAGCAGTGTCAGGAGAATTCTCAGGATCAGCAGCAGTGTCAGTGTCAGGAGCAGTGTCAGGAGCAGTGTCAGTTACAGAAGCTATTTCAGGAGTTGTGTCAGGTGCACTATCACTGTCAGTGTCTGGAGCAGTGTCAAGAGCATTGTCAGGATCAGCAGCAGTGTGAGCAGCCGTGTCAGTGTCAGGAGCAGTTTCAGGAGCAGTATCAGTATCAGCAGCAGTGTCTGTGTCAGTAGCAGTGTCAGGAGCAGTGTCTGTGTGAAGAGCAGTGTGAGGAGCAGTGTCAGTGACAGGAGCAGTGTCAGTGACAGTGTCACTGTCATCAGCAGAGTCAGCGTCAGTGTCAGGAGCACTGTCAGGAGCATTGTCAGGATCAGCAGCAACGTCAGTGTCAGGAGCAGTGGTAGCAGTAGTGACAGTGTCAGGAGCAGTGTCAGGTGCAGTGTCAGGAGCAGTGTCAGTGTCAGGAGCAGCGACAGGAGCTGTGCCATGAGCAGTGTCATTGTCAGGAGCAGTGTCAGGAGCAGTGTCAGGAGCAGTGTCAGTGGCAGGAGCTGTGCCAGGAGCAGTGTCAGTGTCAGGAGCAGTGTCAGGAGCAGTGTCAGCGTCAGGAGCAGTGACAGGCGCAGTGTCGGTGTCAGGAGCAGTGTCAGTGTCAGCATCAGGAGCAGTGTCAGTGTCAGGAAGCAGTGCCAGGAGCAGTGCCTGGAGCAGCGTCAGTGTCAGGAGCAGTCTCAGGGGCAGTATCATTGTCAGGACCAGCGTGAGGAGCAGTGTCAGTGTCAGGAGCAGTGTGAGGACCAGTGTCAGTGTCAGGAGTTGTGTCAGGAGCAGTGTCAGAAGCAGTGTCAGTGACAGTAGCTGTGTCTGGAGCAGTGTCAGTGTCTGGAGCAGTGTCAGGAGCAGTGTCAGGAGCAGGGTCAGTGTCACGAGCTGTGTCAGGAGCAGTGTCATGGAGCAGTGTCAGTGTCACGAGAAGTGTCAGGGGAAGTGTCAGGAGCAGTGTCAGAAGCAGTGTCAGGTGCAGTGTCAGACTCAGGAGCCGTGTCAGCAGCACTGACAGGATCAGCAGCAGTGTCTGTGTCAGGAGCAGTGTCAGGAGCAGCGTCAGGAGCAGTGACAGGAGCAGTGTCAGTGTCAGCATCAGGAGCAGCGTCAGTGTCAGGAGCAGTTCCAGGAGCAGTGTCAGTGTCAGGAGGAGTGTCCGGAGCAGTTTGAGGTGTAGTGTCAGTGTCAGGAGCAGTGTCAGTGCCAGGAGCTGTGTCAGGAGCAGTGTCAGTGTCAGGAGGAGTGTCTGGAGCAGTGTCAGGAGCAGTGTCAGTAGCGTTGAGAGTGTCAGTATCAGGAGCAGTGTCAGAAGCAGTGACAGGAGCATTGTCAGTATCAGCAGAAGTGTCTGTGTCAGGAGCAGTGTCAGGAGCAGTGTCAGTGTCAGAAGCTGTGTCAGGAGCAGGGTCAGTGTCAGGATCAGTGTCAGGGGCAGTGTCAGGAGCAGTGTCAGTGTCAGGAGCAGTGTCAGTAGCAGTGAGAGTGACAGTGTCAGGAGCAGTGTCAGTGTCAGTACCAGGTGCAGTGTCTGTGTCAGGACCAGCTTCAATGTCAGGCGCAATGTCAGGAGCAGTTTCAGGACCAGCAAGTGCCGGAAGCAGTCTCAGGACAAGTGTCAGACACAGGAGCAGTATCAGTGTCTGTGACGGGAGCAGTGTCAGTGTCAGTGTCACAGTCATGAGCAGTGTGAGCGTCAGTGTCAGGAGCAGTGTCAGTGTCAGTGTCAGGAGCAGTGTCAGTTTCGGGAGCAGTGTCAGAAGCAGTGTCAGGAGCATTGTCAGTATCAGCAGCAGTGTCTGTGTCAGGAGCAGTGTCAGGAGCAGTGTCAGTGTCAGGAGCAGAGTCAGGTCCAGCGCCAATGTAAGGAGCAGTGTCAGGACCAGTGCCAGTGTCAGAAGCAGTCTCAGGACAAGTGTCAGTTACAGGAGCAGTGTCAGTGTCAGGATCAGTCTCAGTCCCTGTGCCGGGAGCAGTGTCAGTGTCAGAGTCACTGTCATGAGCAGTGTCAGTGTCAGTGTCAGGAGCAGTGTCAGTGTCAGTGTCAGGAGCTGTGTCAGGAGCTGTGTCAGGAGCAGTGTCAGTGTCAGGAGGAGTGTCAGGAGCAGTTTGAGGTATAGTGTCAGTGTCAGGAGCAGTGTCAGTGCCAGGAGCTGTGTCAGGAGCAGTGTCAGTGTCAGAAGCTGTGTCAGGAGCAGGGTCAGTGTCAGGATCAGTGTCAGGGGCAGTGCCAGTGTCGGTTGCAGTGTCTGGAGCAGCGTCAGGAGCAGTGACAGTGTCAGGAGCAGTGTCAGTGTCAGTACCAGGTGCAGTGTCTGTGTCAGGACCAGCTTCAATGTCAGGCGCAATGTCAGGAGCAGTTTCAGGACCAGCAAGTGCCACAAGCAGTCTCAGGACAAGTGTCAGACACAGGAGCAGTATCAGTGTCTGTGACGGGAGTAGTGTCAGTGTCAGGAACAGTGTCAGGAGCATTGTCAGGATCAGCAGCAGTGTCAGTGTCAGGAGCAGTGTCAGGAGCAGTGTCGGTGTCAGGTGCAGTGTCAATGTCAGGAGCAGTGTCAGGAGCAGTGTCAGGAGCAGTGTCAGTGTCAGGAGCAGTGTCAGGAGCAGTGACAGGAGCAGTGGCAGGAGCAGTTTCGGTGTCAGGAGCAGTGTCAGGAGCAGTGTCAGGAGCAGTGTCAGTGTCAGAAGCAGTGTCAGGAGCAGTGTCATCGTCAGGAGCTGTGTCAGAAGTAGTTTCAGGAGCAGTGTCAGTGTCAGTGTCTGGAGCAGTGTCAGGAGCAGTGTCAGGTTCAGGAGCAGTGTCAGTGTCAGGAGCAGCGTCAGGAGCAGTGGCAGGAGCAGTGTCAGTGTCAGCATCAGGAGCAGCGTCAGTGTCAGGAGCAGTTCCTGGAGCAGTGACAGTGTCAGGAGGAGTGTCAGGAGCAGTTTGAGGTGTAGTGTCAGTGTCAGGAGCAGTGTCAGTGCCAGGAGCTGTGTCAGGAGCAGCGTCAGTGTCAGGAGGAGTGTCTGGAGCAGTGTCAGGAGCAGTGTCATTGTCAGGAGCAGTGTCAGTAGCAGTGAGAGTGTCAGTATCAGGAGCAGTGTCAGAAGCAGTGACAGGAGCATTGTCAGTATCAGCAGAAGTGTCTGTGTCAGGAGCAGTGTCAGGAGCAGTGTCAGTGTCAGAAGCTGTGTCAGGAGCTGGGTCAGTGTCAGGATCAGTGTCAGGGGCAGTGCCAGTGTCGGTTGCAGTGTCTGGAGCAGCGTCAGGAGCAGTGACAGTGCCAGGAGCAGTGTCAGTGTCAGTACCAGGTGCAGTTTCTGTGTCAGGAACAGCTTCAATGTCAGGCGCAATGTCAGGAGCAGTTTCAGGACCAGCAAGTGCCAGAAGCAGTCTCAGGACAAGTGTCAGACACAGGAGCAGTATCAGTGTCTGTGACGGGAGCAGTGTCAGTGTCAGGAGTAGTGTCAGGGGCATTGTCAGGATCAGCAGCAGTGTCAGTGTCAGGAGCAGTGTCAGGAGCAGTGTCAGTGTCAGGAGCAGTGTCAATGTCAGGAGCAGTGTCAGGAGCAGTGTCAGGAGCAGTGTCAGTGTCAGGAGCAGTGTCAGGAGCAGGGTCAGTTTCAGGAGCTGTGTCATGAGCACTGTCATGGAGCAGTGTCTGTGTAGGGAGCAGTGTCAGGAGAAGTGTCACGAGCTGTGTCAGGAGCAGTGTCAGTGTCAGGAGCAGTTTCAGGAGCATTACCAGTATCAGCAGCAGTGTCTGTGTCAGTAGCAGTGTCAGGAGCAGTGTCAGTGTGAAGAGCAGTCTGAGGAGCAGAGTCAGTGACAGGAGCAGTGTCAGTGTCAGTGTCACTGTCATCAGCAGTGTCAGCGTCAGTGTCAGGAGCACTGTCGGGAGCATTGTCAGGATCAGCAGCAGCGTCAGTGTCAGGAGCAGTGGTAGCAGCAGTGACAGTTCCAGGAGCACTGTCAGGTGCAGTGTCAGGAGCAGTGTCAGTGTCAGGAGCAGTGTCAGTGTCAGGAGCAGTGTCAGTGTCAGGAGCATTGACAGGAGCTGTGCCATGAGCAGTGTCAGTGTCAGGAGCAGTGTCAGGTGCAGTGTCAGGAGCAGCGTCAGGAGCAGTGTCAGTGTCACGAGCTGTCTCAGGAGCAGTGTCAGTGTCTGGAGCAATGTCGCGAGCAGTGTCAGGAGCAGTGTCAGTGTCAGTAGCAGTGTCAGGAGCAGTGTCAGTGTCAGTGTCAGGAGCAGCGTCAGTGTCAGGAGCAGTTTCAGGACCAGCGCCAGTGTGAGAAGCAGTGTCAGGACCAGTGCCAGTGACAGGAGCAGTGTCAGTGTCAGGAGCATTGTTCGGAGCAGTGTCTGTGTCAGGAGCAGTGTCAGGAGCATTGTCAGCATCAGCAGCAGTGTCTGTGTCAGGACCAGTGTCAGGAGCAATGTCAGTATCAGGAGCAGTGTGAGCAGCCGTGTCAGGGTCAGGAGCAGTTTCAGGAGCAGTATCAGTATCAGCAGCAGTGTCTGTGTCAGTAGCAGTGTCAGGAGCAGTGTCTGTGTGAAGAGCAGTGTGAGGAGCAGTGTCAGTGTCAGTGTCACTGTCATCAGCAGTGTCAGCGTCAGTGTCAGGAGCACTGTCAGGAGCATTGTCAGGATCAGCAGCAGCGTCAGTGTCAGGAGCAGTGGTAGTAGCAGTGACAGTGTCAGGAGCAGTGTCAAGTGCAGTGTCAGGAGCAGTGTCAGTGTCAGGAGCAGTGTCAGTGCCAGGAGCAGTGACAGGAGCTGTGCCATGAGCAGTGTCAGTGTCAGGAGCAGTATCAGGAGCAGTGTCAGGAGCAGTGTCAGTGGCAGGAGCTGCGCCAGGAGCAGTGTCAGTGTCAGGAGCAGTGTCAGGAGCAGTGTCAGCGTCTGGAGCAGTGACAGGAGCAGTGTCGGTGACAGGAGCAGTGTCAGTGTCAGTATCAGGAGCATTGTCAGTGTCAGGAGCAGTGCCAGGAGCAGTGCCAGGAGCAGCGTCAGTGTCAGGAGCAGTCTCAGGGGCAGTATCATTGTCAGGACCAGCGTGAGGAGCAGTGTCAGTGTCAGGAGCAGTGTGAGGACCAGTGTCAGTTTCAGGAGCAGTGTCAGGACCAGTGGCAGTGCCAGGAGCAGTGTCAGGTGCAGTGTCTGTGTCACGAGCAGTGTCAGGAGCAGTGTCAGGAGCAGTGTCAGTGTCAGGTGCAGTGTCAGGACAAGTGCCATTGTCAGGAGCAGTGTCAGTGTGAGCAGCCGTGTCAGGAACAGTGGCAGGAGCAGTGTCACCGTCACGAGCTGTGTCAGGAGCAGTGTCAGTGTCTGGAGCAACGTCACGAGCAGTGTCAGTAGCAGTGTCAGGAGCTTTGTCAGTATCAGCAGAAGTGTCTGTGTCAGGAGCAGTGTCAGGAGCAGTGTCAGTGTCAGAAGCTGTGTCAGGAGCAGGGTCAGTGTCAGGATCAGTGTCAGGGGCAGTGTCAGGAGCAGTGTCAGTGTCAGGAGGAGTGTCAGGAGCAGTTTGAGGTATAGTGTCAGTGTCAGGAGCAGTGTCAGTGCCAGGAGCTGTGTCAGGAGCAGTGTCAGTGTCAGAAGCTGTGTCAGGAGCAGGGTCAGTGTCAGGATCAGTGTCAGGGGCAGTGCCAGTGTCGGTTGCAGTGTCTGGAGCAGCGTCAGGAGCAGTGACAGTGTCAGGAGCAGTGTCAGTGTCAGTACCAGGTGCAGTGTCTGTGTCAGGACCAGCTTCAATGTCAGGCGCAATGTCAGGAGCAGTTTCAGGACCAGCAAGTGCCACAAGCAGTCTCAGGACAAGTGTCAGACACAGGAGCAGTATCAGTGTCTGTGACGGGAGTAGTGTCAGTGTCAGGAACAGTGTCAGGAGCATTGTCAGGATCAGCAGCAGTGTCAGTGTCAGGAGCAGTGTCAGGAGCAGTGTCGGTGTCAGGTGCAGTGTCAATGTCAGGAGCAGTGTCAGGAGCAGTGTCAGGAGCAGTGTCAGTGTCAGGAGCAGTGTCAGGAGCAGTGACAGGAGCAGTGGCAGGAGCAGTTTCGGTGTCAGGAGCAGTGTCAGGAGCAGTGTCAGGAGCAGTGTCAGTGTCAGAAGCAGTGTCAGGAGCAGTGTCATCGTCAGGAGCTGTGTCAGAAGTAGTTTCAGGAGCAGTGTCAGTGTCAGTGTCTGGAGCAGTGTCAGGAGCAGTGTCAGGTTCAGGAGCAGTGTCAGTGTCAGGAGCAGCGTCAGGAGCAGTGGCAGGAGCAGTGTCAGTGTCAGCATCAGGAGCAGCGTCAGTGTCAGGAGCAGTTCCTGGAGCAGTGACAGTGTCAGGAGGAGTGTCAGGAGCAGTTTGAGGTGTAGTGTCAGTGTCAGGAGCAGTGTCAGTGCCAGGAGCTGTGTCAGGAGCAGCGTCAGTGTCAGGAGGAGTGTCTGGAGCAGTGTCAGGAGCAGTGTCATTGTCAGGAGCAGTGTCAGTAGCAGTGAGAGTGTCAGTATCAGGAGCAGTGTCAGAAGCAGTGACAGGAGCATTGTCAGTATCAGCAGAAGTGTCTGTGTCAGGAGCAGTGTCAGGAGCAGTGTCAGTAGCTGGGTCAGTGTCAGGATCAGTGTCAGGGGCAGTGCCAGTGTCGGTTGCAGTGTCTGGAGCAGCGTCAGGAGCAGTGACAGTGCCAGGAGCAGTGTCAGTGTCAGTACCAGGTGCAGTTTCTGTGTCAGGAACAGCTTCAATGTCAGGCGCAATGTCAGGAGCAGTTTCAGGACCAGCAAGTGCCAGAAGCAGTCTCAGGACAAGTGTCAGACACAGGAGCAGTATCAGTGTCTGTGACGGGAGCAGTGTCAGTGTCAGGAGTAGTGTCAGGGGCATTGTCAGGATCAGCAGCAGTGTCAGTGTCAGGAGCAGTGTCAGGAGCAGTGTCAGTGTCAGGAGCAGTGTCAATGTCAGGAGCAGTGTCAGGAGCAGTGTCAGGAGCAGTGTCAGTGTCAGGAGCAGTGTCAGGAGCAGGGTCAGTTTCAGGAGCTGTGTCATGAGCACTGTCATGGAGCAGTGTCTGTGTAGGGAGCAGTGTCAGGAGAAGTGTCACGAGCTGTGTCAGGAGCAGTGTCAGTGTCAGGAGCAGTTTCAGGAGCATTACCAGTATCAGCAGCAGTGTCTGTGTCAGTAGCAGTGTCAGGAGCAGTGTCAGTGTGAAGAGCAGTCTGAGGAGCAGAGTCAGTGACAGGAGCAGTGTCAGTGTCAGTGTCACTGTCATCAGCAGTGTCAGCGTCAGTGTCAGGAGCACTGTCGGGAGCATTGTCAGGATCAGCAGCAGCGTCAGTGTCAGGAGCAGTGGTAGCAGCAGTGACAGTTCCAGGAGCAGTGTCAGGTGCAGTGTCAGGAGCAGTGTCAGTGTCAGGAGCAGTGTCAGTGTCAGGAGCAGTGTCAGTGTCAGGAGCATTGACAGGAGCTGTGCCATGAGCAGTGTCAGTGTCAGGAGCAGTGTCAGGTGCAGTGTCAGGAGCAGCGTCAGGAGCAGTGTCAGTGTCACGAGCTGTCTCAGGAGCAGTGTCAGTGTCTGGAGCAATGTCGCGAGCAGTGTCAGGAGCAGTGTCAGTGTCAGTAGCAGTGTCAGGAGCAGTGTCAGTGTCAGTGTCAGGAGCAGCGTCAGTGTCAGGAGCAGTTTCAGGACCAGCGCCAGTGTGAGAAGCAGTGTCAGGACCAGTGCCAGTGACAGGAGCAGTGTCAGTGTCAGGAGCATTGTTCGGAGCAGTGTCTGTGTCAGGAGCAGTGTCAGGAGCATTGTCAGCATCAGCAGCAGTGTCTGTGTCAGGACCAGTGTCAGGAGCAATGTCAGTATCAGGAGCAGTGTGAGCAGCCGTGTCAGGGTCAGGAGCAGTTTCAGGAGCAGTATCAGTATCAGCAGCAGTGTCTGTGTCAGTAGCAGTGTCAGGAGCAGTGTCTGTGTGAAGAGCAGTGTGAGGAGCAGTGTCAGTGTCAGTGTCACTGTCATCAGCAGTGTCAGCGTCAGTGTCAGGAGCACTGTCAGGAGCATTGTCAGGATCAGCAGCAGCGTCAGTGTCAGGAGCAGTGGTAGTAGCAGTGACAGTGTCAGGAGCAGTGTCAAGTGCAGTGTCAGGAGCAGTGTCAGTGTCAGGAGCAGTGTCAGTGCCAGGAGCAGTGACAGGAGCTGTGCCATGAGCAGTGTCAGTGTCAGGAGCAGTATCAGGAGCAGTGTCAGGAGCAGTGTCAGTGGCAGGAGCTGCGCCAGGAGCAGTGTCAGTGTCAGGAGCAGTGTCAGGAGCAGTGTCAGCGTCAGGAGCAGTGACAGGAGCAGTGTCGGTGACAGGAGCAGTGTCAGTGTCAGTATCAGGAGCATTGTCAGTGTCAGGAGCAGTGCCAGGAGCAGTGCCAGGAGCAGCGTCAGTGTCAGGAGCAGTCTCAGGGGCAGTATCATTGTCAGGACCAGCGTGAGGAGCAGTGTCAGTGTCAGGAGCAGTGTGAGGACCAGTGTCAGTTTCAGGAGCAGTGTCAGGACCAGTGGCAGTGCCAGGAGCAGTGTCAGGTGCAGTGTCTGTGTCACGAGCAGTGTCAGGAGCAGTGTCAGGAGCAGTGTCAGTGTCAGGTGCAGTGTCAGGACAAGTGCCATTGTCAGGAGCAGTGTCAGTGTGAGCAGCCGTGTCAGGAACAGTGGCAGGAGCAGTGTCACCGTCACGAGCTGTGTCAGGAGCAGTGTCAGTGTCTGGAGCAACGTCACGAGCAGTGTCAGTAGCAGTGTCAGGAGCTTTGTCAGGATCAGCAGCAGTGTCAGTGTCAGGAGCAGTGCCAGGAGCAGTGCCAGTGTCAGGAGCAGTGTGAGGAGCAGTGTCAGTGTCAGGATCCGTGTCTGTGTCAGTGTCAGGAGCAGTGTCAGGAGAATTCTCAGGATCAGCAGCAGTGTCAGTGTCAGGAGCAGTGTCAGGAGCAGTGTCAGTTACAGAAGCTATTTCAGGAGTTGTGTCAGGTGCACTATCACTGTCAGTGTCTGGAGCAGTGTCAAGAGCATTGTCAGGATCAGCAGCAGTGTGAGCAGCCGTGTCAGTGTCAGGAGCAGTTTCAGGAGCAGTATCAGTATCAGCAGCAGTGTCTGTGTCAGTAGCAGTGTCAGGAGCAGTGTCTGTGTGAAGAGCAGTGTGAGGAGCAGTGTCAGTGACAGGAGCAGTGTCAGGGACAGTGTCACTGTCATCAGCAGAGTCAGCGTCAGTGTCAGGAGCACTGTCAGGAGCATTGTCAGGATCAGCAGCAACGTCAGTGTCAGGAGCAGTGGTAGCAGTAGTGACAGTGTCAGGAGCAGTGTCAGGTGCAGTGTCAGGAGCAGTGTCAGTGTCAGGAGCAGCGACAGGAGCTGTGCCATGAGCAGTGTCATTGTCAGGAGCAGTGTCAGGAGCAGTGTCAGGAGCAGTGTCAGTGGCAGGAGCTGTGCCAGGAGCAGTGTCAGTGTCAGGAGCAGTGTCAGGAGCAGTGTCAGCGTCAGGAGCAGTGACAGGCGCAGTGTCGGTGTCAGGAGCAGTGTCAGTGTCAGCATCAGGAGCAGTGTCAGTGTCAGGAAGCAGTGCCAGGAGCAGTGCCTGGAGCAGCGTCAGTGTCAGGAGCAGTCTCAGGGGCAGTATCATTGTCAGGACCAGCGTGAGGAGCAGTGTCAGTGTCAGGAGCAGTGTGAGGACCAGTGTCAGTGTCAGGAGTTGTGTCAGGAGCAGTGTCAGAAGCAGTGTCAGTGACAGTAGCTGTGTCTGGAGCAGTGTCAGTGTCTGGAGCAGTGTCAGGAGCAGTGTCAGGAGCAGGGTCAGTGTCACGAGCTGTGTCAGGAGCAGTGTCATGGAGCAGTGTCAGTGTCACGAGAAGTGTCAGGGGAAGTGTCAGGAGCAGTGTCAGAAGCAGTGTCAGGTGCAGTGTCAGACTCAGGAGCCGTGTCAGCAGCACTGACAGGATCAGCAGCAGTGTCTGTGTCAGGAGCAGTGTCAGGAGCAGCGTCAGGAGCAGTGACAGGAGCAGTGTCAGTGTCAGCATCAGGAGCAGCGTCAGTGTCAGGAGCAGTTCCAGGAGCAGTGTCAGTGTCAGGAGGAGTGTCCGGAGCAGTTTGAGGTGTAGTGTCAGTGTCAGGAGCAGTGTCAGTGCCAGGAGCTGTGTCAGGAGCAGTGTCAGTGTCAGGAGGAGTGTCTGGAGCAGTGTCAGGAGCAGTGTCAGTAGCGTTGAGAGTGTCAGTATCAGGAGCAGTGTCAGAAGCAGTGACAGGAGCATTGTCAGTATCAGCAGAAGTGTCTGTGTCAGGAGCAGTGTCAGGAGCAGTGTCAGTGTCAGAAGCTGTGTCAGGAGCAGGGTCAGTGTCAGGATCAGTGTCAGGGGCAGTGTCAGGAGCAGTGTCAGTGTCAGGAGCAGTGTCAGTAGCAGTGAGAGTGACAGTGTCAGGAGCAGTGTCAGTGTCAGTACCAGGTGCAGTGTCTGTGTCAGGACCAGCTTCAATGTCAGGCGCAATGTCAGGAGCAGTTTCAGGACCAGCAAGTGCCGGAAGCAGTCTCAGGACAAGTGTCAGACACAGGAGCAGTATCAGTGTCTGTGATGGGAGCAGTGTCAGTGTCAGTGTCACAGTCATGAGCAGTGTGAGCGTCAGTGTCAGGAGCAGTGTCAGTGTCAGTGTCAGGAGCAGTGTCAGTTTCGGGAGCAGTGTCAGAAGCAGTGTCAGGAGCATTGTCAGTATCAGCTGCAGTGTCTGTGTCAGGAGCAGTGTCAGGAGCAGTGTCAGTGTCAGGAGCAGAGTCAGGTCCAGCGCCAATGTAAGGAGCAGTGTCAGGACCAGTGCCAGTGTCAGAAGCAGTCTCAGGACAAGTGTCAGTTACAGGAGCAGTGTCAGTGTCAGGATCAGTCTCAGTCCCTGTGCCGGGAGCAGTGTCAGTGTCAGAGTCACTGTCATGAGCAGTGTCAGTGTCAGTGTCAGGAGCAGTGTCAGTGTCAGTGTCAGGAGCTGTGTCAGGAGCTGTGTCAGGAGCAGTGTCAGTGTCAGGAGGAGTGTCAGGAGCAGTTTGAGGTGTAGTGTCAGTGTCAGGAGCAGTGTCAGTGCCAGGAGCTGTGTCAGGAGCAGTGTCAGTGTCAGAAGCTGTGTCAGGAGCAGGGTCAGTGTCAGGATCAGTGTCAGGGGCAGTGCCAGTGTCGGTTGCAGTGTCTGGAGCAGCGTCAGGAGCAGTGACAGTGTCAGGAGCAGTGTCAGTGTCAGTACCAGGTGCAGTGTCTGTGTCAGGACCAGCTTCAATGTCAGGCGCAATGTCAGGAGCAGTTTCAGGACCAGCAAGTGCCACAAGCAGTCTCAGGACAAGTGTCAGACACAGGAGCAGTATCAGTGTCTGTGACGGGAGTAGTGTCAGTGTCAGGAACAGTGTCAGGAGCATTGTCAGGATCAGCAGCAGTGTCAGTGTCAGGAGCAGTGTCAGGAGCAGTGTCGGTGTCAGGTGCAGTGTCAATGTCAGGAGCAGTGTCAGGAGCAGTGTCAGGAGCAGTGTCAGTGTCAGGAGCAGTGTCAGGAGCAGTGACAGGAGCAGTGGCAGGAGCAGTTTCGGTGTCAGGAGCAGTGTCAGGAGCAGTGTCAGGAGCAGTGTCAGTGTCAGAAGCAGTGTCAGGAGCAGTGTCATCGTCAGGAGCTGTGTCAGAAGTAGTTTCAGGAGCAGTGTCAGTGTCAGTGTCTGGAGCAGTGTCAGGAGCAGTGTCAGGTTCAGGAGCAGTGTCAGTGTCAGGAGCAGCGTCAGAGCAGTGGCAGGAGCAGTGTCAGTGTCAGCATCAGGAGCAGCGTCAGTGTCAGGAGCAGTTCCTGGAGCAGTGACAGTGTCAGGAGGAGTGTCAGGAGCAGTTTGAGGTGTAGTGTCAGTGTCAGGAGCAGTGTCAGTGCCAGGAGCTGTGTCAGGAGCAGCGTCAGTGTCAGGAGGAGTGTCTGGAGCAGTGTCAGGAGCAGTGTCATTGTCAGGAGCAGTGTCAGTAGCAGTGAGAGTGTCAGTATCAGGAGCAGTGTCAGAAGCAGTGACAGGAGCATTGTCAGTATTAGCAGAAGTGTCTGTGTCAGGAGCAGTGTCAGGAGCAGTGTCAGTGTCAGAAGCTGTGTCAGGAGCTGGGTCAGTGTCAGGATCAGTGTCAGGGGCAGTGCCAGTGTCGGTTGCAGTGTCTGGAGCAGCGTCAGGAGCAGTGACAGTGCCAGGAGCAGTGTCAGTGTCAGTACCAGGTGCAGTTTCTGTGTCAGGAACAGCTTCAATGTCAGGCGCAATGTCAGGAGCAGTTTCAGGACCAGCAAGTGCCAGAAGCAGTCTCAGGACAAGTGTCAGACACAGGAGCAGTATCAGTGTCTGTGACGGGAGCAGTGTCAGTGTCAGGAGTAGTGTCAGGGGCATTGTCAGGATCAGCAGCAGTGTCAGTGTCAGGAGCAGTGTCAGGAGCAGTGTCAGTGTCAGGAGCAGTGTCAATGTCAGGAGCAGTGTCAGGAGCAGTGTCAGGAGCAGTGTCAGTGTCAGGAGCAGTGTCAGGAGCAGGGTCAGTTTCAGGAGCTGTGTCATGAGCACTGTCATGGAGCAGTGTCTGTGTAGGGAGCAGTGTCAGGAGAAGTGTCACGAGCTGTGTCAGGAGCAGTGTCAGTGTCAGGAGCAGTTTCAGGAGCATTACCAGTATCAGCAGCAGTGTCTGTGTCAGTAGCAGTGTCAGGAGCAGTGTCAGTGTGAAGAGCAGTCTGAGGAGCAGAGTCAGTGACAGGAGCAGTGTCAGTGTCAGTGTCACTGTCATCAGCAGTGTCAGCGTCAGTGTCAGGAGCACTGTCGGGAGCATTGTCAGGATCAGCAGCAGCGTCAGTGTCAGGAGCAGTGGTAGCAGCAGTGACAGTTCCAGGAGCAGTGTCAGGTGCAGTGTCAGGAGCAGTGTCAGTGTCAGGAGCAGTGTCAGTGTCAGGAGCAGTGTCAGTGTCAGGAGCATTGACAGGAGCTGTGCCATGAGCAGTGTCAGTGTCAGGAGCAGTGTCAGGTGCAGTGTCAGGAGCAGCGTCAGGAGCAGTGTCAGTGTCACGAGCTGTCTCAGGAGCAGTGTCAGTGTCTGGAGCAATGTCGCGAGCAGTGTCAGGAGCAGTGTCAGTGTCAGTAGCAGTGTCAGGAGCAGTGTCAGTGTCAGTGTCAGGAGCAGCGTCAGTGTCAGGAGCAGTTTCAGGACCAGCGCCAGTGTGAGAAGCAGTGTCAGGACCAGTGCCAGTGACAGGAGCAGTGTCAGTGTCAGGAGCATTGTTCGGAGCAGTGTCTGTGTCAGGAGCAGTGTCAGGAGCATTGTCAGCATCAGCAGCAGTGTCTGTGTCAGGACCAGTGTCAGGAGCAATGTCAGTATCAGGAGCAGTGTGAGCAGCCGTGTCAGGGTCAGGAGCAGTTTCAGGAGCAGTATCAGTATCAGCAGCAGTGTCTGTGTCAGTAGCAGTGTCAGGAGCAGTGTCTGTGTGAAGAGCAGTGTGAGGAGCAGTGTCAGTGTCAGTGTCACTGTCATCAGCAGTGTCAGCGTCAGTGTCAGGAGCACTGTCAGGAGCATTGTCAGGATCAGCAGCAGCGTCAGTGTCAGGAGCAGTGGTAGTAGCAGTGACAGTGTCAGGAGCAGTGTCAAGTGCAGTGTCAGGAGCAGTGTCAGTGTCAGGAGCAGTGTCAGTGCCAGGAGCAGTGACAGGAGCTGTGCCATGAGCAGTGTCAGTGTCAGGAGCAGTATCAGGAGCAGTGTCAGGAGCAGTGTCAGTGGCAGGAGCTGCGCCAGGAGCAGTGTCAGTGTCAGGAGCAGTGTCAGGAGCAGTGTCAGGAGCAGTGTCAGCGTCAGGAGCAGTGACAGGAGCAGTGTCGGTGACAGGAGCAGTGTCAGTGTCAGTATCAGGAGCATTGTCAGTGTCAGGAGCAGTGCCAGGAGCAGTGCCAGGAGCAGCGTCAGTGTCAGGAGCAGTCTCAGGGGCAGTATCATTGTCAGGACCAGCGTGAGGAGCAGTGTCAGTGTCAGGAGCAGTGTGAGGACCAGTGTCAGTTTCAGGAGCAGTGTCAGGACCAGTGGCAGTGCCAGGAGCAGTGTCAGGTGCAGTGTCTGTGTCACGAGCAGTGTCAGGAGCAGTGTCAGGAGCAGTGTCAGTGTCAGGTGCAGTGTCAGGACAAGTGCCATTGTCAGGAGCAGTGTCAGTGTGAGCAGCCGTGTCAGGAACAGTGGCAGGAGCAGTGTCACCGTCACGAGCTGTGTCAGGAGCAGTGTCAGTGTCTGGAGCAACGTCACGAGCAGTGTCAGTAGCAGTGTCAGGAGCTTTGTCAGGATCAGCAGCAGTGTCAGTGTCAGGAGCAGTGCCAGGAGCAGTGCCAGTGTCAGGAGCAGTGTGAGGAGCAGTGTCAGTGTCAGGATCCGTGTCTGTGTCAGTGTCAGGAGCAGTGTCAGGAGAATTCTCAGGATCAGCAGCAGTGTCAGTGTCAGGAGCAGTGTCAGGAGCAGTGTCAGTTACAGAAGCTATTTCAGGAGTTGTGTCAGGTGCACTATCACTGTCAGTGTCTGGAGCAGTGTCAAGAGCATTGTCAGGATCAGCAGCAGTGTGAGCAGCCGTGTCAGTGTCAGGAGCAGTTTCAGGAGCAGTATCAGTATCAGCAGCAGTGTCTGTGTCAGTAGCAGTGTCAGGAGCAGTGTCTGTGTGAAGAGCAGTGTGAGGAGCAGTGTCAGTGACAGGAGCAGTGTCAGTGACAGTGTCACTGTCATCAGCAGAGTCAGCGTCAGTGTCAGGAGCACTGTCAGGAGCATTGTCAGGATCAGCAGCAACGTCAGTGTCAGGAGCAGTGGTAGCAGTAGTGACAGTGTCAGGAGCAGCGTCAGGTGCAGTGTCAGGAGCAGTGTCAGTGTCAGGAGCAGCGACAGGAGCTGTGCCATGAGCAGTGTCATTGTCAGGAGCAGTGTCAGGAGCAGTGTCAGGAGCAGTGTCAGTGGCAGGAGCTGTGCCAGGAGCAGTGTCAGTGTCAGGAGCAGTGTCAGGAGCAGTGTCAGCGTCAGGAGCAGTGACAGGCGCAGTGTCGGTGTCAGGAGCAGTGTCAGTGTCAGCATCAGGAGCAGTGTCAGTGTCAGGAAGCAGTGCCAGGAGCAGTGCCTGGAGCAGCGTCAGTGTCAGGAGCAGTCTCAGGGGCAGTATCATTGTCAGGACCAGCGTGAGGAGCAGTGTCAGTGTCAGGAGCAGTGTGAGGACCAGTGTCAGTGTCAGGAGTTGTGTCAGGAGCAGTGTCAGAAGCAGTGTCAGTGACAGTAGCTGTGTCTGGAGCAGTGTCAGTGTCTGGAGCAGTGTCAGGAGCAGTGTCAGGAGCAGGGTCAGTGTCACGAGCTGTGTCAGGAGCAGTGTCATGGAGCAGTGTCAGTGTCACGAGAAGTGTCTGGGGAAGTGTCAGGAGCAGTGTCAGAAGCAGTGTCAGGTGCAGTGTCAGACTCAGGAGCCGTGTCAGCAGCACTGACAGGATCAGCAGCAGTGTCTGTGTCAGGAGCAGTGTCAGGAGCAGCGTCAGGAGCAGTGACAGGAGCAGTGTCAGTGTCAGCATCAGGAGCAGCGTCAGTGTCAGGAGCAGTTCCAGGAGCAGTGTCAGTGTCAGGAGGAGTGTCCGGAGCAGTTTGAGGTGTAGTGTCAGTGTCAGGAGCAGTGTCAGTGCCAGGAGCTGTGTCAGGAGCAGTGTCAGTGTCAGGAGGAGTGTCTGGAGCAGTGTCAGGAGCAGTGTCAGTAGCGTTGAGAGTGTCAGTATCAGGAGCAGTGTCAGAAGCAGTGACAGGAGCATTGTCAGTATCAGCAGAAGTGTCTGTGTCAGGAGCAGTGTCAGGAGCAGTGTCAGTGTCAGAAGCTGTGTCAGGAGCAGGGTCAGTGTCAGGATCAGTGTCAGGGGCAGTGTCAGGAGCAGTGTCAGTGTCAGGAGCAGTGTCAGTAGCAGTGAGAGTGACAGTGTCAGGAGCAGTGTCAGTGTCAGTACCAGGTGCAGTGTCTGTGTCAGGACCAGCTTCAATGTCAGGCGCAATGTCAGGAGCAGTTTCAGGACCAGCAAGTGCCGGAAGCAGTCTCAGGACAAGTGTCAGACACAGGAGCAGTATCAGTGTCTGTGATGGGAGCAGTGTCAGTGTCAGTGTCACAGTCATGAGCAGTGTGAGCGTCAGTGTCAGGAGCAGTGTCAGTGTCAGTGTCAGGAGCAGTGTCAGTTTCGGGAGCAGTGTCAGAAGCAGTGTCAGGAGCATTGTCAGTATCAGCAGCAGTGTCTGTGTCAGGAGCAGTGTCAGGAGCAGTGTCAGTGTCAGGAGCAGAGTCAGGTCCAGCGCCAATGTAAGGAGCAGTGTCAGGACCAGTGCCAGTGTCAGAAGCAGTCTCAGGACAAGTGTCAGTTACAGGAGCAGTGTCAGTGTCAGGATCAGTCTCAGTCCCTGTGCCGGGAGCAGTGTCAGTGTCAGAGTCACTGTCATGAGCAGTGTCAGTGTCAGTGTCAGGAGCAGTGTCAGTGTCAGTGTCAGGAGCTGTGTCAGGAGCTGTGTCAGGAGCAGTGTCAGTGTCAGGAGGAGTGTCAGGAGCAGTTTGAGGTGTAGTGTCAGTGTCAGGAGCAGTGTCAGTGCCAGGAGCTGTGTCAGGAGCAGTGTCAGTGTCAGAAGCTGTGTCAGGAGCAGGGTCAGTGTCAGGATCAGTGTCAGGGGCAGTGCCAGTGTCGGTTGCAGTGTCTGGAGCAGCGTCAGGAGCAGTGACAGTGTCAGGAGCAGTGTCAGTGTCAGGAGCAATGTCAGGAGCAGTTTCAGGACCAGCAAGTGCCACAAGCAGTCTCAGGACAAGTGTCAGACACAGGAGCAGTATCAGTGTCTGTGACGGGAGTAGTGTCAGTGTCAGGAACAGTGTCAGGAGCATTGTCAGGATCAGCAGCAGTGTCAGTGTCAGGAGCAGTGTCAGGAGCAGTGTCGGTGTCAGGTGCAGTGTCAATGTCAGGAGCAGTGTCAGGAGCAGTGTCAGGAGCAGTGTCAGTGTCAGGAGCAGTGTCAGGAGCAGTGACAGGAGCAGTGGCAGGAGCAGTTTCGGTGTCAGGAGCAGTGTCAGGAGCAGTGTCAGGAGCAGTGTCAGTGTCAGAAGCAGTGTCAGGAGCAGTGTCATCGTCAGGAGCTGTGTCAGAAGTAGTTTCAGGAGCAGTGTCAGTGTCAGTGTCTGGAGCAGTGTCAGGAGCAGTGTCAGGTTCAGGAGCAGTGTCAGTGTCAGGAGCAGCGTCAGGAGCAGTGGCAGGAGCAGTGTCAGTGTCAGCATCAGGAGCAGCGTCAGTGTCAGGAGCAGTTCCTGGAGCAGTGACAGTGTCAGGAGGAGTGTCAGGAGCAGTTTGAGGTGTAGTGTCAGTGTCAGGAGCAGTGTCAGTGCCAGGAGCTGTGTCAGGAGCAGCGTCAGTGTCAGGAGGAGTGTCTGGAGCAGTGTCAGGAGCAGTGTCATTGTCAGGAGCAGTGTCAGTAGCAGTGAGAGTGTCAGTATCAGGAGCAGTGTCAGAAGCAGTGACAGGAGCATTGTCAGTATCAGCAGAAGTGTCTGTGTCAGGAGCAGTGTCAGGAGCAGTGTCAGTGTCAGAAGCTGTGTCAGGAGCTGGGTCAGTGTCAGGATCAGTGTCAGGGGCAGTGCCAGTGTCGGTTGCAGTGTCTGGAGCAGCGTCAGGAGCAGTGACAGTGCCAGGAGCAGTGTCAGTGTCAGTACCAGGTGCAGTTTCTGTGTCAGGAACAGCTTCAATGTCAGGCGCAATGTCAGGAGCAGTTTCAGGACCAGCAAGTGCCAGAAGCAGTCTCAGGACAAGTGTCAGACACAGGAGCAGTATCAGTGTCTGTGACGGGAGCAGTGTCAGTGTCAGGAGTAGTGTCAGGGGCATTGTCAGGATCAGCAGCAGTGTCAGTGTCAGGAGCAGTGTCAGGAGCAGTGTCAGTGTCAGGAGCAGTGTCAATGTCAGAAGCAGTGTCAGGAGCAGTGTCAGGAGCAGTGTCAGTGTCAGGAGCAGTGTCAGGAGCAGGGTCAGTTTCAGGAGCTGTGTCATGAGCACTGTCATGGAGCAGTGTCTGTGTAGGGAGCAGTGTCAGGAGAAGTGTCACGAGCTGTGTCAGGAGCAGTGTCAGTGTCAGGAGCAGTTTCAGGAGCATTACCAGTATCAGCAGCAGTGTCTGTGTCAGTAGCAGTGTCAGGAGCAGTGTCAGTGTGAAGAGCAGTCTGAGGAGCAGAGTCAGTGACAGGAGCAGTGTCAGTGTCAGTGTCACTGTCATCAGCAGTGTCAGCGTCAGTGTCAGGAGCACTGTCGGGAGCATTGTCAGGATCAGCAGCAGCGTCAGTGTCAGGAGCAGTGGTAGCAGCAGTGACAGTTCCAGGAGCAGTGTCAGGTGCAGTGTCAGGAGCAGTGTCAGTGTCAGGAGCAGTGTCAGTGTCAGGAGCAGTGTCAGTGTCAGGAGCATTGACAGGAGCTGTGCCATGAGCAGTGTCAGTGTCAGGAGCAGTGTCAGGTGCAGTGTCAGGAGCAGTGTCAGGAGCAGGGTCAGTTTCAGGAGCAGTGTCAGTGTCAGGAGCAGTGACAGGAGCTGTGCCATGAGTAGTGTCAGTGTCAGGAGCATTGTCTGGAGCAGTGTCAGGAGCAGTGTCAGGTGCAGGGTCAGTTTCAGGAGCTGTGTCAGGAGCAGTGTCATGGAGCAGTGTCAGTGTAGGGAGCAGTGTCAGGAGAAGTGTCACGAGCTGTGTCAGGAACAGTGTCAGTGTCAGGAGCAGTTTCAGGAGCATTATCAGTATCAGCAGCAGTGTCTGTGTCAGTAGCAGTGTCAGGAGCAGTGTCAGTGTGAAGAGCAGTCTGAGGAGCAGTGTCAGTGACAGGAGCAGTGTCAGTGTCAGTGTCACTGTCATCAGCAGTGTCAGCGTCGGTGTCAGGAGCACTGTCAGGAGCATTGTCAGGATCAGCAGCAGCGTCAGTGTCAGGAGCAGTGGTAGCAGCAGTGACAGTGTCAGGAGCAGTGTCAGGTGCAGTGTCAGGAGCAGTGTCAGTGTCAGGAGCAGTGTCTGTGTCAGGAGCAGTGACAGGAGCTGTGCCATGAGCAGTGTCAGTGTCAGGAGCAGTGTCAGGAGCAGTGTCAGGAGCAGTGTCAGTGGCAGGAGCTGTGCCAGGAGCAGTGTCAGAGTCAGTATCAGGAGCAGCGTTAGTGTCAGGAGCAGTGCCAGGAGCAGTGTCAGTGTCAGGAGCAGTGTCAGGAGCAGTGTCAGTGTCAGAAGCTGTGTCAGGAGCAGGGTCAGTGTCAGGATCAGTGACGGGGGCAGTGCCAGTGTCAGTTGCAGTGTCTGGAGCAGCGTCAGGAGCAGTGACAGTGTCAGGAGCAGTGTCAGTGTCAGTACCAGGTGCAGTGTCTGTGTCAGGACCAGCGGCAATGTCAGGAGCAATGTCAGGAGCAGTGTCAGGACCAGCCAGTGTCAGAAGCAGTCTCAGGACAAGTGTTAGACACAGGAGCAGTGTCAGTGTCAGGATCAGTGTCAGTGTCTGTGACGGGAGCAGTGTCAGTGTCAGTGTCACAGTCATGAGCAGTGTCAGCATCAGTGTCAGGAGCAGTGTCAGGAGCATTGTCAGGATCAGTAGCAGTGTCAGTGTCAGGAGCAGTGCCAGGAGCAGTGTCAGGAGCAGTGTCAGTGTCAGGAGCAGTGCGAGGAGCCGTGCCAGTGTCAGTTGCAGTGTCTGGAGCAGCGTCAGGAGCAGTGGCAGTGTCAGTAGCAGTGCCAGTGTCAGTACCAGAAACAGTGCCTGTGTCAGGAGCAGTGTCAGTGTCAGTACCAGGTGCAGTGCCTGTGTCAGGAGCAGTGTCAGGAGCAGCGTCAGGAGCAGTGCCAGGAGCAGTGTCAGGAGCAGTGTCAGTGTCAGGAGCAGTGTCAGGAGCAGTGTCAGTAGCAGTGAGAGTGACAGTGTCAGTAGCAGTGTCAGTGTCAGTACCAGGTGCAGTGTCTGTGTCAGGACCAGCTTCAATGTCAGGCGCAATGTCAGGAGCAGTTTCAGGACCAGCAAGTGCCGGAAGCAGTCTCAGGACAAGTGTCAGACACAGGAGCAGTATCAGTGTCTGTGACGGGAGCAGTGTCAGTGTCAGTGTCACAGTCATGAGCAGTGTGAGCGTCAGTGTCAGGAGCAGTGTCAGTGTCAGTGTCAGGAGCAGTGTCAGTTTCGGGAGCAGTGTCAGAAGCAGTGTCAGGAGCATTGTCAGTATCAGCAGCAGTGTCTGTGTCAGGAGCAGTGTCAGGAGCAGTGTCAGTGTCATGAGCAGGGTCAGGTCCAGCGCCAATGTAAGGAGCAGTGTCAGGACCAGTGCCAGTGTCAGAAGCAGTCTCAGGACAAGTGTCAGTTACAGGAGCAGTGTCAGTGTCAGGATCAGTCTCAGTCTCTGTGCCGGGAGCAGTGTCAGTGTCAGAGTCACTGTCATGAGCAGTGTCAGTGTCAGTGTCAGGAGCAGTGTCAGTGTCAGTGTCAGGAGCTGTGTCAGGAGCTGTGTCAGTGTCAGGAGCAGTGTCAGGAGCTGTTTCAGGAGCAGGGTAAGTTGTCTGGAGCAGTGTCGGGACCAGTGCCAGTGTCAGAAGCAGTGTCAGCACTAGTGTCAGTGACAGGAGCAGTGTCAGTGTCAGGAGCATTGTCCGGAGCAGTGTCCGTGTCAGGAGCAGTATTAGGAGCATTGTCAGCATCAGGAGGAGTGTCAGGGTCAGGAGCAGTGTCAGGACCAGTGCCAGTGTCAGAAGCAGTGTCAGGACCAGTGTCAGTGACAGGAGCAGTGTCAGTGTCAGGAGCATCGTTCGGAGACATGTCTGTGCCAGGAGCAGCGTCAGGAGCATTGTCAGGATCAGCAGCAGCGTCAGTGTCAGGAGCAGTGGTAGTAGCAGTGACAGTGTCAGGAGCAGTGTCAGGTGCAGTGTCAGGAGCAGTGTCAGTGTCAGGAGCAGTGTCAGTGCCAGGAGCAGTGACAGGAGCTGTGCCATGAGCAGTGTCAGTGTCAGGAGCAGTGTCAGGAGCAGTGTCAGGAGCAGTGTCAGTGGCAGGAGCTGCGCCAGGAGCAGTGTCAGTGTCAGGAGCAGTGTCAGGAGCAGTGTCAGCGTCAGGAGCAGTGACAGGTGCAGTGTCGGTGTCAGGAGCAGTGTCAGTGTCAGTATCAGGAGCAGTGTCAGTGTCAGGAGCAGTGCCAGGAGCAGTGCCAGGAGCAGCGTCAGTGCCAGGAGCAGTCTCAGGGGCAGTATCATTGTCAGGACCAGCGTGAGGAGCAGTGTCAGTGTCAGGAGCAGTGTGAGGACCAGTGTCAGTTTCAGGAGCAGTGTCAGGACCAGTGGCAGTGCCAGGAGCAGTGTCAGGTGCAGTGTCAGTGTCAGGAGCAGTGTCAGGAGCAGTGTCAGTGTCAGGAGCAGTGTGAGGAGCCGTGCCAGTGTTAGTTGCAGTGTCTGGAGCAGCGTCAGGAGCAGTGGCAGTGTCAGTAGCAGTGTCAGTGTCAGTACCAGAAACAGTGCCTGTGTCAGGAGCAGTGTCAGTGTCAGTACCAGGTGCAGTACCTGTGTCAGGAGCAGTGTCAGGAGCAGCGTCAGGAGCAGTGCCAGGAGCAGTGCCAGTGTCAGCATTAGGAGCAGCGTCAGTGTCAGGAGCAGTGCCAGGAGCAGTGTCAGTGTCAGGAGGAGTGTGAGGAGCAGTTTGAGGTGTAGTGTCAGTGTCAGGAGCAGTGTCAGTTTCAGGTGCTGCGTCAGGAGCAGTATCAGTGTCAGGAGGAGTGTCTGGAGCAGTGTCAGGAGCAGTGTCAGTGTCAGGAGCAGTGTCAGTAGCAGTGAGAGTGTCAGTATCAGGAGCAGTGTCAGAAGCAGTGACAGGAGCATTGTCAGTATCAGCAGAAGTGTCTGTGTCAGGAGCAGTGTAGGAGCAGTGTCAGTGTCACGAGCTGTGTGAGGAGCAGTGTCAGTGTCAGGAGCATTGTCAGGAGCAGTGTCTGTGTCACGAGCAGTGTCAGGAGCAGTGTCAGGAGCAGTGTCAGTGTCAGGTGCAGTGTCAGGACAAGTGCCATTGTCAGGAGCAGTGTCAGTGTGAGCAGCCGTGTCAGGAACAGTGGCAGGAGCATTGTCACCGTCACGAGCTGTGTCAGGAGCAGTGTCAGTGTCTGGAGCAACGTCACGAGCAGTGTCAGTAGCAGTGTCAGGAGCTTTGTCAGGATCAGCAGCAGTGTCAGTGTCAGGAGCAGTGCCAGGAGCAGTGCCAGTATCAGGAGCAGTGTGAGGAGCAGTGTCAGTGTCAGGATCCGTGTCAGTGTCAGTGTCAGGAGCAGTGTCAGGAGAATTCTCAGGATCAGCAGCAGTGTCAGCGTCAGGAGCAGTGTCAGGAGCAGTGTCAGTTACAGGAGCTATTTCAGGAGTTGTGTCAGGTGCACTATCAGTGTCAGTGTCTGGAGCAGTGTCAAGAGCATTGTCAGGATCAGCAGCAGTGTGAGCAGCCGTGTCAGTGTCAGGAGCAGTTTCAGGAGCAGTATCAGTATCAGCAGCAGTGTCTGTGTCAGTAGCAGTGTCAGGAGCAGTGTCTGTGTGAAGAGCAGTGTGAGGAGCAGTGTCAGTGACAGGAGCAGTGTCAGTGACAGTGTCACTGTCATCAGCAGAGTCAGCGTCAGTGTCAGGAGCACTGTCAGGAGCATTGTCAGGATCAGCAGCAACGTCAGTGTCAGGAGCAGTGGTAGCAGTAGTGACAGTGTCAGGAGCAGTGTCAGGTGCAGTGTCAGGAGCAGTGTCAGTGTCAGGAGCAGCGACAGGAGCTGTGCCATGAGCAGTGTCATTGTCAGGAGCAGTGTCAGGAGCAGTGTCAGGAGCAGTGTCAGTGGCAGGAGCTGTGCCAGGAGCAGTGTCAGTGTCAGGAGCAGTGTCAGGAGCAGTGTCAGCGTCAGGAGCAGTGACAGGCGCAGTGACGGTGTCAGGAGCAGGGTCAGTGTCAGCATCAGGAGCAGTGTCAGTGTCAGGAGCAGTGCCAGGAGCAGTGCCTGGAGCAGCGTCAGTGTCAGGAGCAGTCTCAGGGGCAGTATCATTGTCAGGACCAGCGTGAGGAGCAGTGTCAGTGTCAGGAGCAGTGTGAGGACCAGTGTCAGTGTCAGGAGTTGTGTCAGGAGCAGTGTCAGAAGCAGTGTCAGTGACAGTAGCTGTGTCTGGAGCAGTGTCAGTGTCTGGAGCAGTGTCAGGAGCAGTGTCAGGAGCAGGGTCAGTGTCACGAGCTGTGTCAGGAGCAGTGTCATGGAGCAGTGTCAGTGTCACGAGCAGTGTCAGGAGAAGTGTCAGGAGCAGTGTCAGAAGCAGTGTCAGGTGCAGTGTCAGACTCAGGAGCCCTGTCAGCAGCACTGACAGGATCAGCAGCAGTGTCTGTGTCAGGAGCAGTGTCAGGAGCAGCGTCAGGAGCAGTGACAGGAGCAGTGTCAGTGTCAGCATCAGGAGCAGCGTCAGTGTCAGGAGCAGTTCCAGGAGCAGTGTCAGTGTCAGGGTGAGAGTCCGGAGCAGTTTGAGGTGTAGTGTCAGTGTCAGGAGCAGTGTCAGTGCCAGGAACTGTGTCAGGAGCAGTGTCAGTGTCAGGAGGTGTGTCTGGAGCAGTGTCAGGAGCAGTGTCAGTAGCAGTGAGAGTGTCAGTATCAGGAGCAGTGTCAGAAGCAGTGACAGGGGCATTGTCAGTATCAGCAGAAGTGTCTGTGTCAGGAGCAGTGTCAGGAGCAGTGTCAGTGTCAGAAGCTATGTCAGGAGCAGGGTCAGTGTCAGGATCAGTGTTAGGGGCAGTGTCAGGAGCAGTGTCAGTGTCAGGAGCAGTGTCAGTAGCAGTGAGAGTGACAGTGTCAGGAGCAGTGTCAGTGTCAGTACCAGGTGCAGTGTCTGTGTCAGGACCAGCTTCAATGTCAGGCGCAATGTCAGGAGCAGTTTCAGGACCAGCAAGTGCCGGAAGCAGTCTCAGGACAAGTGTCAGACACAGGAGCAGTATCAGTGTCTGTGACGGGAGCAGTGTCAGTGTCAGTGTCACAGTCATGAGCAGTGTGAGCGTCAGTGTCAGGAGCAGTGTCAGTGTCAGTGTCAGGAGCAGTGTCAGTTTCAGGAGCAGTGTCAGAAGCAGTGTCAGGAACATTGTCAGTATCAGCAGCAGTGTCTGTGTCCGGAGCAGTGTCAGGAGCAGTGTCAGTGTCAGGAGCAGAGTCAGGTCCAGCGCCAATGTAAGGAGCAGTGTCAGGACCAGTGCCAGTGTCAGAAGCAGTCTCAGGACAAGTGTCAGTTACAGGAGCAGTGTCAGTGTCAGGATCAGTCTCAGTCTCTGTGCCGGGAGCAGTGTCAGTGTCAGAGTCACGGTCATGAGCAGTGTCAGTGTCAGTGTCAGGAGCAGTCTCAGTGTCAGTGTCAGGAGCTGTGTCAGGAGCAGTGTCAGGAGCAGTGTCAGTGTCAGGAGGAGTGTCAGGAGCAGTTTGAGGTGTAGTGTCAGTGTCAGGAGCAGTGTCAGTGCCAGGAGCTGTGTCAGGAGCCGCGTCAGTGTCAGGAGGAGTGTCTGGAGCAGTGACAGGAGCAGTGTCAGTGTCAGGAGCAGTGTCAGGAGCAGTGTCAGTGTCAGGAGCAGTGTCAATGTCAGGAGCAGTGTCAGGAGCAGTGTCAGGAGCAGTGTCAGTGTTAGGAGCAGTGTCAGGAGCAGTGACAGGAGCAGTGGCAGGAGCAGTTTCGGTGTCAGGAGCAGTGTCAGGAGCAGTGTCAGGAGCAGTGTCAGTGTCAGAAGCAGTGTCAGGAGCAGTGTCATCGTCAGGAGCTGTGTCAGAAGTAGTTTCAGGAGCAGTGTCAGTGTCAGTGTCTGGAGCAGTGTCAGGAGCAGTGTCAGGGTCAGGAGCAGTGTCAGTGTCAGGAGCAGTGTAGGAGCAGTGTCAGTGTCACGAGCTGTGTGAGGAGCAGTGTCAGTGTCAGGAGCGTTGTCAGGAGTAGTGTCTGTGTCACGTGCAGTGTCAGGAGCAGTGCCAGGAGCAGTGTCAGGACCAGTGCCATTGTCAGGAGCAGTGTCAGTGTGAGCAGCCGTGTCAGGAACAATGGCAGGAGCAGTGTCACCGTCACGAGCTGTGCCAGGAGCAGTGCCAGTGTCAGGAGCAGTGTCAGTGTCAGGAGCAGTGTCAGTGTCAGGAGCAGTGACAGGAGCTGTGCCATGAGCAGTGTCAGTGTCAGGAGCATTGTCTGGAGCAGTGTCAGGAGCAGTTCCTGGAGCAGTGTCAGTGTCAGGAGGAGTGTCAGGAGCAGTTTGAGGTGTAGTGTCAGTGTCAGGAGCAGTGTCAGTGCCAGGAGCTGTGTCAGGAGCAGCGTCAGTGTCAGGAGGAGTGTCTGGAGCAGTGTCAGGAGCAGTGTCATTGTCAGGAGCAGTGTCAGTAGCAGTGAGAGTGTCAGTATCAGGAGCAGTGTCAGAAGCAGTGACAGGAGCATTGTCAGTATCAGCAGAAGTGTCTGTGTCAGGAGCAGTGTCAGGAGCAGTGTCAGTGTCAGAAGCTGTGTCAGGAGCAGGGTCAGTGTCAGGATCAGTGTCAGGGGCAGTGCCAGTGTCGGTTGCAGTGTCTGGAGCAGCGTCAGGAGCAGTGACAGTGTCAGGAGCAGTGTCAGTGTCAGTACCAGGTGCAGTGTCTGTGTCAGGACCAGCTTCAATGTCAGGCGCAATGTCAGGAGCAGTTTCAGGACCAGCAAGTGCCAGAAGCAGTCTCAGTACAAGTGTCAGACACAGGAGCAGTATCAGTGTCTGTGACGGGAGCAGTGTCAGTGTCAGGAGTAGTGTCAGGGGCATTGTCAGGATCAGCAGCAGTGTCAGTGTCAGGAGCAGTGTCAGGAGCAGTGTCAGTGTCAGGAGCAGTGTCAATGTCAGGAGCGGTGTCAGGAGCAGTGTCAGGAGCAGTGTCTGGACGAGTGTCAGACACAGGAGCAGTATCAGCGTCAGGATCAGCAGCAGTGTCAGTGTCAGGAGCAGTGTCAGGAGCAGTGTCAGTGTCAGGAGCAGTGTCAGGAGCAGTGCCAGTGTCAGGAGCAGTGTCAGGAGCAGTGTCAGGAGCAGTGTCAGTGTCAGGAGCAGTGTCAGGAGCAGTGTCAGGAGCAGTGGCAGGAGCAGTGTCAGTGTCAGGAGCAGTGTCAGGAGCAGTGTCAGGATCAGCAGCAGTGTCAGTGTCAGCAGCAGTGTCAGGAGCTGTTCGAGGAGCAGTGTCAGTTTCAGGAGCAGTGTCACAAACAGTGTCAGTGTCAGCAGCAGTGTCAGGAGCAGTGTCAGGAGCAGTGTCAGTGTCAGGAGCATTGTCAGGACCAGTGCCAGTGTCAGGAGCAGTGTCAGTGTGAGCAGCCGTGTCAGGAACAGTGGCAGGAGCATTGTCACCGTCACGAGCTGTGTCAGGAGCAGTGTCAGTGTCTGGAGCAGTGTCAGGAGCAGTGTCAGCGTCAGGAGCAGTGACAGGCGCAGTGACGGTGTCAGGAGCAGGGTCAGTGTCAGCATCAGGAGCAGTGTCAGTGTCAGGAGCAGTGCCAGGAGCAGTGCCTGTAGCAGCGTCAGTGTCAGGAGCAGTCTCAGGGGCAGTATCATTGTCAGGACCAGCGTGAGGAGCAGTGTCAGTGTCAGGAGCAGTGTGAGGACCAGTGTCAGTGTCAGGAGTTGTGTCAGGAGCAGTGTCAGAAGCAGTGTCAGTGACAGTAGCTGTGTCTGGAGCAGTGTCAGTGTCTGGAGCAGTGTCAGGAGCAGTGTCAGGAGCAGGGTCAGTGTCACGAGCTGTGTCAGGAGCAGTGTCATGGAGCAGTGTCAGTGTCACGAGCAGTGTCAGGAGAAGTGTCAGGAGCAGTGTCAGAAGCAGTGTCAGGTGCAGTGTCAGACTCAGGAGCCCTGTCAGCAGCACTGACAGGATCAGCAGCAGTGTCTGTGTCAGGAGCAGTGTCAGGAGCAGCGTCAGGAGCAGTGACAGGAGCAGTGTCAGTGTCAGCATCAGGAGCAGCGTCAGTGTCAGGAGCAGTTCCAGGAGCAGTGTCAGTGTCAGGGTGAGTGTCCGGAGCAGTTTGAGGTGTAGTGTCAGTGTCAGGAGCAGTGTCAGTGCCAGGAACTGTGTCAGGAGCAGTGTCAGTGTCAGGAGGTGTGTCTGGAGCAGTGTCAGGAGCAGTGTCAGTAGCAGTGAGAGCGTCAGTATCAGGAGCAGTGTCAGAAGCAGTGACAGGAGCATTGTCAGTATCAGCAGAAGTGTCTGTGTCAGGAGCAGTGTCAGGAGCAGTGTCAGTGTCAGAAGCTGTGTCAGGAGCAGGGTCAGTGTCAGGATCAGTGTTAGGGGCAGTGTCAGGAGCAGTGTCAGTGTCAGGAGCAGTGTCAGTAGCAGTGAGAGTGACAGTGTCAGGAGCAGTGTCAGTGTCAGTACCAGGTGCAGTGTCTGTGTCAGGACCAGCTACAATGTCAGGCGCAATGTCAGGAGCAGTTTCAGGACCAGCAAGTGCCGGAAGCAGTCTCAGGACAAGTGTCAGACACAGGAGCAGTATCAGTGTCTGTGACGGGAGCAGTGTCAGTGTCAGTGTCACAGTCATGAGCAGTGTGAGCGTCAGTATCAGGAGCAGTGTCAGTGTCAGTGTCAGGAGCAGGGTCAGTTTCAGGAGCAGTGTCAGAAGCAGTGTCAGGAGCATTGTCAGTATCAGCAGCAGTGTCTGTGTCCGGAGCAGTGTCAGGAGCAGTGTCAGTGTCAGGAGCAGAGTCAGGTCCAGCGCCAATGTAAGGAGCAGTGTCAGGACCAGTGCCAGTGTCAGAAGCAGTCTCAGGACAAGTGTCAGTTACAGGAGTAGTGTCAGTGTCAGGATCAGTCTCAGTCTCTGTGCCGGGAGCAGTGTCAGTGTCAGAGTCACGGTCATGAGCTGTGTCAGTGTCAGTGTCAGGAGCAGTCTCAGTGTCAGTGTCAGGAGCTGTGTCAGGAGCAGTGTCAGGAGCAGTGTCAGTGTCAGGAGGAGTGTCAGGAGCAGTTTGAGGTGTAGTGTCAGTGTCAGGAGCAGTGTCAGTGCCAGGAGCTGTGTCAGGAGCCGCGTCAGTGTCAGGAGGAGTGTCTGGAGCAGTGACAGGAGCAGTGTCAGTGTCAGGAGCAGTGTCAGTAGCAGTGAGAGTGTCAGTATCAAGAGCAGTGTCAGAAGCAGTGACAGGAGCATTGTCAGTATCAGCAGAAGTGTCTGTGTCAGGAGCAGTGTCAGGAGCAGTGTCAGTGTCAGAAGCTGTGTCAGGAGCAGGGTCAGTGTCAGGATCAGTGTCAGGGGCAGTGCCAGTGTCGGTTGCAGTGTCTGGAGCAGCGTCAGGAGCAGTGACAGTGTCAAGAGCAGTGTCAGTGTCAGTACCAGGTGCAGTGTCTGTGTCAGGACCAGCTTCAATGTCAGGCGCAATGTCAGGAGCAGTTTCAGGACCAGCAAGTGCCACAAGCAGTCTCAGGACAAGTGTCAGACACAGGAGCAGCATCAGTGTCTGTGACGGGAGTAGTGTCAGTGTCAGGAACAGTGTCAGGAGCATTGTCAGGATCAGCAGCAGTGTCAGTGTCAGGAGCAGTGTCAGGAGCAGTGTCAGTGTCAGGAGCAGTGTCAATGTCAGGAGCAGTGTCAGGAGCAGTGTCAGGAGCAGTGTCAGTGTTAGGAGCAGTGTCAGGAGCAGTGACAGGAGCAGTGGCAGGAGCAGTTTCGGTGTCAGGAGCAGTGTCAGGAGCAGTGTCAGGAGCAGTGTCAGTGTCAGAAGCAGTGTCAGGAGCAGTGTCATCGTCAGGAGCTGTGTCAGAAGTAGTTTCAGGAGCAGTGTCAGTGTCAGTGTCTGGAGCAGTGTCAGGAGCAGTGTCAGGTTCAGGAGCAGTGTCAGTGTCAGGAGCAGTGTAGGAGCAGTGTCAGTGTCACGAGCTGTGTGAGGAGCAGTGTCAGTGTCAGGAGCGTTGTCAGGAGTAGTGTCTGTGTCACGTGCAGTGTCAGGAGCAGTGCCAGGAGCAGTGTCAGGACCAGTGCCATTGTCAGGAGCAGTGTCAGTGTGAGCAGCCGTGTCAGGAACAATGGCAGGAGCAGTGTCACCGTCACGAGCTGTGTCAGGAGCAGTGTCAGTGTCTGGAACAACGTCACGAGCAGTGTCAGTAGCAGTGTCAGGAGCTTTGTCAGGATCAGCAGCAGTGTCAGTGTCAGGAGCAGTGCCAGGAGCAGTGCCAGTGACAGGAGCAGTGTCAGTGTCAGGAGCAGTGTCAGTGTCAGGAGCAGTGACAGGAGCTGTGCCATGAGCAGTGTCAGTGTCAGGAGCAGTGTCAGGTGCAGTGTCAGGAGCAGTGTCAGGAGCAGGGTCAGTTTCAGGAGCAGTGTCAGTGTCAGGAGCAGTGACAGGAGCTGTGTCAGGAGCAGGGTCAGTGTCAGGATCAGTGTCAGGGGCAGTGCCAATGTCGGTTGCAGTGTCTGGAGCAGCGTCAGGAGCAGTGACAGTGTCAGGAGCAGTGTCAGTGTCAGTACCAGGTGCAGTGTCTGTGTCAGGACCAGCTTCAATGTCAGGCGCAGTGTCAGGAGCAGTTTCAGGACCAGCAAGTGCCAGAAGCAGTCTCAGTACAAGTGTCAGACACAGGAGCAGTATCAGTGTCTGTGACGGGAGCAGTGTCAGTGTCAGGAGTAGTGTCAGGGGCATTGTCAGGATCAGCAGCAGTGTCAGTGTCAGGAGCAGTGTCAGGAGCAGTGTCAGTGTCAGGAGCAGTGTCAATGTCAGGAGCGGTGTCAGGAGCAGTGTCAGGAGCAGTGTCAGTGTCAGGAGCAGTGTCAGGAGCAGTGACAGGAGCAGTGGCAGGAGCAGTGTCGGTGTCAGGAGCAGTGTCTGGAGCAGTGTCAGGAGCAGTGTCAGGAGCAGTGTCAGTGGCAGGAGCTGTGCCAGGAGCAGTGTCAGAGTCAGTATCAGGAGCAGCGTTAGTGTCAGGAGCTGTGCCAGGAGCAGTGTCAGTGTCAGGAGCCGTGTCAGGAGCAGTGTCAGTGTCAGAAGCTGTGTCAGGAGCAGGGTCAGTGTCAGGATCAGTGACGGGGGCAGTGCCAGTGTCAGTAGCAGTGTCTGGAGCTGCGTCAGGAGCAGTGACAGTGTCAGGAGCAGTGTCAGGTGCAGTGTCAGTGTCAGAAGCAGTGTCAGGAGCAGTGTCATCGTCAGGAGCTGTGTCAGAAGTAGTTTCAGGAGCAGTGTCAGTGTCAGTGTCTGGAGCAGTGTCAGGAGCAGTGTCAGGTTCAGGAGCAGTGTCAGTGTCAGGAGCAGTGTAGGAGCAGTGTCAGTGTCACGAGCTGTGTGAGGAGCAGTGTCAGTGTCAGGAGCGTTGTCAGGAGTAGTGTCTGTGTCACGTGCAGTGTCAGGAGCAGTGCCAGGAGCAGTGTCAGGACCAGTGCCATTGTCAGGAGCAGTGTCAGTGTGAGCAGCCGTGTCAGGAACAATGGCAGGAGCAGTGTCACCGTCACGAGCTGTGTCAGGAGCAGTGTCAGTGTCTGGAACAACGTCACGAGCAGTGTCAGTAGCAGTGTCAGGAGCTTTGTCAGGATCAGCAGCAGTGTCAGTGTCAGGAGCAGTGCCAGGAGCAGTGCCAGTGACAGGAGCAGTGTCAGTGTCAGGAGCAGTGTCAGTGTCAGGAGCAGTGACAGGAGCTGTGCCATGAGCAGTGTCAGTGTCAGGAGCAGTGTCAGGTGCAGTGTCAGGAGCAGTGTCAGGAGCAGGGTCAGTTTCAGGAGCAGTGTCAGTGTCAGGAGCAGTGACAGGAGCTGTGTCAGGAGCAGGGTCAGTGTCAGGATCAGTGTCAGGGGCAGTGCCAATGTCGGTTGCAGTGTCTGGAGCAGCGTCAGGAGCAGTGACAGTGTCAGGAGCAGTGTCAGTGTCAGTACCAGGTGCAGTGTCTGTGTCAGGACCAGCTTCAATGTCAGGCGCAATGTCAGGAGCAGTTTCAGGACCAGCAAGTGCCAGAAGCAGTCTCAGTACAAGTGTCAGACACAGGAGCAGTATCAGTGTCTGTGACGGGAGCAGTGTCAGTGTCAGGAGTAGTGTCAGGGGCATTGTCAGGATCAGCAGCAGTGTCAGTGTCAGGAGCAGTGTCAGGAGCAGTGTCAGTGTCAGGAGCAGTGTCAATGTCAGGAGCGGTGTCAGGAGCAGTGTCAGGAGCAGTGTCAGTGTCAGGAGCAGTGTCAGGAGCAGTGACAGGAGCAGTGGCAGGAGCAGTGTCGGTGTCAGGAGCAGTGTCTGGAGCAGTGTCAGGAGCAGTGTCAGGAGCAGTGTCAGTGGCAGGAGCTGTGCCAGGAGCAGTGTCAGAGTCAGTATCAGGAGCAGCGTTAGTGTCAGGAGCAGTGCCAGGAGCAGTGTCAGTGTCAGGAGCCGTGTCAGGAGCAGTGTCAGTGTCAGAAGCTGTGTCAGGAGCAGGGTCAGTGTCAGGATCAGTGACGGGGGCAGTGCCAGTGTCAGTAGCAGTGTCTGGAGCAGCGTCAGGAGCAGTGACAGTGTCAGGAGCAGTGTCAGGTGCAGTGTCAGTGTCAGGAGCAGTGTCAGGAGCAGTGTCAGTGTCAGGAGCAGTGTGAGGACCAGTGGCAGTGCCAGGAGCAGTGTCAGGTGCAGTGTCAGTGTCAGGAGCAGTGTCAGGAGCAGTGTCAGTGTCAGGAGCAGTGTCAGGAGCAGTGTCAGCGTCAGGAGCAGTGACAGGAGCAGTGTCGGTGACAGGAGCAGTGTCAGTGTCAGTATCAGGAGCAGTGTCAGTGTCAGGAGCAGTGTCAGTGTCAGGAGCAGTGTCAGTGTCAGGAGCAGTGTCAGTGTCAGGAGCAGTGACAGGAGCTGTGCCATGAGCAGTGTCAGTGTCAGGAGCAGTGTCAGGTGCAGTGTCAGGAGCAGTGTCAGGAGCAGTGTCAGTGTCAGGAGCAGTGTCAGTGCCAGGAGCAGTGACAGGAGCTGTGCCATGAGCAGTGTCAGTGTCAGGAGCAGTGTCAGGAGCAGTGTCAGGAGCAATGTCAGTGGCAGGAGCTGCGCCAGGAGCAGTGTCAGTGTCAGTGTTAGTGTCAGGAGCAGTGTCAGTGTCAGCGTCAGGAGCAGTGACAGGAGCAGTGTCGGTGTCAGGAGCAGTGTCAGTGTCAGTATCAGGAGCAGTGTCAGTGTCAGGAGCAGTGCCAGGAGCAGTGCCAGGAGCAGCGTCAGTGTCAGGAGCAGTCTCAGGGGCAGTATCATTGTCAGGACCAGCGTGAGGAGCAGTGTCAGTGTCAGGAGCAGTGTGAGGACCAGTGTCAGTTTCAGGAGCAGTGTCAGGACCAGTGGCAGTGCCAGGAGCAGTGTCGGGTGCAGTGTCAGTGTCAGGACCAGTGTCAGGAGCAGAGTCAGTGTCAGGAGCAGTGTGTGGAGCCGTGCCAGTGTTAGTTGCAGTGTCTGGAGCAGCGTCAGGAGCAGTGGCAGTGTCAGTAGCAGTGTCAGTGTCAGTACCAGAAACAGTGCCTGTGTCAGGAGCAGTGTCAGTGTCAGTACCAGGTGCAGTACCTGTGTCAGGAGCAGTGTCAGGAGCAGCGTCAGGGGCAGTGCCAGGAGCAGTGTCAGTGTCAGCATCAGGAGCAGCGTCAGTGTCAGGAGCAGTGCCAGGAGCAGTGTCAGTGTCAGGAGGAGTGTGAGGAGCAGTTTGAGGTGTAGTGTCAGTGTCAGGAGCAGTGTCAGTGTCAGGTGCTGCGTCAGGAGCAGTATCAGTGTCAGGAGGAGTGTCTGGAGCAGTGTCAGGAGCAGTGTCAGTGTCAGGAGCAGTGTCAGTAGCAGTGAGAGTGTCAGTATCAGGAGCAGTGTCAGAAGCAGTGACAGGAGCATTGTCAGTATCAGCAGAAGTGTCTGTGTCAGGAGCAGTGTAGGAGCAGTGTCAGTGTCACGAGCTGTGTGAGGAGCAGTGTCAGTGTCAGGAGCATTGTCAGGAGCAGTGTCTGTGTCACGAGCAGTGTCAGGAGCAGTGTCAGGAGCAGTGTCAGTGTCAGGTGCAGTGTCAGGACAAGTGCCATTGTCAGGAGCAGTGTCAGTGTGAGCAGCCGTGTCAGGAACCGTGGCAGGAGCAGTGTCACCGTCACGAGCTGTGTCAGGAGCAGTGTCAGTGTCTGGAGCAACGTCACGAGCAGTGTCAGTAGCAGTGTCAGGAGCTTTGTCAAGATCAGCAGCAGTGTCAGTGTCAGGAGCAGTGCCAGGAGCAGTGCCAGTGTCAGGAGCAGTGTGAGGAGCAGTGTCAGTGTCAGGATCCGTGTCTGCGTCAGTGTCAGGAGCAGTGTCAGGAGAATTCTCAGGATCAGCAGCAGTGTCAGCGTCAGGAGCAGTGTCAGGAGCAGTGTCAGTTACAGGAGCTATTTCAGGAGTTGTGTCAGGTGCACTATCAGTGTCAGTGTCTGGAGCAGTGTCAAGAGCATTGTCAGGATCAGCAGCAGTGTGAGCAGCCGTGTCAGTGTCAGGAGCAGTTTCAGGAGCAGTATCAGTATCAGCAGCAGTTTCTGTGTCAGTAGCAGTGTCAGGAGCAGTGTCTGTGTGAAGAGTAGTGTGAGGAGCAGTGTCACTGACAGGAGCAGTGTCAGTGACAGTGTCACTGTCATCAGCAGAGTCAGCGTCAGTGTCAGGAGCACTGTCAGGAGCATTGTCAGGATCAGCAGCAACGTCAGTGTCAGGAGCAGTGGTAGCAGTAGTGACAGTGTCAGGAGCAGTGTCAGGTGCAGTGTCAGGAGCAGTGTCAGTGTCAGGAGCAGCGACAGGAGCTGTGCCATGAGCAGTGTCATTGTCAGGAGCAGTGTCAGGAGCAGTGTCAGGAGCAGTGTCAGTGGCAGGAGCTGTGCCAGGAGCAGTGTCAGTGTCAGGAGCAGTGTCAGGAGCAGTGTCAGCGTCAGGAGCAGTGACAGGCGCAGTGTCGGTGTCAGGAGCAGTGTCAGTGTCAGCATCAGGAGCAGTGTCAGTGTCAGGAAGCAGTGCCAGGAGCAGTGCCTGGAGCAGCGTCAGTGTCAGGAGCAGTCTCAGGGGCAGTATCATTGTCAGGACCAGCGTGAGGAGCAGTGTCAGTGTCAGGAGCAGTGTGAGGAAAAGTGTCAGTGTCACGCGTTGTGTCAGGAGCAGTGTCAGAAGCAGTGTCAGTGACAGTAGCTGTGTCTGGAGCAGTGTCAGTGTCTGGAGCAGTGTCAGGAGCAGTGTCAGGAGCAGGGTCAGTGTCACGAGCTGTGTCAGGAGCAGTGTCATGGAGCAGTGTCAGTGTCACGAGCAGTGTCAGGAGAAGTGTCAGGAGCAGTGTCAGAAGCAGTGTCAGGTGCAGTGTCAGACTCAGGAGCCGTGTCAGCAGCACTGACAGGATCAGCAGCAGTGTCTGTGTCAGGAGCAGTGTCAGGAGCAGCGTCAGGAGCAGTGACAGGAGCAGTGTCAGTGTCAGCATCAGGAGCAGCGTCAGTGTCAGGAGCAGTTCCAGGAGCAGTGTCAGTGTCAGGAGGAGTGTCCGGAGCAGTTTGAGGTGTAGTGTCAGTGTCAGGAGCAGTGTCAGTGCCAGGAGCTGTGTCAGGAGCAGTGTCAGTGTCAGGAGGAGTGTCTGGAGCAGTGTCAGGAGCAGTTTCAGTAGCAGTGAGAGTGTCAGTATCAGGAGCAGTGTCAGAAGCAGTGACAGGAGCATTGTCAGTATCAGCAGAAGTGTCTGTGTCAGGAGCAGTGTCAGGAGCAGTGTCAGTGTCAGAAGCTGTGTCAGGAGCAGGGTCAGTGTCAGGATCAGTGTCAGGGGCAGTGTCAGGAGCAGTGTCAGTGTCAGGAGCAGTGTCAGTAGCAGTGAGAGTGACAGTGTCAGGAGCAGTGTCAGTGTCAGTACCAGGTGCAGTGTCTGTGTCAGGACCAGCTTCAATGTCAGGCGCAATGTCAGGAGCAGTTTCAGGACAAGTGTCAGACACAGGAGCAGTATCAGTGTCTGTGACGGGAGCAGTGTCAGTGTCAGTGTCACAGTCATGAGCAGTGTGAGCGTCAGTGTCAGGAGCAGTGTCAGTGTCAGTGTCAGGAGCAGTGTCAGTTTCGGGAGCAGTGTCAGAAGCAGTGTCAGGAGCATTGTCAGTATCAGCAGCAGTGTCTGTGTCAGGAGTAGTGTCAGGAGCAGTGTCAGTGTCAGGAGCAGAGTCAGGTCCAGCGCCAATGTAAGGAGCAGTGTCAGGACCAGTGCCAGTGTCAGAAGCAGTCTCAGGACAAGTGTCAGTTACAGGAGCAGTGTCAGTGTCAGGATCAGTCTCAGTCTCTGTGCCGGGAGCAGTGTCAGTGTCAGAGTCACTGTCATGAGCAGTGTCAGTGTCAGTGTCAGGAGCAGTGTCAGTGTCAGTGTCAGGAGCTGTGTCAGGAGCTGTGTCAGTGTCAGGAGCAGTGTCAGGAGCTGTTTCAGGAGCAGGGTAAGTGTCTGGAGCAGTGTCGGGACCAGTGCCAGTGTCAGAAGCAGTGTCAGCACTAGTGTCAGTGACAGGAGCAGTGTCAGTGTCAGGAGCATTGTCCGGAGCAGTGTCCGTGTCAGGAGCAGTATTAGGAGCATTGTCAGCATCAGGAGGAGTGTCAGGGTCAGGAGCAGTGTCAGGACCAGTGCCAGTGTCAGAAGCAGTGTCAGGACCAGTGTCAGTGACAGGAGCAGTGTCAGTGTCAGAAGCAGTCTGAGGACAAGTGTCAGTTACAGGAGCAGTGTCAGTGTCAGGATCAGTCTCAGTCTCTGTGCCGGGAGCAGTGTCAGTGTCAGAGTCACTGTCATGAGCAGTGTCAGTGTCATGTCAGGAGCAGTGTCAGTGTCAGTGTCAGGAGCTGTGTCAGGAGCTGTGTCAGTGTCAGGAGCAGTGTCAGGAGCTGTTTCAGGAGCAGGGTAAGTGTCTGGAGCAGTGTCGGGACCAGTGCCAGTGTCAGAAGCAGTGTCAGCACTAGTGTCAGTGACAGGAGCAGTGTCAGTGTCAGGAGCATTGTCCGGAGCAGTGTCCGTGTCAGGAGCAGTATTAGGAGCATTGTCAGCATCAGGAGGAGTGTCAGTGTCACGAGAAGTGTCAGGAGAAGTGTCAGGAGCAGTGTCAGAAGCAGTGTCAGGTGCAGTGTCAGACTCAGGAGCCGTGTCAGCAGCACTGACAGGATCAGCAGCAGTGTCTGTGTCAGGAGCAGTGTCAGTGTCAGAAGCTGTGTCAGGAGCAGGGTCAGTGTCAGGATCAGTGTCAGGGGCAGTGTCAGGAGCAGCGTCAGTGTCAGGAGCAGTGTCAGTAGCAGTGAGAGTGACAGTGTCAGGAGCAGTGTCTGTGTCAGTACCAGGTGCAGTGTCTGTGTCAGGACCAGCTTCAATGTCAGGCGCAATGTCAGGAGCAGTTTCAGGACCAGCAAGTGCCAGAAGCAGTCTCAGGACAAGTGTCAGACACAAGAGCAGTATCAGTGTCTGTGACGGGAGCAGTGTCAGTGTCAGGAGTAGTGTCAGGGGCATTGTCAGGATCAGCAGCAGTGTCAGTGTCAGGAGCAGTGTCAGGAGCAGTGTCAGCGTCAGGAGCAGTGTCAATGTCAGGAGCAGTGTCAGGAGCAGTGTCAGGAGCAGTGTCAGTGTCAGGAGCAGTGTCAGGAGCAGGGTCAGTTTCAGGAGCTGTGTCAGGAGCACTGTCATGGAGCAGTGTATGTGTAGGGAGCAGTGTCAGGAGAAGTGTCACGAGCTGTGTCAGGAGCAGTGTCAGTGTCAGGAGCAGTTTCAGGAGCATTACCAGTATCAGCAGCAGTGTCTGTGTCAGTAGCAGTGTCAGGAGCAGTGTCAGTGTGAAGAGCAGTCTGAGGAGCAGTGTCAGCGACAGGAGCAGTGTCAGTGTCAGTGTCACTGTCATCAGCAGTGTCAGCGTCAGTGTCAGGAGCACTGTCGGGAGCATTGTCAGGATCAGCAGCAGCGTCAGTGTCAGGAGCAGTGGTAGCAGCAGTGACAGTGTCAGGAGCAGTGTCAGGTGCAGTGTCAGGAGCAGTGTCAGTGTCAGGAGCAGTGTCAGTGTCAGGAGCAGTGTCAGTGTCAGGAGCAGTGACAGGAGCTGTGCCATGAGCAGTGTCAGTGTCAGGAGCAGTGTCAGGTGCAGTGTCAGGAGCAGTGTCAGGAGCAGTGTCAGTGTCAGGAGCAGTGTCAGTGCCAGGAGCAGTGACAGGAGCTGTGCCATGAGCAGTGTCAGTGTCAGGAGCAGTGTCAGGAGCAGTGTCAGGAGCAATGTCAGTGGCAGGAGCTGCGCCAGGAGCAGTGTCAGTGTCAGTGTTAGTGTCAGGAGCAGTGTCAGTGTCAGCGTCAGGAGCAGTGACAGGAGCAGTGTCGGTGTCAGGAGCAGTGTCAGTGTCAGTATCAGGAGCAGTGTCAGTGTCAGGAGCAGTGCCAGGAGCAGTGCCAGGAGCAGCGTCAGTGTCAGGAGCAGTCTCAGGGGCAGTATCATTGTCAGGACCAGCGTGAGGAGCAGTGTCAGTGTCAGGAGCAGTGTGAGGACCAGTGTCAGTTTCAGGAGCAGTGTCAGGACCAGTGGCAGTGCCAGGAGCAGTGTCAGGTGCAGTGTCAGTGTCAGGACCAGTGTCAGGAGCAGAGTCAGTGTCAGGAGCAGTGTGTGGAGCCGTGCCAGTGTTAGTTGCAGTGTCTGGAGCAGCGTCAGGAGCAGTGGCAGTGTCAGTAGCAGTGTCAGTGTCAGTACCAGAAACAGTGCCTGTGTCAGGAGCAGTGTCAGTGTCAGTACCAGGTGCAGTACCTGTGTCAGGAGCAGTGTCAGGAGCAGCGTCAGGGGCAGTGCCAGGAGCAGTGTCAGTGTCAGCATCAGGAGCAGCGTCAGTGTCAGGAGCAGTGCCAGGAGCAGTGTCAGTGTCAGGAGGAGTGTGAGGAGCAGTTTGAGGTGTAGTGTCAGTGTCAGGAGCAGTGTCAGTGTCAGGTGCTGCGTCAGGAGCAGTATCAGTGTCAGGAGGAGTGTCTGGAGCAGTGTCAGGAGCAGTGTCAGTGTCAGGAGCAGTGTCAGTAGCAGTGAGAGTGTCAGTATCAGGAGCAGTGTCAGAAGCAGTGACAGGAGCATTGTCAGTATCAGCAGAAGTGTCTGTGTCAGGAGCAGTGTAGGAGCAGTGTCAGTGTCACGAGCTGTGTGAGGAGCAGTGTCAGTGTCAGGAGCATTGTCAGGAGCAGTGTCTGTGTCACGAGCAGTGTCAGGAGCAGTGTCAGGAGCAGTGTCAGTGTCAGGTGCAGTGTCAGGACAAGTGCCATTGTCAGGAGCAGTGTCAGTGTGAGCAGCCGTGTCAGGAACAGTGGCAGGAGCAGTGTCACCGTCACGAGCTGTGTCAGGAGCAGTGTCAGTGTCTGGAGCAACGTCACGAGCAGTGTCAGTAGCAGTGTCAGGAGCTTTGTCAAGATCAGCAGCAGTGTCAGTGTCAGGAGCAGTGCCAGGAGCAGTGCCAGTGTCAGGAGCAGTGTGAGGAGCAGTGTCAGTGTCAGGATCCGTGTCTGTGTCAGTGTCAGGAGCAGTGTCAGGAGAATTCTCAGGATCAGCAGCAGTGTCAGCGTCAGGAGCAGTGTCAGGAGCAGTGTCAGTTACAGGAGCTATTTCAGGAGTTGTGTCAGGTGCACTATCAGTGTCAGTGTCTGGAGCAGTGTCAAGAGCATTGTCAGGATCAGCAGCAGTGTGAGCAGCCGTGTCAGTGTCAGGAGCAGTTTCAGGAGCAGTATCAGTATCAGCAGCAGTTTCTGTGTCAGTAGCAGTGTCAGGAGCAGTGTCTGTGTGAAGAGTAGTGTGAGGAGCAGTGTCACTGACAGGAGCAGTGTCAGTGACAGTGTCACTGTCATCAGCAGAGTCAGCGTCAGTGTCAGGAGCACTGTCAGGAGCATTGTCAGGATCAGCAGCAACGTCAGTGTCAGGAGCAGTGGTAGCAGTAGTGACAGTGTCAGGAGCAGTGTCAGGTGCAGTGTCAGGAGCAGTGTCAGTGTCAGGAGCAGCGACAGGAGCTGTGCCATGAGCAGTGTCATTGTCAGGAGCAGTGTCAGGAGCAGTGTCAGGAGCAGTGTCAGTGGCAGGAGCTGTGCCAGGAGCAGTGTCAGTGTCAGGAGCAGTGTCAGGAGCAGTGTCAGCGTCAGGAGCAGTGACAGGCGCAGTGTCGGTGTCAGGAGCAGTGTCAGTGTCAGCATCAGGAGCAGTGTCAGTGTCAGGAAGCAGTGCCAGGAGCAGTGCCTGGAGCAGCGTCAGTGTCAGGAGCAGTCTCAGGGGCAGTATCATTGTCAGGACCAGCGTGAGGAGCAGTGTCAGTGTCAGGAGCAGTGTGAGGAAAAGTGTCAGTGTCACGCGTTGTGTCAGGAGCAGTGTCAGAAGCAGTGTCAGTGACAGTAGCTGTGTCTGGAGCAGTGTCAGTGTCTGGAGCAGTGTCAGGAGCAGTGTCAGGAGCAGGGTCAGTGTCACGAGCTGTGTCAGGAGCAGTGTCATGGAGCAGTGTCAGTGTCACGAGCAGTGTCAGGAGAAGTGTCAGGAGCAGTGTCAGAAGCAGTGTCAGGTGCAGTGTCAGACTCAGGAGCCGTGTCAGCAGCACTGACAGGATCAGCAGCAGTGTCTGTGTCAGGAGCAGTGTCAGGAGCAGCGTCAGGAGCAGTGACAGGAGCAGTGTCAGTGTCAGCATCAGGAGCAGCGTCAGTGTCAGGAGCAGTTCCAGGAGCAGTGTCAGTGTCAGGAGGAGTGTCCGGAGCAGTTTGAGGTGTAGTGTCAGTGTCAGGAGCAGTGTCAGTGCCAGGAGCTGTGTCAGGAGCAGTGTCAGTGTCAGGAGGAGTGTCTGGAGCAGTGTCAGGAGCAGTGTCAGTAGCAGTGAGAGTGTCAGTATCAGGAGCAGTGTCAGAAGCAGTGACAGGAGCATTGTCAGTATCAGCAGAAGTGTCTGTGTCAGGAGCAGTGTCAGGAGCAGTGTCAGTGTCAGAAGCTGTGTCAGGAGCAGGGTCAGTGTCAGGATCAGTGTCAGGGGCAGTGTCAGGAGCAGTGTCAGTGTCAGGAGCAGTGTCAGTAGCAGTGAGAGTGACAGTGTCAGGAGCAGTGTCAGTGTCAGTACCAGGTGCAGTGTCTGTGTCAGGACCAGCTTCAATGTCAGGCGCAATGTCAGGAGCAGTTTCAGGACAAGTGTCAGACACAGGAGCAGTATCAGTGTCTGTGACGGGAGCAGTGTCAGTGTCAGTGTCACAGTCATGAGCAGTGTGAGCGTCAGTGTCAGGAGCAGTGTCAGTGTCAGTGTCAGGAGCAGTGTCAGTTTCGGGAGCAGTGTCAGAAGCAGTGTCAGGAGCATTGTCAGTATCAGCAGCAGTGTCTGTGTCAGGAGTAGTGTCAGGAGCAGTGTCAGTGTCAGGAGCAAAGTCAGGTCCAGCGACAATGTAAGGAGCAGTGTCAGGACCAGTGCCAGTGTCAGAAGCAGTCTCAGGACAAGTGTCAGTTACAGGAGCAGTGTCAGTGTCAGGATCAGTCTCAGTCTCTGTGCCGGGAGCAGTGTCAGTGTCAGAGTCACTGTCATGAGCAGTGTCAGTGTCAGTGTCAGGAGCAGTGTCAGTGTCAGTGTCAGGAGCTGTGTCAGGAGCTGTGTCAGTGTCAGGAGCAGTGTCAGGAGCTGTTTCAGGAGCAGGGTAAGTGTCTGGAGCAGTGTCGGGACCAGTGCCAGTGTCAGAAGCAGTGTCAGCACTAGTGTCAGTGACAGGAGCAGTGTCAGTGTCAGGAGCATTGTCCGGAGCAGTGTCCGTGTCAGGAGCAGTATTAGGAGCATTGTCAGCATCAGGAGGAGTGTCAGGGTCAGGAGCAGTGTCAGGACCAGTGCCAGTGTCAGAAGCAGTGTCAGGACCAGTGTCAGTGACAGGAGCAGTGTCAGTGTCAGGAGCATCGCTCGGAGCCATGTCTGTGCCAGGAGCAGCGTCAGGAGCATTGTCAGGATCAGCAGCAGCGTCAGTGTCAGGAGCAGTGGTAGTAGCAGTGACAGTGTCAGGAGCAGCGTCAGGTGCAGTGTCAGGAGCAGTGTCAGTGTCAGGAGCAGTGTCAGTGCCAGGAGCAGTGACAGGAGCTGTGCCATGAGCAGTGTCAGTGTCAGGAGCAGTGTCAGGAGCAGTGTCAGGAGCAGTGTCAGTGGCAGGAGCTGCGCCAGTAGCAGTGTCAGTGTCAGGAGCAGTGTCAGGAGCAGTGTCAGCGTCAGGAGCAGTGACAGGAGCAGTGTCGGTGTCAGGAGCAGTGTCAGTGTCAGTACCAGGAGCAGTGTCAGTGTCAGGAGCAGTGCCAGGAGCAGTGCCAGGAGCAGCGTCAGTGGCAGGAGCAGTCTCAGGGGCAGTATCATTGTCAGGACCAGCGTGAGGAGCAGTGTCAGTGTCAGGAGCAGTGTGAGGACCAGTGTCAGTTTCAGGAGCAGTGTCAGGACCAGTGGCAGTAGCAGTGAGAGTGTCAGTATCAGGAGCAGTGTCAGAAGCAGTGACAGGAGCATTGTCAGTATCAGCAGAAGTGTCTGTGTCAGGAGCGGTGTCAGGAGCAGTGTCAGTGTCAGAAGCTGTGTCAGGAGCAGGGTCAGTGTCAGGATCAGTGTCAGGGGCAGTGTCAGGAGCAGTGTCAGTGTCAGGAGCAGTGTCAGTAGCAGTGAGAGTGACAGTGTCAGGAGCAGTGTCAGTGTCAGTACCAGGTGCAGTGTCTGTGTCAGGACCAGCTTCAATGTCAGGCGCAATGTCAGGAGCAGTTTCAGGACAAGTGTCAGACACAGGAGCAGTATCAGTGTCTGTGACGGGAGCAGTGTCAGTGTCAGTGTCACAGTCATGAGCAGTGTGAGCGTCAGTGTCAGGAGCAGTGTCAGTGTCAGTGTCAGGAGCAGTGTCAGTTTCGGGAGCAGTGTCAGAAGCAGTGTCAGGAGCATTGTCAGTATCAGCAGCAGTGTCTGTGTCAGGAGTAGTGTCAGGAGCAGTGTCAGTGTCAGGAGCAGAGTCAGGTCCAGCGCCAATGTAAGGAGCAGTGTCAGGACCAGTGCCAGTGTCAGAAGCAGTCTCAGGACAAGTGTCAGTTACAGGAGCAGTGTCAGTGACAGGATCAGTCTCAGTCTCTGTGCCGGGAGCAGTGTCAGTGTCAGAGTCACTGTCATGAGCAGTGTCAGTGTCAGTGTCAGGAGCAGTGTCAGTGTCAGTGTCAGGAGCTGTGTCAGGAGCAGTGTCAGTGTCAGGAGCAGTGTCAGGAGCTGTTTCAGGAGCAGGGTAAGTGTCTGGAGCAGTGTCGGGACCAGTGCCAGTGTCAGAAGCAGTGTCAGCACTAGTGTCAGTGACAGGAGCAGTGTCAGTGTCAGGAGCATTGTCCGGAGCAGTGTCCGTGTCAGGAGCAGTATTAGGAGCATTGTCAGCATCAGGAGGAGTGTCAGGGTCAGGAGCAGTGTCAGGACCAGTGCCAGTGTCAGAAGCAGTGTCAGGACCAGTGTCAGTGACAGGAGCAGTGTCAGTGTCAGGAGCATCGCTCGGAGCCATGTCTGTGCCAGGAGCAGCGTCAGGAGCATTGTCAGGATCAGCAGCAGCGTGAGTGTCAGGAGCAGTGGTAGTAGCAGTGACAGTGTCAGGAGCAGTGTCAGGTGCAGTGTCAGGAGCAGTGTCAGTGTCAGGAGCAGTGTCAGTGCCAGGAGCAGTGACAGGAGCTGTGCCATGAGCAGTGTCAGTGTCAGGAGCAGTGTCAGGAGCAGTGTCAGGAGCAGTGTCAGTGGCAGGAGCTGCGCCAGGAGCAGTGCCAGTGTCAGGAGCAGTGTCAGGAGCAGTGTCAGCGTCAGGAGCAGTGACAGGAGCAGTGTCGGTGTCAGGAGCAGTGTCAGTGTCAGTACCAGGAGCAGTGTCAGTGTCAGGAGCAGTGCCAGGAGCAGTGCCAGGAGCAGCGTCAGTGGCAGGAGCAGTCTCAGGGGCAGTATCATTGTCAGGACCAGCGTGAGGAGCAGTGTCAGTGTCAGGAGCAGTGTGAGGACCAGTGTCAGTTTCAGGAGCAGTGTCAGGACCAGTGGCAGTGCCAGGAGCAGTGTCAGGTGCAGTGTCAGGAGCAGTGTCAGTGTCAGGAGCAGTGTCAGTGCCAGGAGCAGTGACAGGAGCTGTGCCATGAGCAGTGTCAGTGTCAGGAGCAGTGTCAGGAGCAGTGTCAGGAGCAGTGTCAGTGGCAGGAGCTGCGCCAGGAGCAGTGCCAGTGTCAGGAGCAGTGTCAGGAGCAGTGTCAGCGTCAGGAGCAGTGACAGGAGCAGTGTCGGTGTCAGGAGCAGTGTCAGTGTCAGTACCAGGAGCAGTGTCAGTGTCAGGAGCAGTGCCAGGAGCAGTGCCAGGAGCAGCGTCAGTGGCAGGAGCAGTCTCAGGGGCAGTATCATTGTCAGGACCAGCGTGAGGAGCAGTGTCAGTGTCAGGAGCAGTGTGAGGACCAGTGTCAGTTTCAGGAGCAGTGTCAGGACCAGTGGCAGTGCCAGGAGCAGTGTCAGGTGCAGTGTCAGTGTCAGGAGCAGTGTCAGGAGCAGTGTCAGTGTCAGGAGCAGTGTGAGGAGCCGTGCCAGTGTTAGTTGCAGTGTCTGGAGCAGCGTCAGGAGCAGTGGCAGTGTCAGTAGCAGTGTCAGTGTCAGTACCAGAAACAGTGCCTGTGTCAGGAGCAGTGTCAGTGTCAGTACCAGGTGCAGTACCTGTGTCAGGAGCAGTGTCAGGAGCAGCGTCAGGAGCAGTGCCAGGAGCAGTGTCAGTGTCAGTGTCTGGAGCAGTGTCAGGAGCAGTGACAGGTTCAGGAGCAGTGTCAGTGTCAGGAGCAGTGTAGGAGCAGGGTCAGTTTCAGGAGCTGTGTCAGGAGCAGTGTCATGGAGCAGTGTCAGTGTAGGGAGCAGTGTCAGGAGAAGTGTCACGAGCTGTGTCAGGAACAGTGTCAGTGTCAGGAGCAGTTTCAGGAGCATTATCAGTATCAGCAGCAGCGTCTGTGTCAGTAGCAGTGTCAGGAGCTGTGTCAGTGTGAAGAGCAGTCTGAGGAGCAGTGTCAGTGACAGGAGCAGTGTCAGTGTCAGTGTCACTGTCATCAGCAGTGTCAGCGTCGGTGTCAGGAGCACTGTCAGGAGCATTGTCAGGATCAGCAGCAGCGTCAGTGTCAGGAGCAGTGGTAGCAGCAGTGACAGTGTCAGGAGCAGTGTCAGGTGCAGTGTCATTAGCAGTGTCAGTGTCAGGAGCAGTGTCAGTGTCAGGAGCAGTGACAGGAGCTGTGCCATGAGCAGTGTCAGTGTCAGGAGCAGTGTCAGGAGCAGTGTCAGTGGCAGGAGCTGTGCCAGGAGCAGTGTCAGAGTCAGTATCAGGAGCAGCGTTAGTGTCAGGAGCAGTGCCAGGAGCAGTGTCAGTGTCAGGAGCAGTGTCAGGAGCAGTGTCAGTGTCAGAAGCTGTGTCAGGAGCAGGGTCAGTGTCAGGATCAGTGACGGGGGCAGTGCCAGTGTCAGTTGCAGTGTCTGGAGCAGCGTCAGGAGCAGTGACAGTGTCAGGAGCAGTGTCAGTGTCAGTACCAGGTGCAGTGTCTGTGTCAGGACCAGCGGCAATGTCAGGAGCAATGTCAGGAGCAGTGTCAGGACCAGCCAGTGTCAGAAGCAGTCTCAGGACAAGTGTTAGACACAGGAGCAGTGTCAGTGTCAGGATCAGTGTCAGTGTCTGTGACGGGAGCAGTGTCAGTGTCAGTGTCACAGTCATGAACAGTGTCAGCATCAGTGTCAGGAGCAGTGTCAGGAGCATTGTCAGGATCAGTAGCAGTGTCAGTGTCAGGAGCAGTGCCAGGAGCAGTGTCAGGAGCAGTGTCAGTGTCAGGAGCAGTGCGAGGAGCCGTGCCAGTGTCAGTTGCAGTGTCTGGTGCAGCGTCAGGAGCAGTGGCAGTGTCAGTAGCAGTGCCAGTGTCAGTACCAGAAACAGTGCCTGTGTCAGGAGCAGTGTCAGTGTCAGTACCAGGTGCAGTGCCTGTGTCAGGAGCAGTGTCAGGAGCAGCGTCAGGAGCAGTGCCAGGAGCAGTGTCAGGAGCAGTGTCAGTGTCAGGAGCAGTGTCAGGAGCAGTGTCAGTGTCAGGAGCAGTGTCAGTAGCAGTGAGGGTGATAGTGTCAGTAGCAGTGTCAGTGTCAGTACCAGGTGCAGTGTCTGTGTCAGGACCAGCTTCAATGTCAGGCGCAATGTCAGGAGCAGTTTCAGGACCAGCAAGTGCCGGAAGCAGTCTCAGGACAAGTGTCAGACACAGGAGCAGTATCAGTGTCTGTGACGGGAGCAGTGTCAGTGTCAGTGTCACAGTCATGAGCAGTGTGAGCGTCAGTGTCAGGAGCAGTGTCAGTGTCAGTGTCAGGAGCAGTGTCAGTTTCGGGAGCAGTGTCAGAAGCAGTGTCAGGAGCATTGCCAGTATCAGCAGCAGTGTCTGTGTCAGGAGCAGTGTCAGGAGCAGTGTCAGTGTCATGAGCAGAGTCAGGTCCAGCGCCAATGTAAGGAGCAGTGTCAGGACCAGTGCCAGTGTCAGAAGCAGTCTCAGGACAAGTGTCAGTTACAGGAGCAGTGTCAGTGTCAGGATCAGTCTCAGTCTCTGTGCCGGGAGCAGTGTCAGTGTCAGAGTCACTGTCATGAGCAGTGTCAGGAGCAGTGTCAGTGCCAGGAGCAGTGTCAGGAGCAGTGTCAGTGTCAGGAGCAGTGTCAGTAGCAGTGAGAGTGACAGTGTCAGTAGCAGTGTCAGTGTCAGTACCAGGTGCAGTGTCTGTGTCAGGACCAGCTTCAATGTCAGGCGCAATGTCAGGAGCAGTTTCAGGACCAGCAAGTGCCACAAGCAGTCTCAGGACAAGTGTCAGACACAGGAGCAGTATCAGTGTCTGTGACGGGAGTAGTGTCAGTGTCAGGAACAGTGTCAGGAGCATTGTCAGGATCAGCAGCAGTGTCAGTGTCAGGAGCAGTGTCAGGAGCAGTGTCAGTGTCAGGAGCAGTGTCAATGTCAGGAGCAGTGTCAGGAGCAGTGTGAGGAGCAGTGTCAGTGTCAGGAGCAGTGTCAGGAGCAGTGACAGGAGCAGTGGCAGGAGCAGTTTCGGTGTCAGGAGCAGTGTCAGGAGCAGTGTCAGGAGCAGTGTCAGTGTCAGAAGCAGTGTCAGGAGCAGTGTCATCGTCAGGAGCTGTGTCAGAAGTAGTTTCAGGAGCAGTGTCAGTGTCAGTGTCTGGAGCAGTGTCAGGAGCAGTGTCAGGTTCAGGAGCAGTGTCAGTGTCAGGAGCAGTGTAGGAGCAGTGTCAGTGTCACGGGCTGTGTGAGGAGCAGTGTCAGTGTCAGGAGCGTTGTCAGGAGTAGTGTCTGTGTCACGAGCAGTGTCAGGAGCAGTGCCAGGAGCAGTGTCAGGACCAGTGCCATTGTCAGGAGCAGTGTCAGTGTGAGCAGCCGTGTCAGGAACAATGGCAGGAGCAGTGTCACCGTCACGAGCTGTGTCAGGAGCAGTGTCAGTGTCTGGAACAACGTCACGAGCAGTGTCAGTAGCAGTGTCAGGAGCTTTGTCAGGATCAGCAGCAGTGTCAGTGTCAGGAGCAGTGCCAGGAGCAGTGCCAGTGTCAGGAGCAGTGTCAGTGTCAGGAGCAGTGTCAGTGTCAGGAGCAGTGACAGGAGCTGTGCCATGAGCAGTGTCAGTGTCAGGAGCAGTGTCAGGTGCAGTGTCAGGAGCAGTGTCAGGAGCAGGGTCAGTTTCAGGAGCAGTGTCAGTGTCAGGAGCAGTGACAGGAGCTGTGCCATGAGCAGTGTCAGTGTCAGGAGCATTGTCTGGAGCAGTGTCAGGAGCAGTTCCTGGAGCAGTGTCAGTGTCAGGAGGAGTGTCAGGAGCAGTTTGAGGTGTAGTGTCAGTGTCAGGAGCAGTGTCAGTGCCAGGAGCTGTGTCAGGAGCAGTGTCAGTGTCAGGAGGAGTGTCTGGAGCAGTGTCAGGAGCAGTGTCATTGTCAGGAGCAGTGTCAGTAGCAGTGAGAGTGTCAGTATCAGGAGCAGTGTCAGAAGCAGTGACAGGAGCATTGTCAGTATCAGCAGAAGTGTCTGTGTCAGGAGCAGTGTCAGGAGCAGTGTCAGTGTCAGAAGCTGTGTCAGGAGCAGGGTCAGTGTCAGGATCAGTGTCAGGGGCAGTGCCAGTGTCGGTTGCAGTGTCTGGAGCAGCGTCAGGAGCAGTGACAGTGTCAGGAGCAGTGTCAGTGTCAGTACCAGGTGCAGTGTCTGTGTCAGGACCAGCTTCAATGTCAGGCGCAATGTCAGGAGCAGTTTCAGGACCAGCAAGTGCCAGAAGCAGTCTCAGTACAAGTGTCAGACACAGGAGCAGTATCAGTGTCTGTGACAGGAGCAGTGTCAGTGTCAGGAGTAGTGTCAGGGGCATTGTCAGGATCAGCAGCAGTGTCACTGTCAGGAGCAGTGTCAGGAGCAGTCTCAGTGTCAGGAGCAGTGTCAATGTCAGGAGCGGTGTCAGGAGCAGTGTCAGGAGCAGTGTCAGTGTCAGGAGCAGTGTCAGGAGCAGTGACAGGAGCAGTGGCAGGAGCAGTGTCGGTGTCAGGAGCAGTGTCTGGAGCAGTGTCAGTAGCAGTGTCAGGAGCAGTGTCAGTGGCAGGATTTGTGCCAGGAGCAGTGTCAGAGTCAGTATCAGGAGCAGCGTTAGTGTCAGGAGCAGTGCCAGGAGCAGTGTCAGTGTCTGGAGCCGTGTCAGGAGCAGTGTCAGTGTCAGAAGCTGTGTCAGGAGCAGGGTCAGTGTCAGGATCAGTGACGGGGGCAGTGCCAGTGTCAGTTGCAGTGTCTGGAGCAGCGTCAGGAGCAGTGACAGTGTCAGGAGCAGTGTCAGGTGCAGTGTCAGTGTCAGGAGCAGTGTCAGGAGCAGTGTCAGTGTCAGGAGCAGTGTGAGGACCAGTGGCAGTGCCAGGAGCAGTGTCAGGTGCAGTGTCAGTGTCAGGAGCAGTGTCAGGAGCAGTGTCAGTGTCAGGAGCAGTGTCAGGAGCAGTGTCAGCGTCAGGAGCAGTGACAGGAGCAGTGTCGGTGACAGGAGCAGTGTCAGTGTCAGTATCAGGAGCAGTGTCAGTGTCAGGAGCAGTGCCAGGAGCAGTGCCAGGAGCAGCGTCAGTGTCAGGAGCAGTCTCAGGGGCAGTATCATTGTCAGGACCAGCGTGAGGAGCAGTGTCAGTGTCAGGAGCAGTGTGAGGACCAGTGTCAGTTTCAGGAGCAGTGTCAGGACCAGTGGCAGTGCCAGGAGCAGTGTCAGGTGCAGTGTCAGTGTCAGGAGCAGTGTCAGGAGCAGTGTCAGTGCCAGGAGCAGTGTGAGGAGCCGTGCCAGTGTTAGTTGCAGTGTCTGGAGCAGCGTCAGGAGCAGTGGCAGTGTCAGTAGCAGTGTCAGTGTCAGTACCAGAAACAGTGCCTGTGTCAGGAGCAGTGTCAGTGTCAGTACCAGGTGCAGTACCTGTGTCAGGAGCAGTGTCAGGAGCAGCGTCAGGAGCAGTGCCAGGAGCAGTGTCAGTGTCAGCATCAGGAGCAGCGACAGTGTCAGGAGCAGTGCCAGGAGCAGTCTCAGTGTCAGGAGCAGTGTCAGTAGCAGTGAGAGTGTCAGTATCAGGAGCAGTGTCAGAAGCAGTGACAGGAGCATTGTCAGTATCAGCAGAAGTGTCTGTGTTAGGAGCAGTGTCAGGAGCAGTGTCAGTGTCAGTGTCAGGAGCTGTGTCAGGAGCTGTGTCAGTGTCAGGAGCAGTGTCAGGAGCTGTTTCAGGAGCAGGGTAAGTGTCTGGAGCAGTGTCGGGGCCAGTGCCAGTGTCAGAAGCAGTGTCAGCACTAGTGTCAGTGACAGGAGCAGTGTCAATGTCAGGAGCATTGTCCGGAGCAGTGTCCGTGTCAGGAGCAGTATTAGGTGCATTGTCAGCATCAGGAGGAGTGTCAGGGTCAGGAGCAGTGTCAGGACCAGTGCCAGTGTCAGAAGCAGTGTCAGGACCAGTGTCAGTGACAGGAGCAGTGTCAGTGTCAGGAGCATCGTTCGGAGCCATGTCTGTGCCAGGAGCAGCGTCGGGAGCATTGTCAGGATCAGCAGCAGCGTCAGTGTCAGGAGCAGTGGTAGTAGCAGTGACAGTGTCAGGAGCAGTGTCAAGTGCAGTGTCAGGAGCAGTGTCGGTGTCAGGAGCAGTGTCAGTGCCAGGAGCAGTGACAGGAGCTGTGCCATGAGCAGTGTCAGTGTCAGGAGCAGTGTCAGGAGCAGTGTCAGGAGCAATGTCAGTGGCAGGAGCTGCGCCAGGAGCAGTGTCAGTGTCAGTGTTAGTGTCAGGAGCAGTGTCAGTGTCAGCGTCAGGAGCAGTGACAGGAGCAGTGTCGGTGTCAGGAGCAGTGTCAGTGTCAGTATCAGGAGCAGTGTCAGTGTCAGGAGCAGTGCTAGGAGCAGTGCCAGGAGCAGCGTCAGTGTCAGGAGCAGTCTCAGGGGCAGTATCATTGTCAGGACCAGCGTGAGGAGCAGTGTCAGTGTCAGGAGCAGTGTGAGGACCAGTGTCAGTTTCAGGAGCAGTGTCAGGACCAGTGGCAGTGCCAGGAGCAGTGTCAGGTGCAGTGTCTGTGTCAGGACCAGTGTCAGGAGCAGAGTCAGTGTCAGGAGCAGTGTGAGGAGCCGTGCCAGTGTTAGTTGCAGTGTCTGGACCAGCGTCAGGAGCAGTGGCAGTGTCAGTAGCAGTGTCAGTGTCAGTACCAGAAACAGTGCCTGTGTCAGGAGCAGTGTCAGTGTCAGTACCAGGTGCAGTACCTGTGTCAGGAGCAGTGTCAGGAGCAGCGTCAGGGGCAGTGCCAGGAGCAGTGCCAGTGTCAGCATCAGGAGCAGCGTCAGTGTCAGGAGCAGTGCCAGGAGCAGTGTCAGTGTCAGGAGGAGTGTGAGGAGCAGTTTGAGGTGTAGTGTCAGTGTCAAGAGCAGTGTCAGTGTCAGGTGCTGCGTCAGGAGCAGTATCAGTGTCAGGAGGAGTGTCTGGAGCAGTGTCAGGAGCAGTGTCAGTGTCTGGAGCAACGTCACGAGCAGTGTCAGTAGCAGTGTCAGGAGCTTTGTCAAGATCAGCAGCAGTGTCAGTGTCAGGAGCAGTGCCAGGAGCAGTGCCAGTGTCAGGAGCAGTGTGAGGAGCAGTGTCAGTGTCAGGATCCGTGTCTGTGTCAGTGTCAGGAGCAGTGTCAGGAGAATTCTCAGGATCAGCAGCAGTGTCAGCGTCAGGAGCAGTGTCAGGAGCAGTGTCAGTTACAGGAGCTATTTCAGGAGTTGTGTCAGGTGCACTATCAGTGTCAGTGTCTGGAGCAGTGTCAAGAGCATTGTCAGGATCAGCAGCAGTGTGAGCAGCCGTGTCAGTGTCAGGAGCAGTTTCAGGAGCAGTATCAGTATCAGCAGCAGTTTCTGTGTCAGTAGCAGTGTCAGTGTCAGGAAGCAGTGCCAGGAGCAGTGCCTGGAGCAGCGTCAGTGTCAGGAGCAGTCTCAGGGGCAGTATCATTGTCAGGACCAGCGTGAGGAGCAGTGTCAGTGTCAGGAGCAGTGTGAGGACCAGTGTCAGTGTCACGAGTTGTGTCAGGTGCAGTGTCAGAAGCAGTGTCAGTGACAGTAGCTGTGTCTGGAGCAGTGTCAGTGTCTGGAGCAGTGTCAGGAGCAGTGTCAAGAGCAGGGTCAGTGTCACGAGCTGTGTCAGGAGCAGTGTCATGGAGCAGTGTCAGTGTCACGAGCAGTGTCAGGAGAAGTGTCAGGAGCAGTGTCAGAAGCAGTGTCAGGTGCAGTGTCAGACTCAGGAGCCGTGTCAGCAGCACTGACAGGATCAGCAGCAGTGTCTGTGTCAGGAGCAGTGTCAGGAGCAGTGTCAGTGTCAGAAGCTGTGTCAGTAGCAGTGAGAGTGATAGTGTCAGTAGCAGTGTCAGTGTCAGTACCAGGTGCAGTGTCTGTGTCAGGACCAGCTTCAATGTCAGGCGCAATGTCAGGAGCAGTTTCAGGACCAGCAAGTGCCGGAAGCAGTCTCAGGACAAGTGTCAGACACAGGAGCAGTATCAGTGTCTGTGACGGGAGCAGTGTCAGTGTCAGTGTCACAGTCATGAGCAGTGTGAGCGTCAGTGTCAGGAGCAGTGTCAGTGTCAGTGTCAGGAGCAGTGTCAGTTTCGGGAGCAGTGTCAGAAGCAGTGTCAGGAGCATTGTCAGTATCAGCAGCAGTGTCTGTGTCAGGAGCAGTGTCAGGAGCAGTGTCAGTGTCATGAGCAGAGTCAGGTCCAGCGCCAATGTAAGGAGCAGTGTCAGGACCAGTGCCAGTGTCAGAAGCAGTCTCAGGACAAGTGTCAGTTACAGGAGCAGTGTCAGTGTCAGGATCAGTCTCAGTCTCTGTGCCGGGAGCAGTGTCAGTGTCAGAGTCACTGTCATGAGCAGTGTCAGGAGCAGTGTCAGTGCCAGGAGCAGTGTCAGGAGCAGTGTCAGTGTCAGGAGCAGTGTCAGTAGCAGTGAGAGTGACAGTGTCAGTAGCAGTGTCAGTGTCAGTACCAGGTGCAGTGTCTGTGTCAGGACCAGCTTCAATGTCAGGCGCAATGTCAGGAGCAGTTTCAGGACCAGCAAGTGCCACAAGCAGTCTCAGGACAAGTGTCAGACACAGGAGCAGTATCAGTGTCTGTGACGGGAGTAGTGTCAGTGTCAGGAACAGTGTCAGGAGCATTGTCAGGATCAGCAGCAGTGTCAGTGTCAGGAGCAGTGTCAGGAGCAGTGTCAGTGTCAGGAGCAGTGTCAATGTCAGGAGCAGTGTCAGGAGCAGTGTGAGGAGCAGTGTCAGTGTCAGGAGCAGTGTCAGGAGCAGTGACAGGAGCAGTGGCAGGAGCAGTTTCGGTGTCAGGAGCAGTGTCAGGAGCAGTGTCAGGAGCAGTGTCAGTGTCAGAAGCAGTGTCAGGAGCAGTGTCATCGTCAGGAGCTGTGTCAGAAGTAGTTTCAGGAGCAGTGTCAGTGTCAGTGTCTGGAGCAGTGCCAGGAGCAGTGTCAGGTTCAGGAGCAGTGTCAGTGTCAGGAGCAGTGTAGGAGCAGTGTCAGTGTCACGAGCTGTGTGAGGAGCATTGTCAGTGTCAGGAGCGTTGTCAGGAGTAGTGTCTGTGTCACGAGCAGTGTCAGGAGCAGTGCCAGGAGCAGTGTCAGGACCAGTGCCATTGTCAGGAGCAGTGTCAGTGTGAGCAGCCGTGTCAGGAACAATGGCAGGAGCAGTGTCACCGTCACGAGCTGTGTCAGGAGCAGTGTCAGTGTCTGGAACAACGTCACGAGCAGTGTCAGTAGCAGTGTCAGGAGCTTTGTCAGGATCAGCAGCAGTGTCAGTGTCAGGAGCAGTGCCAGGAGCAGTGCCAGTGTCAGGAGCAGTGTCAGTGTCAGGAGCAGTGTCAGTGTCAGGAGCAGTGACAGGAGCTGTGCCATGAGCAGTGTCAGTGTCAGGAGCATTGTCTGGAGCAGTGTCAGGAGCAGTTCCTGGAGCAGTGTCAGTGTCAGGAGGAGTGTCAGGAGCAGTTTGAGGTGTAGTGTCAGTGTCAGGAGCTGTGTCAGTGCCAGGAGCTGTGTCAGGAGCAGCGTCAGTGTCAGGAGGAGTGTCTGGAGCAGTGTCAGGAGCAGTGTCATTGTCAGGAGCAGTGTCAGTAGCAGTGAGAGTGTCAGTATCAGTGACAGGAGCATTGTCAGTATCAGCAGAAGTGTCTGTGTCAGGAGCAGTGTCAGGAGCAGTGTCAGTGTCAGAAGCTGTGTCAGGAGCAGGGTCAGTGTCAGGATCAGTGTCAGGGGCAGTGCCAGTGTCGGTTGCAGTGTCTGGAGCAGCGTCAGGAGCAGTGACAGTGTCAGGAGCAGTGTCAGTGTCAGTACCAGGTGCAGTGTCTGTGTCAGGACCAGCTTCAATGTCAGGCGCAATGTCAGGAGCAGTTTCAGGACCAGCAAGTGCCAGAAGCAGTCTCAGTACAAGTGTCAGACACAGGAGCAGTATCAGTGTCTGTGACGCGAGCAGTGTCAGTGTCAGGAGAAGTGTCAGGGGCATTGTCAGGATCAGCAGCAGTGTCACTGTCAGGAGCAGTGTCAGGAGCAGTCTCAGTGTCAGGAGCAGTGTCAATGTCAGGAGCGGTGTCAGGAGCAGTGTCAGGAGCAGTGTCAGTGTCAGGAGCAGTGTCAGGAGCAGTGACAGGAGCAGTGGCAGGAGCAGTGTCGGTGTCAGGAGCAGTGTCTGGAGCAGTGTCAGTAGCAGTGTCAGGAGCAGTGTCAGTGGCAGGATTTGTGCCAGGAGCAGTGTCAGAGTCAGTATCAGGAGCAGCGTTAGTGTCAGGAGCAGTGCCAGGAGCAGTGTCAGTGTCTGGAGCCGTGTCAGGAGCAGTGTCAGTGTCAGAAGCTGTGTCAGGAGCAGGGTCAGTGTCAGGATCAGTGACGGGGGCAGTGCCAGTGTCAGTTGAAGTGTCTGGAGCAGCGTCAGGAGCAGTGACAGTGTCAGGAGCAGTGTCAGGTGCAGTGTCAGTGTCAGGAGCAGTGTCAGGAGCAGTGTCAGTGTCAGGAGCAGTGTGAGGACCAGTGGCAGTGCCAGGAGCAGTGTCAGGTGCAGTGTCAGTGTCAGGAGCAGTGTCAGGAGCAGTGTCAGTGTCAGGAGCAGTGTCAGGAGCAGTGTCAGCGTCAGGAGCAGTGACAGGAGCAGTGTCGGTGACAGGAGCAGTGCCAGGAGCAGTGCCAGGAGCAGCGTCAGTGTCAGGAGCAGTCTCAGGGGCAGTATCATTGTCAGGACCAGCGTGAGGAGCAGTGTCAGTGTCAGGAGCAGTGTGAGGACCAGTGTCAGTTTCAGGAGCAGTGTCAGGACAAGTGGCAGTGCCAGGAGCAGTGTCAGGTGCAGTGTCAGTGTCAGGAGCAGTGTCAGGAGCAGTGTCAGTGCCAGGAGCAGTGTGAGGAGCCGTGCCAGTGTTAGTTGCAGTGTCTGGAGCAGCGTCAGGAGCAGTGGCAGTGTCAGTAGCAGTGTCAGTGTCAGTACCAGAAACAGTGCCTGTGTCAGGAGCAGTGTCAGTGTCAGTACCAGGTGCAGTACCTGTGTCAGGAGCAGTGTCAGGAGCAGCGTCAGGAGCAGTGCCAGGAGCAGTGTCAGTGTCAGCATCAGGAGCAGCGACAGTGTCAGGAGCAGTGCCAGGAGCAGTCTCAGTGTCAGGAGCAGTGTCAGTAGCAGTGAGAGTGTCAGTATCAGGAGCAGTGTCAGAAGCAGTGACAGGAGCATTGTCAGTATCAGCAGAAGTGTCTGTGTTAGGAGCAGTGTCAGGAGCAGTGTCAGTGTCAGGAGCAGAGTCAGGACCAGCGCCAATGTAAGGAGCAGTGTCAGGACCAGTACCAGTGTCAGAGGCAGTCTCAGGACAAGTGTCAGTTACAGGAGCAGTGTCAGTGTCAGGATCAGTCTCAGTCTTTGTGCCGGGAGCAGTGTTAGTGTCAGAGTCACTGTCATGAGCAGTGTCAGTGTTAGTGTCAGGAGCAGTGTCAGTGTCAGTGTCAGGAGCTGTGTCAGGAGCTGTGTCAGTGTCAGGAGCAGTGTCAGGAGCTGTTTCAGGAGCAGGGTAAGTGTCTGGAGCAGTGTCGGGGCCAGTGCCTGTGTCAGAAGCAGTGTCAGCACTAGTGTCAGTGACAGGAGCAGTGTCAGTGTCAGGAGCATTGTCCGGAGCAGTGTCCGTGTCAGGAGCAGTATTAGGAGCATTGTCAGCATCAGGAGGAGTGTCAGGGTCAGGAGCAGTGTCAGGACCAGTGCCAGTGTCAGAAGCAGTGTCAGGACCAGTGTCAGTGACAGGAGCAGTGTCAGTGTCAGGAGCATCGTTCGGAGCCATGTCTGTGCCAGGAGGAGCGTCGGGAGCATTGTCAGGATCAGCAGCAGCGTCAGTGTCAGGAGCAGTGGTAGTAGCAGTGACAGTGTCAGGAGCAGTGTCAGGTGCAGTGTCAGGAGCAGTGTCAGTGTCAGGAGCAGTGTCAGTGCCAGGAGCAGTGACAGGAGCTGTGCCATGAGCAGTGTCAGTGTCAGGAGCAGTGTCAGGAGCAGTGTCAGGAGCAATGTCAGTGGCAGGAGCTGCGCCAGGAGCAGTGTCAGTGTCAGTGTTAGTGTCAGGAGCAGTGTCAGTGTCAGCGTCAGGAGCAGTGACAGGAGCAGTGTCGGTGTCAGGAGCAGTGTCAGTGTCAGTATCAGGAGCAGTGTCAGTGTCAGGAGCAGTGCCAGGAGCAGTGCCAGGAGCAGCGTCAGTGTCAGGAGCAGTCTCAGGGGCAGTATCATTGTCAGGACCAGCGTGAGGAGCAGTGTCAGTGTCAGGAGCAGTGTGAGGACCAGTGTCAGTTTCAGGAGCAGCGTCAGGAGCAGTGGCAGTGTCAGTAGCAGTGTCAGTGTCAGTACCAGAAACAGTGCCTGTGTCGGGAGCAGTGTCAGTGTCAGTACCAGGTGCAGTACCTGTGTCAGGAGCAGTGTCAGGAGCAGCGTCAGGGGCAGTGCCAGGAGCAGTGTCAGTGTCAGCATCAGGAGCAGCGTCAGTGTCAGGAGCAGTGCCAGGAGCAGTGTCAGTGTCAGGAGGAGTGTGAGGAGCAGTTTGAGGTGTAGTGTCAGTGTCAGGAGCAGTGTCAGTGTCAGGTGCTGCGTCAGGAGCAGTATCAGTGTCAGGAGGAGTGTCTGGAGCAGTGTCAGGAGCAGTGTCAGTGTCTGGAGCAACGTCACGAGCAGTGTCAGTAGCAGTGTCAGGAGCTTTGTCAAGATCAGCAGCAGTGTCAGTGTCAGGAGCAGTGCCAGGAGCAGTGCCAGTGTCAGGAGCAGTGTGAGGAGCAGTGTCAGTGACAGGATCCGTGTCTGTGTCAGTGTCAGGAGCAGTGTCAGGAGAATTCTCAGGATCAGCAGCAGTGTCAGCGTCAGGAGCAGTGTCAGGAGCAGTGTCAGTTACAGGAGCTATTTCAGGAGTTGTGTCAGGTGCACTATCAGTGTCAGTGTCTGGAGCAGTGTCAAGAGCATTGTCAGGATCAGCAGCAGTGTGAGCAGCCGTGTCAGTGTCAGGAGCAGTTTCAGGAGCAGTATCAGTATCAGCAGCAGTTTCTGTGTCAGTAGCAGTGTCAGGAGCAGTGTCTGTGTGAAGAGCAGTGTGAGGAGCAGTGTCACTGACAGGAGCGGTGTCAGTGACAGTGTCACTGTCATCAGCAGAGTCAGCGTCAGTGTCAGGAGCACTGTCAGGAGCATTGTCAGGATCAGCAGCAACGTCAGTGTCAGGAGCAGTGGTAGCAGTAGTGACAGTGTCAGGAGCAGTGTCAGGTGCAGTGTCAGGAGCAGCGACAGGAGCTGTGCCATGAGCAGTGTCATTGTCAGGAGCAGTGTCAGGAGCAGTGTCAGGAGCTGTGTCAGTGGCAGGAGCTGTGCCAGGAGCAGTGTCAGTGTCAGGAGCAGTGTCAGGAGCAGTGTCAGCGTCAGGAGCAGTGACAGGCGCAGTGTCGGTGTCAGGAGCAGTGTCAGTGTCAGCATCAGGAGCAGTGTCAGTGTCAGGAAGCAGTGCCAGGAGCAGTGCCTGGAGCAGCGTCAGTGTCAGGAGCAGTCTCAGGGGCAGTATCATTGTCAGGACCAGCGTGAGGAGCAGTGTCAGTGTCAGGAGCAGTGTGAGGACCAGTGTCAGTGTCACGAGTTGTGTCAGGAGCAGTGTCAGAAGCAGTGTCAGTGACAGTAGCTGTGTCTGGAGCAGTGTCAGTGTCTGGAGCAGTGTCAGGAGCAGTGTCAGGAGCAGGGTCAGTGTCACGAGCTGTGTCAGGAGCAGTGTCATGGAGCAGTGTCAGTGTCACGAGCAGTGTCAGGAGAAGTGTCAGGAGCAGTGTCAGAAGCAGTGTCAGGTGCAGTGTCAGACTCAGGAGCCGTGTCAGCAGCACTGACAGGATCAGCAGCAGTGTCTGTGTCAGGAGCAGTGTCAGGAGCAGCGTCAGGAGCAGTGACAGGAGCAGTGTCAGTGTCAGCATCAGGAGCAGCGTCAGTGTCAGGAGCAGTTCCAGGAGCAGTGTCAGTGTCAGGAGGAGTGTCCGGAGCAGTTTGAGGTGTAGTGTCAGTGTCAGGAGCAGTGTCAGTGCCAGGAGCTGTGTCAGGAGCAGTGTCAGTGTCAGGAGGAGTGTCTGGAGCAGTGTCAGGAGCAGTGTCAGTAGCAGTGAGAGTGTCAGTATCAGGAGCAGTGTCAGAAGCAGTGACAGGAGCATTGTCAGTATCAGCAGAAGTGTCTGTGTCAGGAGCAGTGTCAGGAGCAGTGTCAGTGTCAGAAGCTGTGTCAGGAGCAGGGTCAGTGTCAGGATCAGTGTCAGGGGCAGTGTCAGGAGCAGTGTCAGTGTCAGGAGCAGTGTCAGTAGCAGTGAGAGTGACAGTGTCAGGAGCAGTGTCAGTGTCAGTACCAGGTGCAGTGTCTGTGTCAGGACCAGCTTCAATGTCAGGCGCAATGTCAGGAGCAGTTTCAGGACAATTGTCAGACACAGGAGTAGTATCAGTGTCTGTGACGGGAGCAGTGTCAGTGTCAGTGTCACAGTCATGAGCAGTGTGAGCGTCAGTGTCAGGAGCAGTGTCAGTGTCAGTGTCAGGAGCAGTGTCAGTTTCGGGAGCAGTGTCAGAAGCAGTGTCAGGAGCATTGTCAGTATCAGCAGCAGTGTCTGTGTCAGGAGTAGTGTCAGGAGCAGTGTCAGTGTCAGGAGCAGAGTCAGGTCCAGCGCCAATGTAAGGAGCAGTGTCAGGACCAGTGCCAGTGTCAGAAGCAGTCTCAGGACAAGTGTCCGTTACAGGAGCAGTGTCAGTGTCAGGATCAGTCTCAGTCTCTGTGCCGGGAGCAGTGTCAGTGTCAGAGTCACTGTCATGAGCAGTGTCAGTGTCAGTGTCAGGAGCAGTGTCAGTGTCAGTGTCAGGAGCTGTGTCAGGAGCTGTGTCAGTGTCAGGAGCAGTGTCAGGAGCTGCGCCAGGAGCAGTGTCAGTGTCAGGAGCAGTGTCAGTGTCAGGAGCAGAGTCAGGTCCAGCGCCAATGTAAGGAGCAGTGTCAGGACCAGTGCCAGTGTCAGAAGCAGTCTCAGGACAAGTGTCCGTTACAGGAGCAGTGTCAGTGTCAGGATCAGTCTCAGTCTCTGTGCCGGGAGCAGTGTCAGTGTCAGAGTCACTGTCATGAGCAGTGTCAGTGTCAGCGTCAGGAGCAGTGACAGGAGCAGTGTCGGCGTCAGGAGCAGTGTCAGTGTCAGTACCAGGAGCAGTGTCAGTGTCAGGAGCAGTGCCAGGAGCAGTGCCAGGAGCAGCGTCAGTGGCAGGAGCAGTCTCAGGGGCAGTATCATTGTCAGGACCAGCGTGAGGAGCAGTGTCAGTGTCAGGAGCAGTGTGAGGACCAGTGTCAGTTTCAGGAGCAGTGTCAGGACCAATGGCAGTGCCAGGAGCAGTGTCAGGTGCAGTGTCAGTGTCAGGAGCAGTGTCAGGAGCAGTGTCAGTGTCAGGAGCAGTGTGAGGAGCCGTGCCAGTGTTAGTTGCAGTGTCTGGAGCAGCGTCAGGAGCAGTGGCAGTGTCAGTAGCAGTGTCAGTGTCAGTACCAGAAACAGTGCCTGTGTCAGGAGCAGTGTCAGTGTCAGTACCAGGTGCAGTACCTGTGTCAGGAGCAGTGTCAGGAGCAGCGTCAGGAGCAGTGCCAGGAGCAGTGTCAGTGTCAGCATCAGGAGCAGCGTCAGTGTCAGGAGCAGTGCCAGGAGCAGTGTCAGTGTCAGGAGGAGTGTGAGGAGCAGTTTGAGGTGTAGTGTCAGTGTCAGGAGCAGTGTCAGTTTCAGGTGCTGCGTCAGGAGCAGTATCAGTGTCAGGAGGAGTGTCTGGAGCAGTGTCAGGAGCAGTGTCAGTGTCAGGAGCAGTGTCAGGAGCAGTGTCAGTGTCAGAAGCTGTGTCAGGAGCAGGGTCAGTGTCAGGATCAGTGACGGGGGCAGTGCCAGTGTCAGTTGCAGTGTCTGGAGCAGCGTCAGGAGCAGTGACAGTGTCAGGAGCAGTGTCAGTGTCAGTACCAGAAACAGTGCCTGTGTCAGGAGCAGTGCCAGGAGCAGTGTCAGGAGCAGTGTCAGTGTCAGGAGCAGTGTGAGGAGCCGTGCCAGTGTCAGTTGCAGTGTCTGGAGCAGCGTCAGGAGCAGTGGCAGTATCAGTAGCAGTGCCAGTGACAGTACCAGAAACAGTGCCTGTGTCAGGAGCAGTGTCAGTGTCAGTACCAGGTGCAGTGCCTTTGTCAGGAGCAGTGTCAGGAGCAGCGTCAGGAGCAGTGGCAGGAGCAGTGTCAGTGTCAGCATCAGGAGCAGCGTCAGAGTCAGGAGCAGTTCCTGGAGCAGTGTCAGTGTCAGGAGGAGTGTCAGGAGCAGTTTGAGGTGTAGTGTCAGTGTCAGGAGCAGTGTCAGTGCCAGGAGCTGTGTCAGGAGCAGCGTCAGTGTCAGGAGGAGTGTCTGGAGCAGTGTCAGGAGCAGTGTCATTGTCAGGAGCAGTGTCAGTAGCAGTGAGAGTGTCAGTATCAGGAGCAGTGTCAGAAGCAGTGACAGGAGCATTGTCAGTATCAGCAGAAGTGTCTGTGTCAGGAGCAGCGTCAGGAGCAGTGTCAGTGTCAGAAGCTGTGTCAGGAGCAGGGTCAGTGTCAGGATCAGTGTCAGTGTCAGTACCAGGTGCAGTTTCTGTGTCAAGACCAGCTTCAATGTCAGGCGCAATGTCAGGAGCAGTTTCAGGACCAGCAAGTGCCAGAAGCAGTCTCAGGACAAGTGTCAGACACAGGAGCAGTATCAGTGTCTGTGACGGGAGCAGTGTCAGTGTCAGGAGTAGTGTCAGGGGCATTGTCAGGATCAGCAGCAGTGTCAGTGTCAGGAGCAGTGTCAGGAGCAGTGTCAGTGTCAGGAGCAGTGTCAATGTCAGGAGCAGTGTCAGGAGCAGTGTCAGGAGCAGTGTCAGTGTCAGGAGCAGTGTCAGGAGCAGGGTCAGTTTCAGGAGCTGTGTCAGGAGCACTGTCATGGAGCAGTGTATGTGTAGGGAGCAGTGTCAGGAGAAGTGTCACGAGCTGTGTCAGGAGCAGTGTCAGTGTCAGGAGCAGTTTCAGGAGCATTACCAGTATCAGCAGCAGTGTCTGTGTCAGTAGCAGTGTCAGGAGCAGTGTCAGTGTGAAGAGCAGTCTGAGGAGCAGTGTCAGCGACAGGAGCAGTGTCAGTGTCAGTGTCACTGTCATCAGCAGTGTCAGCGTCAGTGTCAGGAGCACTGTCGGGAGCATTGTCAGGATCAGCAGCAGCGTCAGTGTCAGGAGCAGTGGTAGCAGCAGTGACAGTGTCAGGAGCAGTGTCAGGTGCAGTGTCAGGAGCAGTGTCAGTGTCAGGAGCAGTGTCAGTGTCAGGAGCAGTGACAGGAGCTGTGCCATGAGCAGTGTCAGTGTCAGGAGCAGTGTCAGGTGCAGTTTCAGGAGCAGTGTCAGGAGCAGGGTCAGTTTCAGGAGCAGTGTCAGTGTCAGGAGCAGTGACAGGAGCTGTGCCATGAGCAGTGTCAGTGTCAGGAGCATTGTCTGGAGCAGTGTCAGGAGCAGTTCCTGGAGCAGTGTCAGTGTCAGGAGGAGTGTCAGGAGCAGTTTGAGGTGTAGTGTCAGTGTCAGGAGCAGTGTCAGTGCCAGGAGCTGTGTCAGGAGCAGCGTCAGTGTCAGGAGGAGTGTCTGGAGCAGTGTCAGGAGCAGTGTCATTGTCAGGAGCAGTGTCAGTAGCAGTGAGAGTGTCAGTATCAGGAGCAGTGTCAGAAGCAGTGACAGGAGCATTGTCAGTATCAGCAGAAGTGTCTGTGTCAGGAGCAGTGTCAGGAGCAGTGTCAGTGTCAGAAGCTGTGTCAGGAGCAGGGTCAGTGTCAGGATCAGTGTCAGGGGCAGTGCCAGTGTCGGTTGCAGTGTCTGGAGCAGCGTCAGGAGCAGTGACAGTGTCAGGAGCAGTGTCAGTGTCAGTACCAGGTGCAGTGTCTGTGTCAGGACCAGCTTCAATGTCAGGCGCAATGTCAGGAGCAGTTTCAGGACCAGCAAGTGCCAGAAGCAGTCTCAGTACAAGTGTCAGACACAGGAGCAGTATCAGTGTCTGTGACGCGAGCAGTGTCAGTGTCAGGAGTAGTGTCAGGGGCATTGTCAGGATCAGCAGCAGTGTCACTGTCAGGAGCAGTGTCAGGAGCAGTCTCAGTGTCAGGAGCAGTGTCAATGTCAGGAGCGGTGTCAGGAGCAGTGTCAGGAGCAGTGTCAGTGTCAGGAGCAGTGTCAGGAGCAGTGACAGGAGCAGTGGCAGGAGCAGTGTCGGTGTCAGGAGCAGTGTCTGGAGCAGTGTCAGTAGCAGTGTCAGGAGCAGTGTCAGTGGCAGGATTTGTGCCAGGAGCAGTGTCAGAGTCAGTATCAGGAGCAGCGTTAGTGTCAGGAGCAGTGCCAGGAGCAGTGTCAGTGTCTGGAGCCGTGTCAGGAGCAGTGTCAGTGTCAGAAGCTGTGTCAGGAGCAGGGTCAGTGTCAGGATCAGTGACGGGGGCAGTGCCAGTGTCAGTTGCAGTGTCTGGAGCAGCGTCAGGAGCAGTGACAGTGTCAGGAGCAGTGTCAGGTGCAGTGTCAGTGTCAGGAGCAGTGTCAGGAGCAGTGTCAGTGTCAGGAGCAGTGTGAGGACCAGTGGCAGTGCCAGGAGCAGTGTCAGGTGCAGTGTCAGTGTCAGGAGCAGTGTCAGGAGCAGTGTCAGTGTCAGGAGCAGTGTCAGGAGCAGTGTCAGCGTCAGGAGCAGTGACAGGAGCAGTGTCGGTGACAGGAGCAGTGTCAGTGTCAGTATCAGGAGCAGTGTCAGTGTCAGGAGCAGTGCCAGGAGCAGTGCCAGGAGCAGCGTCAGTGTCAGGAGCAGTCTCAGGGGCAGTATCATTGTCAGGACCAGCGTGAGGAGCAGTGTCAGTGTCAGGAGCAGTGTGAGGACCAGTGTCAGTTTCAGGAGCAGTGTCAGGACCAGTGGCAGTGCCAGGAGCAGTGTCAGGTGCAGTGTCAGTGTCAGGAGCAGTGTCAGGAGCAGTGTCCGTGCCAGGAGCAGTGTGAGGAGCCGTGCCAGTGTTAGTTGCAGTGTCTGGAGCAGCGTCAGGAGCAGTGGCAGTGTCAGTAGCAGTGTCAGTGTCAGTACCAGAAACAGTGCCTGTGTCAGGAGCAGTGTCAGTGTCAGTACCAGGTGCAGTACCTGTGTCAGGAGCAGTGTCAGGAGCAGCGTCAGGAGCAGTGCCAGGAGCAGTGTCAGTGTCAGCATCAGGAGCAGCGACACTGTCAGGAGCAGTGCCAGGAGCAGTCTCAGTGTCAGGAGCAGTGTCAGTAGCAGTGAGAGTGTCAGTATCAGGAGCAGTGTCAGAAGCAGTGACAGGAGCATTGTCAGTATCAGCAGAAGTGTCTGTGTTAGGAGCAGTGTCAGGAGCAGTGTCAGTGTCAGGAGCAGAGTCAGGACCAGCGCCAATGTAAGGAGCAGTGTCAGGACCAGTACCAGTGTCAGAGGCAGTCTCAGGACAAGTGTCAGTTACAGGAGCAGTGTCAGTGTCAGGATCAGTCTCAGTCTCTGTGCCGGGAGCAGTGTTAGTGTCAGAGTCACTGTCATGAGCAGTGTCAGTGTTAGTGTCAGGAGCAGTGTCAGTGTCAGTGTCAGGAGCTGTGTCAGGAGCTGTGTCAGTGTCAGGAGCAGTGTCAGGAGCTGTTTCAGGAGCAGGGTAAGTGTCTGGAGCAGTGTCGGGGCCAGTGCCTGTGTCAGAAGCAGTGTCAGCACTAGTGTCAGTGACAGGAGCAGTGTCAGTGTCAGGAGCATTTTCCGGAGCAGTGTCCGTGTCAGGAGCAGTATTAGGAGCATTGTCAGCATCAGGAGGAGTGTCAGGGTCAGGAGCAGTGTCAGGACCAGTGCCAGTGTCAGAAGCAGTGTCAGGACCAGTGTCAGTGACAGGAGCAGTGTCAGTGTCAGGAGCATCGTTCGGAGCCATGTCTGTGCCAGGAGCAGCGTCGGGAGCAATGTCAGGATCAGCAGCAGCGTCAGTGTCAGGAGCAGTGGTAGTAGCAGTGACAGTGTCAGGAGCAGTGTCAGGTGCAGTGTCAGGAGCAGTGTCAGTGTCAGGAGCAGTGTCAGTGCCAGGAGCAGTGACAGGAGCTGTGCCATGAGCAGTGTCAGTGTCAGGAGCAGTGTCAGGAGCAGTGTCAGGAGCAATGTCAGTGGCAGGAGCTGCGCCAGGAGCAGTGTCAGTGTCAGTGTTAGTGTCAGGAGCAGTGTCAGTGTCAGCGTCAGGAGCAGTGACAGGAGCAGTGTCGGTGTCAGGAGCAGTGTCAGTGTCAGTATCAGGAGCAGTGTCAGTGTCAGGAGCAGTGCCAGGAGCAGTGCCAGGAGCAGCGTCAGTGTCAGGAGCAGTCTCAGGGGCAGTATCATTGTCAGGACCAGCGTGAGGAGCAGTGTCAGTGTCAGGAGCAGTGTGAGGACCAGTGTCAGTTTCAGGAGCAGTGTCAGGACCAGTGGCAGTGCCAGGAGCAGTGTCAGGTGCAGTGTCAGTGTCAGGACCAGTGTCAGGAGCAGAGTCAGTGTCAGGAGCAGTGTGAGGAGCCGTGCCAGTGTTAGTTGCAGTGTCTGGAGCAGCGTCAGGAGCAGTGGCAGTGTCAGTAGCAGTGTCAGTGTCAGTACCAGAAACAGTGCCTGTGTCAGGAGCAGTGTCAGTGTCAGTACCAGGTGCAGTACCTGTGTCAGGAGCAGTGTCAGGAGCAGCGTCAGGGGCAGTGCCAGGAGCAGTGTCAGTGTCAGCATCAGGAGCAGCGTCAGTGTCAGGAGCAGTGCCAGGAGCAGTGTCAGTGTCAGGAGGAGTGTGAGGAGCAGTTTGAGGTGTAGTGTCAGTGTCAGGAGCAGTGTCAGTGTCAGGTGCTGCGTCAGGAGCAGTATCAGTGTCAGGAGGAGTGTCTGGAGCAGTGTCAGGAGCAGTGTCAGTGTCTGGAGCAACGTCACGAGCAGTGTCAGTAGCAGTGTCAGGAGCTTTGTCAAGATCAGCAGCAGTGTCAGTGTCAGGAGCAGTGCCAGGAGCAGTGCCAGTGTCAGGAGCAGTGTGAGGAGCAGTGTCAGTGACAGGATCCGTGTCTGTGTCAGTGTCAGGAGCAGTGTCAGGAGAATTCTCAGGATCAGCAGCAGTGTCAGCGTCAGGAGCAGTGTCAGGAGCAGTGTCAGTTACAGGAGCTATTTCAGGAGTTGTGTCAGGTGCACTATCAGTGTCAGTGTCTGGAGCAGTGTCAAGAGCATTGTCAGGATCAGCAGCAGTGTGAGCAGCCGTGTCAGTGTCAGGAGCAGTTTCAGGAGCAGTATCAGTATCAGCAGCAGTTTCTGTGTCAGTAGCAGTGTCAGGAGCAGTGTCTGTGTGAAGAGCAGTGTGAGGAGCAGTGTCACTGACAGGAGCAGTGTCAGTGACAGTGTCACTGTCATCAGCAGAGTCAGCGTCAGTGTCAGGAGCACTGTCAGGAGCATTGTCAGGATCAGCAGCAACGTCAGTGTCAGGAGCAGTGGTAGCAGTAGTGACAGTGTCAGGAGCAGTGTCAGGTGCAGTGTCAGGAGCAGCGACAGGAGCTGTGCCATGAGCAGTGTCATTGTCAGGAGCAGTGTCAGGAGCAGTGTCAGGAGCAGTGTCAGTGGCAGGAGCTGTGCCAGGAGCAGTGTCAGTGTCAGGAGCAGTGTCAGGAGCAGTGTCAGCGTCAGGAGCAGTGACAGGCGCAGTGTCGGTGTCAGGAGCAGTGTCAGTGTCAGCATCAGGAGCAGTGTCAGTGTCAGGAAGCAGTGCCAGGAGCAGTGCCTGGAGCAGCGTCAGTGTCAGGAGCAGTCTCAGGGGCAGTATCATTGTCAGGACCAGCGTGAGGAGCAGTGTCAGTGTCAGGAGCAGTGTGAGGACCAGTGTCAGTGTCACGAGTTGTGTCAGGAACAGTGTCAGAAGCAGTGTCAGTGACAGTAGCTGTGTCTGGAGCAGTGTCAGTGTCTGGAGCAGTGTCAGGAGCAGTGTCAGGAGCAGGGTCAGTGTCACGAGCTGTGTCAGGAGCAGTGTCATGGAGCAGTGTCAGTGTCACGAGCAGTGTCAGGAGAAGTGTCAGGAGCAGTGTCAGAAGCAGTGTCAGGTGCAGTGTCAGACTCAGGAGCCGTGTCAGCATCACTGACAGGATCAGCAGCAGTGTCTGTGTCAGGAGCAGTGTCAGGAGCAGCGTCAGGAGCAGTGACAGGAGCAGTGTCAGTGTCAGCATCAGGAGCAGCGTCAGTGTCAGGAGCAGTTCCAGGAGCAGTGTCAGTGTCAGGAGGAGTGTCCGGAGCAGTTTGAGGTGTAGTGTCAGTGTCAGGAGCAGTGTCAGTGCCAGGAGCTGTGTCAGGAGCAGTGTCAGTGTCAGGAGGAGTGTCTGGAGCAGTGTCAGGAGCAGTGTCAGTAGCAGTGAGAGTGTCAGTATCAGGAGCAGTGTCAGAAGCAGTGACAGGAGCATTGTCAGTATCAGCAGAAGTGTCTGTGTCAGGAGCAGTGTCAGGAGCAGTGTCAGTGTCAGAAGCTGTGTCAGGAGCAGGGTCAGTGTCAGGATCAGTGTCAGGGGCAGTGTCAGGAGCAGTGTCAGTGACAGGAGCAGTGTCAGTGTCAGGAGCATCGCTCGGAGCCATGTCTGTGCCAGGAGCAGCGTCAGGAGCATTGTCAGAATCAGCAGCAGCGTCAGTGTCAGGAGCAGTGGTAGTAGCAGTGACAGTGTCAGGAGCAGTGTCAGGTGCAGTGTCAGGAGCAGTGTCAGTGTCAGGAGCAGTGTCAGTGCCAGGAGCAGTGACAGGAGCTGTGCCATGAGCAGTGTCAGTGTCAGGAGCTGTGTCAGGAGCAGTGTCAGGAGCAGTGTCAGTGGCAGGAGCTGCGCCAGGAGCAGTGTCAGTGTCAGGAGCAGTGTCAGGAGCAGTGTCAGCGTCAGGAGCAGTGACAGGAGCAGTGACAGGAGCTGTGCCATGAGCAGTGTCAGTGTCAGGAGCAGTGTCAGTGGCAGGAGCTGCGCCAGGAGCAGTGTCAGTGTCAGGAGCAGTGTCAGGAGCAGTGTCAGCGTCAGGAGCAGTGACAGGAGCAGTGTCGGTGTCAGGAGCAGTGTCAGTGTCAGTACCAGGAGCAGTGTCAGTGTCAGGAGCAGTGCCAGGAGCAGTGCCAGGAGCAGCGTCAGTGGCAGGAGCAGTCTCAGGGGCAGTATCATTGTCAGGACCAGCGTGAGGAGCAGTGTCAGTGTCAGGAGCAGTGTGAGGACCAGTGTCAGTTTCAGGAGCAGTGTCAGGACCAATGGCAGTGCCAGGAGCAGTGTCAGGTGCAGTGTCAGTGTCAGGAGCAGTGTCAGGAGCAGTGTCAGTGTCAGGAGCAGTGTGAGGAGCCGTGCCAGTGTTAGTTGCAGTGTCTGGAGCAGCGTCAGGAGCAGTGGCAGTGTCAGTAGCAGTGTCAGTGTCAGTACCAGAAACAGTGCCTGTGTCAGGAGCAGTGTCAGTGTCAGTACCAGGTGCAGTACCTGTGTCAGGAGCAGTGTCAGGAGCAGCGTCAGGAGCAGTGCCAGGAGCAGTGTCAGTGTCAGCATCAGGAGCAGCGTCAGTGTCAGGAGCAGTGCCAGGAGCAGTGTCAGTGTCAGGAGGAGTGTGAGGAGCAGTTTGAGGTGTAGTGTCAGTGTCAGGAGCAGTGTCAGTTTCAGGTGCTGCGTCAGGAGCAGTATCAGTGTCAGGAGGAGTGTCTGGAGCAGTGTCAGGAGCAGTGTCAGTGTCAGGAGCAGTGTCAGCAGCAGTGTCAGTGTCAGAAGCTGTGTCAGGAGCAGGGTCAGTGTCAGGATCAGTGACGGGGGCAGTGCCAGTGTCAGTTGCAGTGTCTGGAGCAGCGTCAGGAGCAGTGACAGTGTCAGGAGCAGTGTCAGTGTCAGTACCAGGTGCAGTGTCTGTGTCAGGACCAGCGGCAATGTCAGGAGCAATGTCAGGAGCAGTGTCTGGACCAGCCAGTGTCAGAAGCAGTCTGAGGACAAGTGTTAGACGCAGGAGCAGTGTCAGTGTCAGGATCAGTGTCAGTGTCTGTGACGGGAGCAGTGTCAGTGTCAGTGTCACAGTCATGAGCAGTATCAGCATCAGTGTCAGGAGCAGTGTCAGGAGCATTGTCAGGATCAGCAGCAGTGTCAGTGTCAGGAGCAGTGCCAGGAGCAGTGTCAGGAGCAGTGTCAGTGTCAGGAGCAGTGTGAGGAGCCGTGCCAGTGTCAGTTGCAGTGTCTGGAGCAGCGTCAGGAGCAGTGGCAGTATCAGTAGCAGTGCCAGTGACAGTACCAGAAACAGTGCCTGTGTCAGGAGCAGTGTCAGTGTCAGTACCAGGTGCAGTGCCTTTGTCAGGAGAAGTGTCAGGAGCAGCGTCAGGAGCAGTGGCAGGAGCAGTGTCAGTGTCAGCATCAGGAGCAGCGTCAGAGTCAGGAGCAGTTCCTGGAGCAGTGTCAGTGTCAGGAGGAGTGTCAGGAGCAGTTTGAGGTGTAGTGTCAGTGTCAGGAGCTGTGTCAGTGCCAGGAGCTGTGTCAGGAGCAGCGTCAGTGTCAGGAGGAGTGTCTGGAGCAGTGTCAGGAGCAGTGTCATTGTCAGGAGCAGTGTCAGTAGCAGTGAGAGTGTCAGTATCAGGAGCAGTGTCAGAAGCAGTGACAGGAGCATTGTCAGTATCAGCAGAAGTGTCTGTGTCAGGAGCAGGGTCAGTGTCAGGATCAGTGTCAGGGGCAGTGCCAGTGTCGGTTGCAGTGTCTGGAGCAGCGTCAGGAGCAGTGACAGTGTCAGGAGCAGTGTCAGTGTCAGTACCAGGTGCAGTTTCTGTGTCAGGACCAGCTTCAATGTCAGGCGCAATGTCAGGAGCAGTTTCAGGACCAGCAAGTGCCAGAAGCAGTCTCAGGACAAGTGTCAGACACAGGAGCAGTATCAGTGTCTGTGACGGGAGCAGTGTCAGTGTCAGGAGTAGTGTCAGGGGCATTGTCAGGATCAGCAGCAGTGTCAGTGTCAGGAGCAGTGTCAGGAGCAGTGTCAGTGTCAGGAGCAGTGTCAATGTCAGGAGCAGTGTCAGGAGCAGTGTCAGGAGCAGTGTCAGTGTCAGGAGCAGTGTCAGGAGCAGGGTCAGTTTCAGGAGCTGTGTCAGGAGCACTGTCATGGAGCAGTGTATGTGTAGGGAGCAGTGTCAGGAGAAGTGTCACGAGCTGTGTCAGGAACAGTGTCAGTGTCAGGAGCAGTTTCAGGAGCATTATCAGTATCAGCAGCAGTGTCTGTGTCAGTAGCAGTGTCAGGAGCAGTGTCAGTGTGAAGAGCAGTCTGAGGAGCAGTGTCAGTGACAGGAGCAGTGTCAGTGTCAGTGTCACTGTCATCAGCAGTGTCAGCGTCGGTGTCAGGAGCACTGTCAGGAGCATTGTCAGCATCAGCAGCAGCGTCAGTGTCAGGAGCAGTGGTAGCAGCAGTGACAGTGTCAGGAGCAGTGTCAGGTGCAGTGTCAGGAGCAGTGTCAGTGTCAGGAGCAGTGTCTGTGTCAGGAGCAGTGACAGGAGCTGTGCCATGAGCAGTGTCAGTGTCAGGAGCAGTGTCAGGAGCAGTGTCAGTGGCAGGAGCTGTGCCAGGAGCAGTGTCAGAGTCAGTATCAGGAGCAGCGTTAGTGTCAGGAGCAGTGCCAGGAGCAGTGTCAGTGTCAGGAGCAGTGTCAGGAGCAGTGTCAGTGTCAGAAGCTGTGTCAGGAGCAGGGTCAGTGTCAGGATCAGTGACGGGGGCAGTGCCAGTGTCAGTTGCAGTGTCTGGAGCAGCGTCAGGAGCAGTGACAGTGTCAGGAGCAGTGTCAGTGTCAGTACCAGGTGCAGTGTCTGTGTCAGGACCAGCGGCAATGTCAGGAGCAATGTCAGGAGCAGTGTCAGGACCAGCCAGTGTCAGAAGCAGTCTCAGGACAAGTGTTAGATACAGGAGCAGTGTCAGTGTCAGGATCAGTGTCAGTGTCTGTGACGGGAGCAGTGTCAGTGTCAGTGTCACAGTCATGAGCAGTGTCAGCATCAGTGTCAGGAGCAGTGTCAGGAGCATTGTCAGGATCAGTAGCAGTGTCAGTGTCAGGTGCAGTGTCAGGACAAGTGCCATTGTCAGGAGCAGTGTCAGTGTGAGCAGCCGTGTCAGGAACAGTGGCAGGAGCAGTGTCACCGTCACGAGCTGTGTCAGGAGCAGTGTCAGTGTCTGGAGCAACGTCACGAGCAGTGTCAGTAGCAGTGTCAGGAGCTTTGTCAGGATCAGCAGCAGTGTCAGTGTCAGGAGCAGTGCCAGGAGCAGTGCCAGTGTCAGGAGCAGTGTGAGGAGCAGTGTCAGTGTCAGGATCCGTGTCTGTGTCAGTGTCAGGAGCAGTGTCAGGAGAATTCTCAGGATCAGCAGCAGTGTCAGCGTCAGGAGCAGTGTCAGGAGCAGTGTCAGTTACAGGAGCTATTTCAGGAGTTGTGTCAGGTGCACTATCACTGTCAGTGTCTGGAGCAGTGTCAAGAGCATTGTCAGGATCAGCAGCAGTGTGAGCAGCCGTGTCAGTGTCAGGAGCAGTTTCAGGAGCAGTATCAGTATCAGCAGCAGTGTCTGTGTCAGTAGCAGTGTCAGGAGCAGTGTCTGTGTGAAGAGCAGTGTGAGGAGCAGTGTCAGTGACAGGAGCAGTGTCAGTGACAGTGTCACTGTCATCAGCAGAGTCAGCGTCAGTGTCAGGAGCACTGTCAGGAGCATTGTCAGGATCAGCAGCAACGTCAGTGTCAGGAGCAGTGGTAGCAGTAGTGACAGTGTCAGGAGCAGTGTCAGGTGCAGTGTCAGGAGCAGTGTCAGTGTCAGGAGCAGCGACAGGTGCTGTGCCATGAGCAGTGTCATTGTCAGGAGCAGTGTCAGGAGCAGTGTCAGGAGCAGTGTCAGTGGCAGGAGCTGTGCCAGGAGCAGTGTCAGTGTCAGGAGCAGTGTCAGGAGCAGTGTCAGCGTCAGGAGCAGTGACAGGCGCAGTGTCGGTGTCAGGAGCAGTGTCAGGAGCAGTGTCAGGAGCAGTGTCAGTGCCAGGAGCTGTGTCAGGAGCAGTGTCAGTGTCAGGAGGAGTGTCTGGAGCAATGTCAGGAGCAGTGTCAGTAGCGTTGAGAGTGTCAGTATCAGGAGCAGTGTCAGAAGCAGTGACAGGAGCATTGTCAGTATCAGCAGAAGTGTCTGTGTCAGGAGCAGTGTCAGGAGCAGTGTCAGTGTCAGAAGCTGTGTCAGGAGCAGGGTCAGTGTCAGGATCAGTGTCAGGGGCAGTGTCAGGAGCAGCGTCAGTGTCAGGAGCAGTGTCAGTAGCAGTGAGAGTGACAGTGTCAGGAGCAGTGTCAGTGTCAGTACCAGGTGCAGTGTCTGTGTCAGGACCAGCTTCAATGTCAGGCGCAATGTCAGGAGCAGTTTCAGGACCATCAAGTGCCGGAAGCAGTCTCAGGACAAGTGTCAGACACAGGAGCAGTATCAGTGTCTGTGACGGGAGCAGTGTCAGTGACAGTGTCACAGTCATGAGCAGTGTGAGCGTCAGTGTCAGGAGCGGTGTCAGTGTCAGTGTCAGGAGCAGTGTCAGTTTCGGGAGCAGTGTCAGAAGCAGTGTCAGGAGCATTGTCAGTATCAGCAGCAGTGTCTGTGTCAGGAGCAGTGTCAGGAGCAGTGTCAGTGTCAGTGTCAGGAGCTGTGTCAGGAGCTGTGTCAGGAGCAGTGTCAGTGTCAGGAGGAGTGTCTGGAGCAGTTTGAGGTGTAGTGTCAGTGTCAGGAGCAGTGTCAGTGCCAGGAGCTGTGTCAGGAGCAGTGTCAGTGTCGGAAGCTGTGTCAGGAGCAGGGTCAGTGTCAGGATCAGTGTCAGGGGCAGTGCCAGTGTCGGTTGCAGTGTCTGGAGCAGCGTCAGGAGCAGTGACAGTGTCAGGAGCAGTGTCAGTGTCAGTACCAGGTGCAGTGTCTGTGTCAGGACCAGCTTCAATGTCAGGCGCAATGTCAGGAGCAGTTTCAGGACCAGCAAGTGCCACAAGCAGTCTCAGGACAAGTGTCAGACACAGGAGCAGTATCAGTGTCTGTGACGGGAGTAGTGTCAGTGTCAGGAACAGTGTCAGGAGCATTGTCAGGATCAGCAGCAGTGTCAGTGTCAGGAGCAGTGTCAGGAGCAGTGTCAGTGTCAGGAGCAGTGACAATGTCAGGAGCAGTGTCAGGAGCAGTGTCAGGAGCAGTGTCAGTGTCAGGAGCAGTGTCAGGAGCAGTGACAGGAGCAGTGGCAGGAGCAGTTTCGGTGTCAGGAGCAGTGTCAGGAGCAGTGTCAGGAGCAGTGTCAGTGTCAGAAGCAGTGTCAGGAGCAGTGTCATCGTCAGGAGCTGTGTCAGAAGTAGTTTCAGGAGCAGTGTCAGTGTCAGTGTCTGGAGCAGTGCCAGGAGCAGTGTCAGGTTCAGGAGCAGTGTCAGTGTCAGGAGCAGTGTAGGAGCAGTGTCAGTGTCACGAGCTGTGTGAGGAGCATTGTCAGTGTCAGGAGCGTTGTCAGGAGTAGTGTCTGTGTCACGAGCAGTGTCAGGAGCAGTGCCAGGAGCAGTGTCAGGACCAGTGCCATTGTCAGGAGCAGTGTCAGTGTGAGCAGCCGTGTCAGGAACAATGGCAGGAGCAGAGTCACCGTCACGAGCTGTGTCAGGAGCAGTGTCAGTGTCTGGAACAACGTCACGAGCAGTGTCAGTAGCAGTGTCAGGAGCTTTGTCAGGATCAGCAGCAGGGTCAGTGTCAGGAGCAGTGCCAGGAGCAGTGCCAGTGTCAGGAGCAGTGTCAGTGTCAGGAGCAGTGTCAGTGTCAGGAGCAGTGACAGGAGCTGTGCCATGAGCAGTGTCAGTGTCAGGAGCAGTGTCAGGTGCAGTGTCAGGAGCAGTGTCAGGAGCAGGGTCAGTTAACAGGAGCAGTGTCAGTGTCAGGAGCAGTGACAGGAGCTGTGCCATGAGCAGTGTCAGTGTCAGGAGCATTGTCTGGAGCAGTGTCAGGAGCAGTTCCTGGAGCAGTGTCAGTGTCAGGAGGAGTGTCAGGAGCAGTTTGAGGTGTAGTGTCAGTGTCAGGAGCTGTGTCAGTGCCAGGAGCTGTGTCAGGAGCAGCGTCAGTGTCAGGAGGAGTGTCTGGAGCAGTGTCAGGAGCAGTGTCATTGTCAGGAGCAGTGTCAGTAGCAGTGAGAGTGTCAGTATCAGGAGCAGTGTCAGAAGCAGTGACAGGAGCATTGTCAGTATCAGCAGAAGTGTCTGTGTCAGGAGCAGTGTCAGGAGCAGTGTCAGTGTCAGAAGCTGTGTCAGGAGCAGGGTCAGTGTCAGGATCAGTGTCAGGGGCAGTGCCAGTGTCGGTTGCAGTGTCTGGAGCAGCGTCAGGAGCAGTGACAGTGTCAGGAGCAGTGTCAGTGTCAGTACCAGGTGCAGTGTCTGTGTCAGGACCAGCTTCAATGTCAGGCGCAATGTCAGGAGCAGTTTCAGGACCAGCAAGTGCCAGAAGCAGTCTCAGTACAAGTGTCAGACACAGGAGCAGTATCAGTGTCTGTGACGCGAGCAGTGTCAGTGTCAGGAGTAGTGTCAGGGGCATTGTCAGGATCAGCAGCAGTGTCACTGTCAGGAGCAGTGTCAGGAGCAGTCTCAGTGTCAGGAGCAGTGTCAATGTCAGGAGCGGTGTCAGGAGCAGTGTCAGGAGCAGTGTCAGTGTCAGGAGCAGTGTCAGGAGCAGTGACAGGAGCAGTGGCAGGAGCAGTGTCGGTGTCAGGAGCAGTGTCTGGAGCAGTGTCAGTAGCAGTGTCAGGAGCAGTGTCAGTGGCAGGATTTGTGCCAGGAGCAGTGTCAGAGTCAGTATCAGGAGCAGCGTTAGTGTCAGGAGCAGTGCCAGGAGCAGTGTCAGTGTCTGGAGCCGTGTCAGGAGCAGTGTCAGTGTCAGAAGCTGTGTCAGGAGCAGGGTCAGTGTCAGGATCAGTGACGGGGGCAGTGCCAGTGTCAGTTGCAGTGTCTGGAGCAGCGTCAGGAGCAGTGACAGTGTCAGGAGCAGTGTCAGGTGCAGTGTCAGTGTCAGGAGCAGTGTCAGGAGCAGTGTCAGTGTCAGGAGCAGTGTGAGGACCAGTGGCAGTGCCAGGAGCAGTGTCAGGTGCAGTGTCAGTGTCAGGAGCAGTGTCAGGAGCAGTGTCAGTGTCAGGAGCAGTGTCAGGAGCAGTGTCAGCGTCAGGAGCAGTGACAGGAGCAGTGTCGGTGACAGGAGCAGTGTCAGTGTCAGTATCAGGAGCAGTGTCAGTGTCAGGAGCAGTGCCAGGAGCAGTGCCAGGAGCAGCGTCAGTGTCAGGAGCAGTCTCAGGGGCAGTATCATTGTCAGGACCAGCGTGAGGAGCAGTGTCAGTGTCAGGAGCAGTGTGAGGACCAGTGTCAGTTTCAGGAGCAGTGTCAGGACCAGTGGCAGTGCCAGGAGCAGTGTCAGGTGCAGTGTCAGTGTCAGGAGCAGTGTCAGGAGCAGTGTCAGTGCCAGGAGCAGTGTGAGGAGCCGTGCCAGTGTTAGTTGCAGTGTCTGGAGCAGCGTCAGGAGCTTTGTCAAGATCAGCAGCAGTGTCAGTGTCAGGAGCAGTGTCAGGACCAGTGCCAGTGTCAGAAGCAGTGTCAGGACCAGTGTCAGTGACAGGAGCAGTGTCAGTGTCAGGAGCATCGTTCGGAGCCATGTCTGTGCCAGGAGCAGCGTCGGGAGCATTGTCAGGATCAGCAGCAGCGTCAGTGTCAGGAGCAGTGGTAGTAGCAGTGACAGTGTCAGGAGCAGTGTCAGGTGCAGTGTCAGGAGCAGTGTCAGTGTCAGGAGCAGTGTCAGTGCCAGGAGCAGTGACAGGAGCTGTGCCATGAGCAGTGTCAGTGTCAGGAGCAGTGTCAGGAGCAGTGTCAGGAGCAATGTCAGTGGCAGGAGCTGCGCCAGGAGCAGTGTCAGTGTCAGTGTTAGTGTCAGGAGCAGTGTCAGTGTCAGCGTCAGGAGCAGTGACAGGAGCAGTGTCGGTGTCAGGAGCAGTGTCAGTGTCAGTATCAGGAGCAGTGTCAGTGTCAGGAGCAGTGCCAGGAGCAGTGCCAGGAGCAGCGTCAGTGTCAGGAGCAGTCTCAGGGGCAGTATCATTGTCAGGACCAGCGTGAGGAGCAGTGTCAGTGTCAGGAGCAGTGTGAGGACCAGTGTCAGTTTCAGGAGCAGCGTCAGGAGCAGTGGCAGTGTCAGTAGCAGTGTCAGTGTCAGTACCAGAAACAGTGCCTGTGTCAGGAGCAGTGTCAGTGTCAGTACCAGGTGCAGTACCTGTGTCAGGAGCAGTGTCAGGAGCAGCGTCAGGGGCAGTGCCAGGAGCAGTGTCAGTGTCAGCATCAGGAGCAGCGTCAGTGTCAGGAGCAGTGCCAGGAGCAGTGTCAGTGTCAGGAGGAGTGTGAGGAGCAGTTTGAGGTGTAGTGTCAGTGTCAGGAGCAGTGTCAGTGTCAGGTGCTGCGTCAGGAGCAGTATCAGTGTCAGGAGGAGTGTCTGGAGCAGTGTCAGGAGCAGTGTCAGTGTCTGGAGCAACGTCACGAGCAGTGTCAGTAGCAGTGTCAGGAGCTTTGTCAAGATCAGCAGCAGTGTCAGTGTCAGGAGCAGTGCCAGGAGCAGTGCCAGTGTCAGGAGCAGTGTGAGGAGCAGTGTCAGTGACAGGATCCGTGTCTGTGTCTGTGTCAGGAGCAGTGTCAGGAGAATTCTCAGGATCAGCAGCAGTGTCAGCGTCAGGAGCAGTGTCAGGAGCAGTGTCAGTTACAGGAGCTATTTCAGGAGTTGTGTCAGGTGCACTATCAGTGTCAGTGTCTGGAGCAGTGTCAAGAGCATTGTCAGGATCAGCAGCACTGTGAGCAGCCGTGTCAGTGTCAGGAGCAGTTTCAGGAGCAGTATCAGTATCAGCAGCAGTTTCTGTGTCAGTAGCAGTGTCAGGAGCAGTGTCTGTGTGAAGAGCAGTGTGAGGAGCAGTGTCACTGACAGGAGCAGTGTCAGTGACAGTGTCACTGTCATCAGCAGAGTCAGCGTCAGTGTCAGGAGCACTGTCAGGAGCATTGTCAGGATCAGCAGCAACGTCAGTGTCAGGAGCAGTGGTAGCAGTAGTGACAGTGTCAGGAGCAGTGTCAGGTGCAGTGTCAGGAGCAGCGACAGGAGCTGTGCCATGAGCAGTGTCATTGTCAGGAGCAGTGTCAGGAGCAGTGTCAGGAGCAGTGTCAGTGGCAGGAGCTGTGCCAGGAGCAGTGTCAGTGTCAGGAGCAGTGTCAGGAGCAGTGTCAGCGTCAGGAGCAGTGACAGGCGCAGTGCCGGTGTCAGGAGCAGTGTCAGTGTCAGCATCAGGAGCAGTGTCAGTGTCAGGAAGCAGTGCCAGGAGCAGTGCCTGGAGCAGCGTCAGTGTCAGGAGCAGTCTCAGGGGCAGTATCATTGTCAGGACTAGCGTGAGGAGCAGTGTCAGTGTCAGGAGCAGTGTGAGGACCAGTGTCAGTGTCACGAGATGTGTCAGGAGCAGTGTCAGAAGCAGTGTCAGTGACAGTAGCTGTGTCTGGAGCAGTGTCAGTGTCTGGAGCAGTGTCAGGAGCAGTGTCAGGAGCAGGGTCAGTGTCACGAGCTGTGTCAGGAGCAGTGTCATGGAGCAGTGTCAGTGTCACGAGCAGTGTCAGGAGAAGTGTCAGGAGCAGTGTCAGAAGCAGTGTCAGGTGCAGTGTCAGACTCAGGAGCCGTGTCAGCAGCACTGACAGGATCAGCAGCAGTGTCTGTGTCAGGAGCAGTGTCAGGTGCAGTGTCAGGAGCAGTGTCAGGAGCAGGGTCAGTTAACAGGAGCAGTGTCAGTGTCAGGAGCAGTGACAGGAGCTGTGCCATGAGCAGTGTCAGTGTCAGGAGCATTGTCTGGAGCAGTGTCAGGAGCAGTTCCTGGAGCAGTGTCAGTGTCAGGAGGAGTGTCAGGAGCAGTTTGAGGTGTAGTGTCAGTGTCAGGAGCTGTGTCAGTGCCAGGAGCTGTGTCAGGAGCAGCGTCAGTGTCAGGAGGAGTGTCTGGAGCAGTGTCAGGAGCAGTGTCATTGTCAGGAGCAGTGTCAGTAGCAGTGAGAGTGTCAGTATCAGGAGCAGTGTCAGAAGCAGTGACAGGAGCATTGTCAGTATCAGCAGAAGTGTCTGTGTCAGGAGCAGTGTCAGGAGCAGTGTCAGTGTCAGAAGCTGTGTCAGGAGCAGGGTCAGTGTCAGGATCAGTGTCAGGGGCAGTGCCAGTGTCGGTTGCAGTGTCTGGAGCAGCGTCAGGAGCAGTGACAGTGTCAGGAGCAGTGTCAGTGTCAGTACCAGGTGCAGTGTCTGTGTCAGGACCAGCTTCAATGTCAGGCGCAATGTCAGGAGCAGTTTCAGGACCAGCAAGTGCCAGAAGCAGTCTCAGTACAAGTGTCAGACACAGGAGCAGTATCAGTGTCTGTGACGCGAGCAGTGTCAGTGTCAGGAGTAGTGTCAGGGGCATTGTCAGGATCAGCAGCAGTGTCACTGTCAGGAGCAGTGTGAGGACCAGTGTCAGTGTCACGAGTTGTGTCAGGAGCAGTGTCAGAAGCAGTGTCAGTGACAGTAGCTGTGTCTGGAGCAGTGTCAGTGTCTGGAGCAGTGTCAGGAGCAGTGTCAGGAGCAGGGTCAGTGTCACGAGCTGTGTCAGGAGCAGTGTCATGGAGCAGTGTCAGTGTCACGAGCAGTGTCAGGAGAAGTGTCAGGAGCAGTGTCAGAAGCAGTGTCAGGTGCAGTGTCAGACTCAGGAGCCGTGTCAGCAGCACTGACAGGATCAGCAGCAGTGTCTGTGTCAGGAGCAGTGTCAGGAGCAGCGTCAGGAGCAGTGACAGGAGCAGTGTCAGTGTCAGCATCAGGAGCAGCGTCAGTGTCAGGAGCAGTTCCAGGAGCAGTGTCAGTGTCAGGAGGAGTGTCCGGAGCAGTTTGAGGTGTAGTGTCAGTGTCAGGAGCAGTGTCAGTGCCAGGAGCTGTGTCAGGAGCAGTGTCAGTGTCAGGAGGAGTGTCTGGAGCAGTGTCAGGAGCAGTGTCAGTAGCAGTGAGAGTGTCAGTATCAGGAGCAGTGTCAGAAGCAGTGACAGGAGCATTGTCAGTATCAGCAGAAGTGTCTGTGTCAGGAGCAGTGTCAGGAGCAGTGTCAGTGTCAGAAGCTGTGTCAGGAGCAGGGTCAGTGTCAGGATCAGTGTCAGGGGCAGTGTCAGGAGCAGTGTCAGTGTCAGGAGCAGTGTCAGTAGCAGTGAGAGTGACAGTGTCAGGAGCAGTGTCAGTGTCAGTACCAGGTGCAGTGTCTGTGTCAGGACCAGCTTCAATGTCAGGCGCAATGTCAGGAGCAGTTTCAGGACAATTGTCAGACACAGGAGCAGTATCAGTGTCTGTGACGGGAGCAGTGTCAGTGTCAGTGTCACAGTCATGAGCAGTGTGAGCGTCAGTGTCAGGAGCAGTGTCAGTGTCAGTGTCAGGAGCAGTGTCAGTTTCGGGAGCAGTGTCAGAAGCTGTGTCAGGAGCATTGTCAGTATCAGCAGCAGTGTCTGTGTCAGGAGTAGTGTCAGGAGCAGTGTCAGTGTCAGGAGCAGAGTCAGGTCCAGCGCCAATGTAAGGAGCAGTGTCAGGACCAGTGCCAGTGTCAGAAGCAGTCTCAGGACAAGTGTCAGTTACAGGAGCAGTGTCAGTGTCAGGATCAGTCTCAGTCTCTGTGCCGGGAGCAGTGTCAGTGTCAGAGTCACTGTCATGAGCAGTGTCAGTGTCAGTGTCAGGAGCAGTGTCAGTGTCAGTGTCAGGAGCAGTGTCAGTGTCAGTACCAGGTGCAGTGTCTGTGTCAGGACCAGCTTCAATGTCAGGCGCAATGTCAGGAGCAGTTTCAGGACAAGTGTCAGACACAGGAGCAGTATCAGTGTCTGTGACGGGAGCAGTGTCAGTGTCAGTGTCACAGTCATGAGCAGTGTGAGCGTCAGTGTCAGGAGCAGTGTCAGTGTCAGTGTCAGGAGCAGTGTCAGTTTCGGGAGCAGTGTCAGAAGCAGTGTCAGGAGCATTGTCAGTATCAGCAGCAGTGTCTGTGTCAGGAGTAGTGTCAGGAGCAGTGCCAGTGTCAGGAGCAGAGTCAGGTCCAGCGCCAATGTAAGGAGCAGTGTCAGGACCAGTGCCAGTGTCAGAAGCAGTCTCAGGACAAGTGTCAGTTACAGGAGCAGTGTCAGTGTCAGGATCAGTCTCAGTCTCTGTGCCGGGAGCAGTGTCAGTGTCAGAGTCACTGTCATGAGCAGTGTCAGTGTCAGTGTCAGG